>NC_067228.1:20244456-20579456 GCF_019924925.1 Ctenopharyngodon idella
GCAGCAAATCAGCATATTAGAATGATTTCTGAAGGATCATGTGACACTGAAGACTGGAGTAATGATGCTGAAAATTCAGCTTTGCCATCACAGGAATAAATTACACTTAAAATATATTCCAATAATTCTTTTTTCACAGTATTACTGATTTTACTGTATTTTTGATCATATAAATGCACCCTTGGGGAACACGAGACTTTTTTTAAAAAAAAATCATTAAATCATCGCTTACTCACCCTCATGTTGTTCTAAACACGTATGAGTTTCTTTCTTCTGTTGAACACAAAAGATATTTTAAAGAATGTTGATAATCAAACAGTTGACGGTAGCCATTGATTTCCATAGTATTTTTTTCCTTACTATGGAAATCAATGGCTACAGTCAACTGTCTGGTTACCAACATTCTTTAAAGTATCATCTTTTGTGTTCAACAGAAGAAAGAAACTCATGAAGAACAACTTGAGGGTGAGTAAATGATGACAAAATTAAAATTTTTGGCTGAACTATCCCTTCAAGAAACTGAAAGACTGCATAAAAAGACAAACACAGTGTATATATACAGTGTTTTACCTTCTTTGAGGTAAGAAGACAAGCTATGTGTAAGGTCATTACTGCTGAGGAAACAAGAGTCTGAAACAGAAAACACAACAAACAAAATCAACCTACTCATCCAATATCCAGATTCAAGCAAAACCACACATAATTGCGCATTACTCGACTCACCATTAAGCGTCAGCTCTTCCTGCTCAATAACAGAGCGCGTCTGGCTGTAGTGATTCTTCAGAAGGCTCATAAGGTCAGCTGGAGTGCCCGGCGCAGGCTCGGCGCTCATCAGGACATCTGTGATAGTTTTCTTCTTCTAAAGACAAAGAAGAATTATGCAACAATATCATGTTTTAAAGCAGTTACACCAGTGGCAGAGACAGTAACAAGAAATGGAATGAATTCATTCAGATAAGCTAAACTTACTAAATGTATACTAAATGTTAACCAAGAAAACTGAGAAATCAGCTGTCAAATTCTGTTCAGTAAAATCAAAGCATCTCTGTAGGAAGTTTGCTCTTTTTGTCATGTCTTTTTGTCTCTTTTCTATTGAGCATGAAGAGAAAAATATTCTGAAGCAGCATAGTGAACTGGACAAAAGAGTTTGACATCTACAGTAACATTAACCGACATGTGAATCATAATTCTTACCTTTCTTCTCTTCTTGCTTTTGTTGGACTCCTTATCACCCTTTTCTTCTGATCTCTCCTGTGTGATGAAACATTCTTTCTGCAGGGAAAGACAGTCTTTACTTAAAGATGCCCTGTTTCTGTTTTTGCTCATAAGACCTTTTGTCTCAAAGACATCTCTTTGATGAAAGACTTAAATGCCTGAACCCAAGAAAAAAAATGACTCACAAAGTTGAGGTTTCTACATCTTTTAAAAGTGCCCATATTACGCTCATGTACAAGTTCATAATTGTATTTTTGGGGTCTGCTAGAATACATTTAATGTTTTCTCATATTGTAAATTACTGTAGCACCTCTTTTCACCCCCTGCCTGAAAAGCTCTGTTTTAGTTCCTTTGTCTTTAAAGCCTGCCTTTCCGAAAAGCCCAGTCTTCTCTGATTGGGCAGCTGGTCCAATCTGTTGTGACTGGTCAACTGATTAGAGCATGGGTGGGCAAACTCGGTCCTAGAGGGCCACTGTCCTGCAGAGTTTAGCTCCAACCCTAATCAAACACACCTAAACCATTTAATCAATTTGTTCAGGATTACTAGAAGGCTACAGACAGGTGGGTTTTATCAGGGTTGGAGCTAAACTCTGCAGGACAGTGGCCCTCCAGGACCGAGTTCGCCCATCCCTGGATTAGAGTGTGTGTCGGAACGCCCCTTAACATAATCACGTTTAAGCTCCTGAGGTTTCATGAGCAGCTATAAACTATAATATCTAGGATAACTCGGTAGTGGAAGCCCATACAATGTTTTTTGCCCTTGCAGCGGAAAAGAAAAATAGTGTTACTGTTCTTTGAGGGTGGGTCAAAGCTGCCAATAGGCGGGCTTTAGGCAAATTAAACTCCTTTTGGTGTGGACTTTGTAACTTTGCAGATCGTTTACATGCACAGACAGCTACATTACACACTAAAGGAAAGGTAAAGTAATAGGAGCCCTTTAAATAGAAGAATATTTTAACAGGTTTCTAAAGGAACCCCAACACCAAAGCCTCACCACAAACCCACTGCATTGGTTGAGCCACACTTGAGCTTTAATAGAGTGCAACAGCAGCCATGCATTTCTTTTTTAAAGTGACGATATAGCATATATCTTTTTTGTTTTTTGAGAGCATAGGGAAAATTACATCATTAGCAGTGCTTCATGGATGTGGGCGGTCGCAGCAGAGCTCTTTTGACATAATTTGCTTGCTGCGATTCTCTGATTGTAGCTTTCTTTGCAGAATCATGGCTAATGTTTTTCACCAGGAATTATGCTTGAACATGAATATTGAACACGGATATAAAGATATGTTGAAATTATGTGAAATTATGGTTTCAACAAAAGCATATACCATTGATTAATTACCTTGTAGCTCTCGGTAGAGCTGTCTTTAATGGTTTATAAGTTTTTTTTTTTTAAATAAATATCCCACTGAACTGAAAGGGATTTTTACTTCCAGGACCTGACTGTTGCACACTATTCGGTCAGATTTTTAATGGCCTCACAATCATCACGTTTGTGTGTGTATTACCTTAACTGTTTTCTTCCTCTTCTTTTTCTTGGTGCTGTCTTGAATCTGTTTTTCACCCTTCCTTTTCTTTGAAGTAGATTTAATCGGTTGTTCTTCTGTAAGTGGCTCTGTGTCCTCCTCTACCTCTGACACACCTTAATAAGACAAAGTTTGCAAATAAACTTTTCAATTGATAAAGTGATTGAACAAGACAACAAAAATGTCATTATGTTACACTGATAACCAAATTAATAAACATAAAAAAGCTAAAATAAAAACATTACTCCTACGATTGTTTACATGTGAGAAAACTACACATCCCAAGATGCTCCGCAAACAGGGCAAACACGTGTTTTGTGTAGTCTGAATCTAGTAAGAAATGTTTAGCAATAGATCCGACAATATGAGGCTAATCAAGTTCCAATTGGTGCTCGTTTATTGACAAGTATTTCATGTAAGTTACAAAGGATTTTTTAACGATCTAACAGAACCTTGTTAGGCTGAAGTTTCTAGAAGACTACACAGTGTGGCATGGCACAGCAGGCTGTTTAAAACCGACACGCACAGAGCATAAATACATGACACAAACATTACAACACGAAGTATAGTTCAAATAAACAAAAAAACATATGTTTGCTACCTGAATTGTCTTCCTGGGCCCACCACTCGTCTCCTAAATCATCAGCCATGTCTCAAACCGCAATCGCATGTCTGGAGTTTGCGCACGGCAGATTCGCATGGTAGAAAACATGCGCGAATCTACCGGTAAGAATATTTATGATGATTGTGACGCTATTATTGAAATAATAAACGAACCATCAAATAAAATGATTTTAGAATAAGGTTTATGTAATTGTAAGCAGAAAAAAAGAATTCGAGTATTACAAAAATTTTACGTTAATGTTTTTTAGTTACTTGTTTGATTATTGAGGTTTATTTGTAACATAAATATATGTCTAAACGTAACTGAGCCGAGGCAGTGTGATATTTTTCGGGTTTAATGTGGTTACATTATGCGGTATTCAGATTAACTAAGTCTGAACCACTAGGCGGCGCTGAGTCCTATAAAATTATAATTACCACTCTGCAGGGTGTTTACCATCTCTGTGTGTATGTATGTGTGTGTGTGAATGTTGGACCGGGACAGAGAATTTGAGATGTGTGTGTGCTCGTTTGTTCCACTTTCCACCACACTTTTTGACTGGTCATTACTCTATAATTTCTCCTTTCTTATTCCAAGCCCTCGCGCCCCTACCCGTCTATGCGCGCTCGCATATACATACACAAGAACGCGCACGCAATTATTTATTCATCACAAACATGAATTAAAAATCTGTTTCCCTTCAGCGTACAGCACTGAAAGCAACTTCACAGGCTGTTCATCTAACACAGAGATCACTTGTGGTTAACCAAAGATGGATAAGATTTTGTAGAGAAATTCTCTAAAGCCATACCTAATTATTCAAGAGCAGTTGGCAACTGAGAAAAGGGTGCCTAGTTTGTTTTAATGCTGTTGTCCCGAATACTGGTGAATATTCTCAGAATTTTACAGTCAAGACCAAGTTCGTCTTATGAACTGTTTTTCAGCCTTTTTTTTTTTTTTAATGTGATTAAAGTAAGATTGCAATTACAACTTGAAACGAGGGGGAATATTTTAGTCTTACACTTTCAAGTGCAACCTTTAAACACAAATTTACATGCGCGCGCGCGCGCGCACACACACACACACAAAGAAAGAGAGAAATATACCCTCAACGTTGTAATTTTCCCCTAATTACAACCATTCTGTTTCATTGTCTCCTTTCTTTCTTTCTTTCTTTCTTTCTTTCTTTCTTTCTTTCTTTCTTTCTTTCTCCCTGAGTGATCCTTAGTAACAAGTAGATTCTCGTCATGGCAACATGCTCTGAAATAGACTGTGAAGCCGTGTTGGATTCAAGCCGCGGTGGTCAAAAGACTGATGGAGTGTGGAATGTGTTCTCTGCATTATGGGATTCATTGTTTCAGTAGATTTTCTGTGTTATTAAGAGCTATCCTTTGGGTAACAACACTTTAGGCCCATGGGAGTAATGCAGCAATCAAATAAATTCTTAAAACAGAGTGCAGATTGTAGTGTCTGGCATGTTACATTTTGTAATTTAGCTGACACTTTGATCCAAACTGACTTGCAGTACATAACCTTATTACAGGGTCAGTCCCTCTGGAGGTACCTGAGGTTGAGTGCTTTGATCAAGAGCACAATGGTTTAATAAATCACCACATTGTGGATTTTGAATGTGCATGATTCATTTAAATGCTAGTTTTCAGTACAACACTGCTCTTGCTTGTGTGATATTGCTTTCCCTACAACAGTTTTATAATTGACATTTCAGACATAACATGGTCAGTTATATCTATCTATCTATCTATCTATATATTTTTTATATATATATATATATATATATATTTATTTTATTACAAATGAAAATAGTATCAAAAGAAGCCAAAGCAAGATCAAGTGTTGGAATACTATGTAGCAGCATTCTATGCAGTGACACAATTCCAGTGGTGTACAAAATACTAGTGTTTTTTCAGTGTCACATGACCTTTCAGGAATCATTTTAATATTCTGATATAGTTCAAGAAAAATTTCGTATTATCAATGTTGAAAACAGTTGAGCTGTTTAATATTTTGGATACTTTTTTTTCAGGATCAATACTTTTTCACTCAATAATTTTTTTTCAGGATCCTTTGATAAATAGAAAGCTTAAAAGAACAGCATTTCTTTTTAAATGGAAATTTTTTGTAACATATCTTTACTGTCATTTTTAATCAATTTAATGCTGAATAAATGTATTAATTTCCTTAAAATTAAAAATCTGACTGCCCACCCCCCCCCCCCCCCCCTTTTTTTTTTCTTTCTTTTTGTAAGAAAAATACACCTCTGACCCGACGTAGGATGTAGAAGTAGCGTAAGCTTAGGTGAGAGTAGATACCTCTCGCAGTTCAAACAAATAGTGCTGGGCAACAAACTCAAGCTCTTACATCAAAATCCTCCAACATTTCTCATTCTCATTTTAGACTTCTAATTCTTGATGGTGTTTTGTTTTGCTCTATCCTCTGCACTTCCACTCTTCCGCCAGAACTAGACTCATGTGCGGTTGTTACCGGAAGCCAGTGATTATAGTTTATAAAGAGTTTAAATATGGATATTTTTCTTACAAAAACCCATCGCTTCACTTCAGAAAGCCTTTATTAACCCCCTGGAGCTGTATGGATTCAGTGGTGTAACTTTTTTTAAAAAAGTGGGTGGGACATGAATGTGTATGTGTGTGTGTGTGTGTGTGTGTGTGGGGGGGACACTGTTGCACCTCTGATAACAGCGACAACGAGCACTCAACATGATTTCAAATAACAACACATCCCAGCGCCAGATCGCCTATTATTAACACAAATTGATACATTTTTTTAACTAGAGGTGTTTCTTTTGTATTATATTTGTGCCGCGAGATGTTTCAAAAAGTGGTGGGGACAATATCGACCCTTTCAAAAAGTGGTGGGGACATGTCCCACCCGTAAATTACGCCTATGTATGGATTACTTTTATGATGGATGGATGCGCTTTTTGGGCTTCAAAATCATTCCACCATTCAACCATTCACTCCCATTATAAAGCTTGGAAGAGCAAGGATATTTTCTTAATATAACTCCTAGGGCTGGGTAAAAAATATCGATTTCTCGATTTTAATCGATTCTCATTTTCACGAACCGATATCGATTCTTAAATCCTAAGAATCGATTAGTCAGTCTGTTTTCAGTTGATAAATGAACAGAACATGTAGCGCCTCCCATCCAATAAATCGCAATAATCTTTGTGCTTTGTTACTTTTGATATGAAGCAAAGTCTCAGATTTCAAATGACGTCCATCTTATTATGAGATTAAAAAAATAAACACCGTTTTGGCGCTGTTTAATGTGATGTGACCGATCGCTAGCGCCTCAGTTAAAGAGAAGCGGTAGCACGGAGCGCATGTGAACATCCTCTCCTCCGCTTTAATACCAGTTACAGCACGAAATAAACATGAATAAACATCTGAAGGTATGTTAAAATACACAGTACAACTTACCGAAATCCGTATCATGTCTCTTCTAATAGCTCAATCAGTGTTTCAACCTCGGAAAGACGTCAATAAAACAGCTTGTAAACAATGTCACGTAACGTCACATTTACCTCAGAAAAACATATTCAGTGACCATAAACTCATTAGTCAGCTAGAAAAGTGAACTCTAGAAAGCAGCATTCTGATATAGCTATGCACCATTACATATTCATTAGGCTATAATGTTCTTCAATATTTAATGCGTGTTTGAATAAATCAGTTATGACAGCCACGATTTAAATGTTTATATTTAAAAAAAAAAACGAATTGGAGTAGAAATATGATTATGTAATTCTAAACTTTATTTACGATAAAAAAACATAATTGAGTGTAATTTAAGTGTTTGTATATTTATCTGAGTGGAGCTCACAGACACCAGGATGGATTAACATAAGTGGTTTTAGTTCTCAGATTTGGCTCCCTTGTTCTGGAAACCAAAGTGTTTCTGTTTAGATGCCATATATATAGCGTATCTTTAGGCATATTTGTACCTAGTAAGTTAATTTTAACCTTCAATATTACAGTAAAGTAGTACCAACTGACTCCCATGTATAGTTTACAGCATTAGTTGAGAGATCGTGAAAATTGTGTCAATACCCAGCCCTAATAACTCCAATTGTGTTTGACTGAAAGAAGAAAGTCATACACCTGGGAATTATGGGATGATTTTCATTTCTGGGTGAACTAACCCTTTAACACTTTAAGGTTAACACTTTAACCTTTAACGCAGATAACTTTTTTCAGGTATTAGACTTCCTTGATTGTAACTTAATCCAAAACTTTATATGATAATAAAATGAGTTGGCCTTTATGTTGTTTGTTGAATTCATGAAACTAAACCTAGCAGTTAAAACAAAATTTACATGAATAAACCTACAGGTTTTTTTACATTGTTTTCTTTCCCCCATACAATGAAAGTGACTCAGTGGGCTCCAAATGTTGTTTGGTTCCCAACGTTCTACAGAATATCTTCATTTTTGTGTTCCACCAAAGAAAGAAGGCCAAGGTTTGGAACAAAATACTGTAAAGATGAGAAAATGATGACAGAATTTTTATTTTTGGGTAAACCATCCCTTTAAGGGGCTGTTTACGACACTATTTTCAGCTAAAAACGGAAAACCTTGTATGTGTTTTGGCCGTTAATTTACATGACAGCTGTGTTTTGGGGGCCTGAAAACAGAAACTTTTGAAAACAGGTTTCAAAGTGAAAGTTTTCAAAGTTTTTGAAAATGATAGCGTTATTGTCTCCGTGTAAACGTAAAAAATGCGAATCCGGCCTGACATATGCATAATACAGCATTTTTAATCATTTTCGCAGATCCGAGCAGATCCTGTATGTGAAAAACACAAAGGAAAAACTTTCAATTTTTAGTACATCGTTGTCATGTAAACGTACCCCAAGAATGCAATAAATTGGCCGGCTCCATTCTGTTATACCGCTAATATTGACTATTCTGTGCCCCAAGCCAGCCTTTCCCTCAATCCAGACATATCATTCAGTACACCCCATGGTACGGCACCAATCTGTGTCTGAGTATGGGTTAAGCATGCATAACAAACAAGACTCCCAGTGTGGATGTGAACTTTACATTGCAGTGGCCTATTTAATATCAGCACGGCATATGATGCATCTCTTATATATGTGCACCATATGTAACGTAACGAGAGACAGGGCTGTTAAGTTGGCTGGAAGTTGCAAGAGGTTGAGAAATAACAGGAATAGGTCATGCCAGAGTATCTAACAGAGCTTTGAGAGCCCCAATTTAAGCAGCACAAAAGAATGCGGTTTATGTTCAGAGCTGAGAGTCCTTACTCAAACGCAGTGCTGACAAATCCAGGTCAGAGCTTCTCACTTGGAAATGATAAGAGTTTATTGTGGCTGGAGATTCGAGTGCTGCAGAAAAGTAGGAAACAACTGCCGCAATTCATTTCAAGAGGTACAGAATCTCCTTTTGCATTTTTTGAATTGTCATTGTCACCGTTTGTCCTCCTCCCTATGATGATGATTTGAAGATTAGAGGGCAATTTGCCAGGTCCCCATCTGAAAGAAGAAAGGTGATTTAACACGGCTTTGAAAGGCAACAATCTAATCTCTCTCTTTCTAATCATTCTCGCTTATTTTGCTCTTCCTTTTTTTCGGAGAATTTGACCTCTCTATTGTGTCGAGGCAGTGTGCACTCATACACACACAAACACACACTCAAACACATCTGTAATATAGACTGTGTGGGAGCTCAAATGGTGGCAATTTGTGCGGCTATAAGCGATTGGTTGACACGGAGGTGCTGATTATGGGGTATAAGTGTTAGGTTCCGATGGACCCATCCACACTGATGCCCTGATTATGGATAATTTACCCCTACTGTGGCAGCATGGGACTCTACCCACGCTCCCATTCTCTCTCTCTCTCTCTTTCCTTCGCTTACGTCTCGTCTGATATCAGAGAGAGATGGAAAGAAAGGTTGTCACTGATTCTTTCAATGCCGCTACCATGCCAGTCATTTCTACGGTAATGCAGAAACTCATAAAGTCACTATTGAATTGAATATCTGCAGTCTAATATTCCTTGACAGACCCATGAGGTTTTTCTCTATCCTACCAACCCTATGACTCGGAATAGCGAATAACCGTAAATGACGATAGTCAAATCTCTCTGGTATGCTAGATGGCTTTTTTCTTTTGCCTTTTCTGCATCTAATATTGCGCCCAAAGTACCGTCTATAAATTACACAGTGTGTGTAATATATAATCTAGTGCAAGTGTGTAAGAAACGGCCTGCGGATCAAGCACAGAGTGTAGCGCTCCACATTAAATCATTTATGGAGCTTGCATTCAAGCAGGCCGTGTGCATACAGTGCATACATCATTTTTAGCGAAGCTTCACACACATGGCCTTTATATGTGCGTTTGAACACATCTTGAACTCAATTCAAATATAACGTATAGTATTTTGCCGGGAAAGGCCAATGAATACGCCCACGTCGTCTTGCTTGTTACTCGCAAGGGAACGATCCACCCACAGTGACACATGCTGCCGTAAGTGTGTGGTCGAACGCAAGGACACAGATTTCTGCCATATGGATTGTGAGGCTTGAGTTACAACTGGGTTAAAGATGATTCTTGATGTCCTGGAAGAAATGACTGGCAAAACAATAACATTCGTATGATGAAAAGACCAGCTTAAACCGGAATGAATTCCCAAGGCTGGTTTGGTGCTGGTTTGGCTGGTGGACATCAGCCCAGCAGCATCAAAAACAACAGCAATGCTGGGCTCTTTTTTTCTCTCCATTCCGCTTCTCCCTTTATCTTTTTATCTCTCCCTCGAGCGCTCCCAGCGTCATTCAATAAAATTTGTCAGTCCTGCATTCTCCCAGATGCAATAAGTCTTTGATACTGCAACCATTCCTTTCCATTAGAGTGAATTCCTCTTTATCAATACTGCATTTAAATGCTGCAATCAATAAACAAATTATTCACTGAGTGTGGCATCTCTTCCCTGCTGTCTCACGCCGAATAGTTCATTAGTTCATGCCAATGCACTCTGTGGTGTGGAAATATTCATACACGCACATGCATATAAGGTATTGACTAAATATGAGGCCAAAAGTGCACAGCTAGTTTTGACGTTAGTGTAATGATTGAACACCTAGTTAAATAGTATTTCATCACTTTAAAATTCAATACTACCAGAGTTTACAAAACAGCATATGGCAGCCACGCAAGAGTGATGACAGGATCTGTCTTATTTAAATTATAACACTGAATATACCAGCCATGATTGTTTTATTTTTTAAATATTCAGTAGGCTATATATATATATATATATATATGTATGTGTGTATAATATTATTCTGCTTATACTACGGTTACTACACCTCAAGACACTGTTCCGATGTTTCAAGACATTTGTCAGGTTTTTGTCCTTAAAACACTTGTGTGTGGGACTAATTTCTTATGCATCTCATCCCAAGCCTTCGTTGCTAATTCCAAAATGTCATTTCAGAACTAGTAAGGAAGGCTTGAGCCACTGATAGTAGACTAATACAGTTGATACAGTTATTAACGCAGAGAGAGAGAATAAGCAGCACATGTGAATTAGCCTACCTGAGTCTGTGCATTGATCATGGCAGCAGTGTCTCTACTAATAGCGAAACTATAAGTTTATCTACCTCAAGAACTGCACAGTTATTAACTCGCTGGTGAGTCATGCATCTTTTAAGTTGCTAAACTATTTTACCGATTAATTCGTCAGAGCAGTGCGGACAGCATGTTTCTGTGCGAGTGTGTGTCTGTACTATACAGTACGTGTGTACATTTGAAAGAGAGAGCGCGAGAGAGTATGCGCTTTCAGGACACAATAAAACGTATTTTGTGGTTAAAACCATGACAATTTGACATTTTCATCCTATTGTTTACTATATTTATTTGCTTGGTCGGTGTCATTGTGGGTTTTGCTTCTTTTGGGGTTGTAGGACCTATTGAGAAAACTGAAAACATTTGGCCAAGTGATATGGAACTGCAATACGGTCAAGACCTGCTAGAACTACTTTAGCCGTGCATTTCCCTGAAAATAATTGCACACCTTAGAATGTTGGTAAACCAATCAGATTCGAGCATTTAACAGCCCCGTAGTATATGTAAGCAATAAGGTACGAGAGGCTGTGCTGTATGTCCGCTTCGCGTCGTGCCTATCAACGCCTTGCAGCCGTGACTTCTTCACGAAACAGCACTAGCCTCGAGTACCTTATTGCTTTTATAAAACGGTTACCACACAATACAAATATTAAAGCCAAAAATATGTATCAATGCAACTTTCATGATGTAAACGTTCAATGAAAGCATTCCTTCCGCCGGAAAAAATAGTCTCTGACCGTGAACAGCAACAGAAGTTACATTATAACGGCATTAGATGGCGACAAAGACTGTCTTTATGAGTGTGTCAGTCAGTAGTGAAGACTTTTACATTGAAAAGACTGAATTGTTGTGAACACGGAACAAGATGCAACTGACAAATGCTTTGACTAGCGCTGTCAGTCACAGGAAAACCCCTTAACTGTTAAAAGGACAAGATAATACATTGGACATTTAAACTGATTTTTTATCACATAGGACTGACCTAAAAGGAAAATGAAAATCTGAATGCAGGTAATAAACTCACTCACTCGATCTCTTTCTCACAATACTCTTCTACATAATACAGTAAGCTTCACTGAACAATATCAATTGAGAACATACAGTTTACGTTGCTAAGAGTGGTTGCTAAGGGTGTTGTGTAGTGATACACAGAACCGTTGGGTTTTATCGCGACTAAAACACAGCTATTGACCAATCAGAATCGAGGACAGGAACCATTTTATAAAATATAACATAATATAATATGTTAAAATAAATGTTATGGCTCAGATAATGCTCTTTCATTAGTTAATAGTGATCTTGGTAATAAAAAAAGTAAAATCTTGATTTAAAAAAGGCACAGTTGACATGGTTATTTTACAGCTCAGTTCATTTGATTTTGGACAAGTTTGATGAGAAGTATTTGAGTTATTATTAAAATTTCTGACTTTTGATATCCTGGTACATCTGAGTGCAGTTTGAGATGTCATTAAGATCTCTAGAGGACACATGTGGGATTACCCATGCCTTTTTACTCAGCAGAAGAATCTGACAAGCAGAAGACCTCTAAAAATCTCAATTTGCTCTCCATTTAATCTCACAGCTGTTTAAACAAATGAGAAGTTAAATTAAATAGATCCCATTTGTGATATTTCTTATGTTAAGCTTCTTCTTCACATACTGTAGGTAGTTTTGGTTTGGATACAGAACAGTGATTATATGAAATGGAAACTATATCCATATCCAGTACAAAATGTCCTCAATATGCTAAATGGCTGAAATGCTCACCATGCTGTAAAATAGAGTGACAGTATGGTACAGTTATGTATTCCCAGGTGATGCTGCTCACTTGCCTGCACAGATTTTACATACCCAACAGCTCAGCAGAACCCGGGAAGAGCATGACTCAGAGAAGCGCTCATACTGCCAAATGAGGATGAAAGAGACACTGGTTTAATCCACCCAGTAGATATAAGGAGGGGCTGAGAAAGAGAGAGAGAGGTAAGTCCTCACAAACTGTGTCCTATTCTCCCTTGAAAAGCTGCAGGGTAATTCACTCTTCTGAATAGTGAACTGTCCACTCAAATAACTCAAGACTCATAGTGATGTACCAAGATCCTCTCTCTGGAGGATTAGGGGCAATATGATGTGCATTTTTATGTGAAGGTGGATTTGTGCGTGCGTGCGTGTGTGTAGGTGCGTTGTGCTGTGTTTAAACGTGTGTGCATAGCAGATCTGGTCTTAGTCTTGAGGCGAGCCGAGTGTGACCCACTTTCCCTCTGAGCTTCTCTGCTAGAGATGCACTCAGGCAGGCAGGCAGGCAAGCACACACACACTCATTCTCTCACACACACACACACACACACACACACAAACACACACACGCTAAACGCCAACATCAGAAGACAGAGAGGAGGGGAGATAGAGAGAGGGAAGGAGCAGGGAGATGATGATACATAGCCGCTGCTGCACTCTTCAATTCAAAAATCAATCCCTGTTCCAAACCCGCCCCTCCAGCACTTTGTCATGTGCAAAAACACAGCGCCCATTTTGCTGGGGGATTTTCATCCAACAAGTAAGCACAGCTGCACCCCTGTGTGTGTGTACTTGTGTGTGGGCGTGCATACGTTGCATATGCATGCGCAGAGAGTCATCAACCTCGGCTATGTGCCAGCGTGCGAGTCCTCTATATAAAACGGCCTATACGTTAATAGTTCATTTAATATTAATGAGTCCCAAGTGTAATTGTATCACTGGGAAGACCTGCATGGAGATTACCTATCAAATCCTAACCACAGAGCACTGCAGGCCACTAATGTGTATTTATTATCAGGTCAGTGCTCGTAATGTTACACACTAATAATGTTTGTTTCACTAATGCTGTCACAACAGCACTGTTAAAATGATGGTATACATGCTCAAGAGACATCACATTTCATCAAATTTAAAGTCGCCATGAAATCTAAATTGACAATTCTTATTTTGCAGTGTTATTTATCCATGCACATCATTTTTGTTATTCATGGACCCTTGTAATCTTTAAACAAAACATTAATGGTAACACTTTACAATAAGTTAAATCCCCCTGTAGTCAATAATTTTATCTCTTAAAACTAATCTTTGATCACTAAAATGACAAACATTTTTTCCTGTGAAAAAAATTTCTTCATGCTTAAAAATAGCTTGAATGTAGCTCTACACCCTTGCTTCATTTCGTATACGTGGATCTATGAATATGCTAATTAGCTCCGCCTCCACTCACTCGTACAAGCTCAGAGATCCACTCGGTCAACTTACTGAGGTAAACACTGCACGATGTTATCGCTTTTTACAATGTCAGACACATAACAGTAATTAATATGATTAGCCTTTTGCTTGACTACATTATCAAACAGCTAATAATGTGTTGCTAATGTTACATGACACCCTTGCTTCAGAGCGGTCATAGTTAATGATATGCTAAAGGTCGCCAGCACTTTGACGTGATTTTACAAGGTAGTTGTGAGGTAGTCTGGTTACAAGGTAACAAGGTAGTTTGTGACGTAAGAAACACCAGCAATTTCAAACTGCATTATTGAAACTGTCTTTAGATCACTGCAGTTTTAAAGACAAAATACTCAGTAATGTTGTTGACTTATGAATTTGCACATGGTTTGTTAAAGCATATTAAAGCATATTAAAAACACCACATAGACATATAAAAAACATTAAAAACCTGATTTTCACCACAGGGAGACTTTAACATAACCTAAGAATGAACAATATAATTGTACAGCATATATTAAACTTTGTTAATGTTAGTTAATAAAAAAACACTTTTTCATTGTTCATATCAGTTCACAGTGCATTAACATACAACTTTTGATTAGTAGTTCATGTACCTAATTAACTACTAATAAAAAATGAAACCATATTGTAAAGTGTTATAACATTAACTTCTGTCATCCACTTTCTTTCATATGTGAAACTGAGAAAGAAATGTTTTTTTTTAAAGAATGTACAGGCTATCAATAAAGCAAAAGCAGTCACCATAGGTCCTGTCAATCTCCAAAATGAAACACATGGAAGAAGAAGAAAAAAAAACAAAACAATAAAACAATAAAATGTATTACCTATGACTCCTGCACTATATTCGAAGTCTTCTGAAGCCACTAGCAATTTCTGAGGAAGGTACTGGAATTCCAGTACATATTCATTGAAAATCTCTCTTATTTCATTTACACTTCTGCATATTGAAAAGAGCAGCATTAACATTCTGCCTAACATAATCTTTTGTGTTCCTACAGGTAAATGATGACAGAATTTTAATTTTTGGTGGATTGTCTCTTTAATCTATGTCAACAATTGTCTCATTTGAATTTATTTTAGTGATTTCTAATCATTTTTAGGACAAATATCTGATATAAAGGTGATATTTAACAGTCTGAGATGTGGATGATATGTGTAGAAACAATATACACTATATAGAAGTTTTAAATCTCCTGAGTTATGAAAGAGCAACTGCTAGATGTTCCTCTAGGCCTTTACAAGAGGCCCTTCTTTAAAATATCTTCAATTGTGTTCCACTAAAGAGCCCTACAGGAACTACACGAGGGTGAGTAAATAGTAACAGAATTTTCATTTGTGGGTGATCTCTCACTCTAAAAAAATGCTTTGCGATTGGGTTGTTTTAATCCAGCAGTTAGGTTAAATGTTTGCCAACGTGCTGGGCAGTTTTATTTAACTCAACTATTGTTTAAAAATTACTATATGGCTGGCTTAAAATTAATGAATGTTAATTTCCAACATATTTTGGGTTCATTTTAAGCAAGTAATACAGTAATTTTTAAACAATAGTTGAGATAAATAAAACTACCCAGCAGGTTGGGCAAACATTTAACCCAACTGTTAAACAACCCAATCTCTGGGTTTGTTCATTTTCAACCCAACTTGGGTTGTTTTTAGCCCAGCATTTTTTTTTAGAGTGCTTTTAGTTAATTTATTGAGCAGTTATCATGTAATATATATTTTGTGTTTTGTTGCAGATGTTATCAAATGTTTAATGTTATGTCAGAATGGCAGTGTTGCTCAATATTGCCTATGAGTCTGCAGTATAGAACTACGCTCACAATTCAGAAGAGATTTTCAGGGTTTTCAAAGACTTTAAACCAGTGATTTTTTTTTTTACTTAATGTAATCCCATTGAAAGCCTAAAAATGTGTTTTTGCCACCATGTTATAGAATAGATGATTATACATTATTGGAAATTACTACTTGTAAATATGGGTTGGATAAAAAAGAACCACGTGAAACCTATCATTTAAGTGGCATAGGTTAGCGTTGTCAGTTTTTCGTGTGAATGTATTTTAGAGTTGAAAATGCATTTTGGTTTGCATATGAAAAGCTATTCCTGATGTTATGAGTATATCCTCAACAGCATCATAATTTTTCGTTAAGTATTTGGACACTGAAGCCACGCTTAAAAATGTATGAATGTCATTGCATTAGGTGAAATATGAAACCAAATGACATTTATTTAAAAGAATGATAGCAGAAGCACACTTTTCAAGCTAAACATTTCACAAAATGACATTTATGTTTTAAGATTCCACTAGGTTTGATATGTTGCTATCTAAATCGAATGGCATCCGTATTTTTTAAGTGTGGCTTAAGTGTCAAAATACTTTTTGGGGCCATTACTTTTTTTACTCCTCAAGAAAGACTAGGTAGTCAAAATCTCATTGAAGAAAATAATTAGTCTGGCGTGATCAGCTCCTTTTTATGTACTCCTCTTGTGATTAGTTTTCTGATGTAGGTCTTTGTGAGTGCCACCTTAACGTAAACACAACTAATTAGCGGAAAAGCAGATGTGAGCTTGTGAAGAAATGAGCAACTCATTGTGCGGCGTC
Organism: Ctenopharyngodon idella; assembly: GCF_019924925.1. NCBI lineage: Eukaryota > Metazoa > Chordata > Actinopteri > Cypriniformes > Xenocyprididae > Ctenopharyngodon > Ctenopharyngodon idella. The sequence continues at coordinate 20,261,300 of NC_067228.1, forward strand.
AACTCATGTCAGCGAATAAAGAGAGGGAGCACAGGAAGCAGTCTCTAAGCTCTTTTTGGAGCGCATTAGCAGTACTTGATGAGTGGTAAAATGCTGCATTTGTCATTGTGACACACTCCTGGCCCCCACAGAGACAGACTGCAGTTAAAACTCAGCCCTGATAGATTACAGAGATGACTACATTCATAACCCAGCTGTATACCTCCACGTCGAGACGTCGTATACGTACGTCCCGCCTGCAGATGTTCAGGTGTTTATTGATGGATGCATTCGGATCTGCATGGAAATGGCCTGCTATAGCTTTGTTTGTTTATTTATTGTGTCTGTCTTTTTGACAGCAATCCATCTTGGTCTCACACCAGGGTCATTGTGTGTGCATGTGTGGCAAGGGAGGAGAAAGAGAAATCGTGTGTCTTTCAAAGTGTAGTTCATCTTGTCACCAAGGAACAGATTTATCATAATGATGTGTCACTGTACACAAAGCATCATAACAAAAGCATAATGTCTGTAATGCAGGTCAAACTAAACAAAAGACTGTGCGTACACACGCAAACATGGCCTTTAATGCATCTGGCTAAGCAAAGACCATCAATAACAGTGATCTGAGCTTCTATTGCAGTCATAAACAAGCTTTTTATTTCTTTCTCTCTCTCTCACTCTCTCTCTCTCTCTCTCTCAGTAGTATCAATATGCCTAATGAAGAAGATTACAGGACATGCATACTTGATGTCCCAAATGATCTACTGAAATTTCCATTTCCATAAGAAACCCCAAAGCGGTGAAAAATACTCAATGCCGACATGAGCTAATCTCGTTTACCAGGGGCCTTTATTGTGAAGCCTGTATTGTGATTCTGTGAATAGTAAGACATGCAGTATCTTTTAAAGAGCACTTTATATTGCACAGTGTTCTGCTCTGATTATCAAGTCACTGCTCTTTAGTAATAAGGGAACATATATTCATGTTCTGTGCATTTAATATGCATTTAATAAAAAAATGTCTACCCTGACTATTCAGAGGTATTTTATGCTCAGATGTTGCTCTTTCATATCTCAGGGTATTAAATGGAGTTATGTTTTATTTAAGCATCAATTCTGTCTCATAACGTTTTTCCATTTCATTTTCTCCTTTGGAAAAAAAAAATGGAGACAAAAGATACTGTTGTTGACAAGAATATAGAGCTATAAATTCATATGATAATTAATTAAAAATGCCATAAAAAAAATTATAAATATTTTTAAATAATTTTAAATTTAAAGGATTAGTTCACTTTAAAATAAAAATTACTCCAAGCTTTACTTTAAGCCATCCTAGGTGTATATGACTTTCTTCTTTCTGATGAACACAATCATAGAAATATTAATAAATAGCCTGACGCATCCGAGCTTTATAATGGCAGTGAGTGGGATCAATGAGTATGAACTGAAGAAAGTGCCTCCATCCACATCCATCCATCATAAACATACTCCGGGGGGTTAATAAAGGCCCTCTGAAGCGATGCGTTTGTGTAAAAAAAATATCCATATTTAACAAGTTATGAAGTAAAATATCTAACTTCTGCCAGACCGCCTTCCGTATTCAAGTTATGAAGAAAGTGTAAACTGGCGTCACATCAGTTACACTTTTTCTGTAAGTTGAATATTATTGGGAAGGTGTAGGATGTAGCGTAAGCGTTTTGAACTGCGAAAGGCATTACACTTTCTTCGTACATTGAATACGGAAGGAGGCCTGGTGGAAGCTAGATGTTTTACTTCATAACTTATTAAATATGGAATTTTTTTTACACAAATACATCACTTTGCTTCAGAAGGCCTTTATTAACCCCCCCGGAGCCATGTGGAGTACACGTTTATGATGGGTGGATGTGGATCTTCAGCTCATACTCGTGAACCCTGTTCACTGCCATTATAAAGCTCGGATGCGTCAGGATATTTATTAATATTTCTCCGATTGTGTTCATCAGAAAGAAGAAAGTCATATACACCTAGGATGGCTTGAGGGTGAGTAAAGCTTGGGCTAATTTTCATTTGAAAGTGAACTAATCCTTTAATTATTATTTATTAATAATTATTTAAAAAAATATCATTTGGTCTTGGGAGATTAAAAAATTAAAAGCTAAATGGAAATAATGTGATGCAACCAACCATTTAATCATGCATAGTAAGGATAGCAAAATATACTGGCTTACTGACTTTTAAAATGAGGAGAAAACACTTATTTTTGTTGTTGATGTTAAAGGTTGTGTGTCTAATCATCTGTCTCTTGATAGAACCTAAATAAATTAGGCAGATGCCAGCATGAACAGGTTGCTTGACATCCACTCATCCTTGAAAACTACACAATGTAAAAAAAAAAAAATCGGTCCCAGAGTAAATTAATACAGCTTCACTTGCAGCACAGATAAATGAGGTTTGCGCCGACCACAATTTTGTGCTGTGATTTATTGGCTGCCAAAAGCATGAAAACAATAAAATTCAAGAGAAAAATATATAGAAACCAAAACTGACATTTTTCCAGTTTGATGTCTTGCTAGCAGTTTTGTATTTTTTGGACCTATGTTCATGGTAATATTAATACTATTATTAATAATGTGTCTTGTGTGTTGATGTCCAATGTAAAATCTGGGTCCTGACGCAAAACCATTTGAGAACCTTGAGAGTCTTTATCTCAGGGGATAAAAAGCCTGAGAAGCAGGAGACTTAAGCAAGCGTCTCCATTCGCTCTCCCATTAATATCATTGCTGTCTAGCAGAAACGCCTGCCATGTTAAAGAGATCTCATTTGTGACTCTCTTTCCTATGGGATCTAACTTCTGCATGAGGGGATTTTTGCTTAAGTGCTGTGCTGAATCTGTCCCGTGGAACGAGATGAGGTTTGCCTGCAAACATCTTGAGATGTCAGCGCCGATCCGGACTGAGTACTTCTTGAGGTCATAAAATGTTGACGTTGAATGTGTATTTTCGTCCGTTGCCATCATCCCATTTTTAGAACAAAAGCCATGATTTCATATCCCAAAATAACAGCGACTGTACACAGGAGGAAACTGTCTTCTGCACACACATCACAAAGCTGCTCAACTGAGGAAATGCAGGTTACAACAAACTGCTTCATCATTATCTCTCTCTCTCTTTTTTTGCTTTCTTCTTGTCTTGAACTCCTTTTTCTCCTCTTCATCTTTCAGTTTCGCTCTCTTTCTGTCTCCTCACTCTCTCAATCCGTCCCTCCCTCTTTCTCTGTCAAGGAGTGGGCTTTGATTAAAATATATCTCTTTTTGTCCCTGAAACCTGACTCGGTGTGCTTGCACTGTACCAGCTCACATCATTATGCGATGAGCACCAAACAAAATCTGTTCCTCTTTGTCTTATTCTCGTTTGTGACTCATTCATTACCATGTGAAAGATCAAACCCGAGCACTATAGCTCTCACAAAGGAGAAGCACGCTAAAGTGAGTTTTCCTAGCCATATTCAAACAAACAAACAAACAAACAAGCAAACAAACCACCCTGTGCTGCAACACATCACGTCCTCGTTTAACTCTATGGTGTCTTTGATTCGCGCTGCAGGCTGCTCGCAAGTTGCCTTATGAAACTGAATAGCTTATCTAGAGCATCTTGAGAAAAAGCTGGAGGAAATATTGTTATTATTTCATTTATTTTTTAAAAAATGAGTGGAGCCAATGTACCCAGGCAGGCCTGGTCCTCTCCAGATGGATTCTAGGCAGCCTCATCTTCTTCATCCATTATTGATGAGTGGGGCAAAGAGAAATAGGTCAGAAGAGAATGAACTACATTCTCTTTGTTCACTCGGATGTTACATAAATGATTGAGATTTATTACTTCCACTGTCATATTTAGTCACTGGCCTCTGATCCCTTTACAAGACTGCCCTCAGATGATTGTTTGCAATATTAATATATACGCTTCTCTGCTTAGCCTTGTTCCCAGGTGTAAATAAGTCATTCTTTTCATGTAAGTGATAGGCAGAAGTGGAAGAAGATATAGATGCTGAGTTAAGTGTGAACTCAATACTGGTTGCCCCCTGGTTGACGGCAAAGATGGATGGATTATGCCCCGGGCCAATAGGGCCAGTGTCTCGGGACCTCTGATGGCCAGTGCGCTCCTACACCTGGGAATAAGGTATTCTGAATGTAAAATTGATAAAAGCACTTGAATATGCACCGATGAACAAATGGGTTTATTGTGGTTTTAAAGAAGTATAGCGCCCAACATTAGTGTCACTGCAGAAGTTATATTACGCGAATGAGGGTTACAACTGTAATTGCACCTTAATTTCTCAGAATTGCTACTTGTTACTTGAACGAAGCATCTCCCAGTTTCGATATTCATTAATTTTTTATTTTACTGCAGGCTAAATAATGCTGTTTTTAAACTTAGAAGCTAGCGATGGCTATAAAAATGTCAACAAATTATCATAAATCAGACTATAAATGCAGTATGTGTTCTCCACAGACAACAAAAGTATGCAGACTGTACCATCTATCTATCTATCTATCTATCTATCGTTCTATCGTTCTATCTATCTATCTATCTATCTATCGTTCTATCGTTCTATCTATCTGTTGCTCTTTCATTTTTCTCACTTTCAGTCTTGGGTTCAGTTTCATGTTCATGGACTCTTAGTTTGTATTCCTTGTTTTCCTGTTTCCTTCCTGTGTTCTAGGGGCCATTCATTTACACAACAATGCATTTTGTGGGCCTGCAAACACAAACCTTTGAGAAGTGTTTAAAAGTGCAAGTTTTTGAAAATGATACCGTTATTGTCTCCATATAAACTACAAAAACTTGAATTTATGAAAACGGTGACGTCATGCGCATACGTATTACGTGTTCAGTCTATAGCCGCATAGTTTTTCTTTACAAAGTGACACTGCCAACTACTGGCCTGGCATGCATTTTGTTGTTCACCTTTGTTTTGTTGAGTTTCTTGTTATCCAGTATATAAATGCCCTCAGTTTCCTCAGTTCAATGTTCGTATTGTCTTTGAATGTTGTGTGTGAAGCTGTTGCATTTGTTACTCACCCTTTTTTGATTACCTTCTTTGTTTTATTTTGTTAATAAAGTTAAAGCTGCATGCATCAAATCCATATCTCCTCTTCCTTGCCTTCATCATCCTCTTCTATAGCAGTTCTATCATTCTGGCCTACAAACCTTCAATCTTCAAGGTTTTTTTTTACTTTTAAACAAGATTTTGTCAACACAACAAAGTTTGTCTTGACAAATTTTTCATTTCTAGTTAAAATTCCAGAAATATAAATTTCAATTAATTTTATTTCTACTTCCTTACCTTGAAATTTGAATTGCAATTCTGCATCCTGTTTGTTAATTCAATTCAAATTCAGGAATTGTATCTGTCAGACCTACCAGTAATCCAGTTCACCAACCATCTAAACCAGCTTTGACTATTTAATGGGCTGCTTCAATCCCCTAAAAGCCATGTGAAACCAGATAAACATCAGAATCTGCTTTTATCTGGATTTTTCAGCATGGCACACACATAATGTAAGGGCTGGACTGTGCTATCAGGGACCATAGAAAGGTACCTCTTCAACGCTGGTCAACAAGACAGCGCACTACAGGTCAACAAAGAGTGTCAGTGTGTGTAATTGTTTGGAGAGCTTCTACATGACTGTGTGTATGAACGTCTATGCCCTGAACCTTTTGGATATCACACCAATTTTAGTATGTTATTGTCAGTTTGAGAAATGGGTTATTGTTCTGTATTCTGGACCAAAGTGCAATAATTCATTACAGCGCTAATTCTGCTGATGACCTTTCTGCGGCTACGCTCGCCAGTTTACACACGAACACACACGCATTAATCTTCCTTCCTAAATTAACCTTTATTAGAACAGTGTTGGTGTTCAGAGGGCTAAGACATCGATAAATTAATTAGAATAAATGTAATTAGAAGTTGGTGATTATGATTAAAGGTTTGTTAGAAAAGTCTGTCAGAGTGTTTGGTTTTGCACATTGTGTCGTGAAGCGTGCCTAGAGAATGCTCACAGCTAGAGAGAAACTAAATGATGACTTGATTTCCTATGAAAACCACTATCACAATGCCATCTCAACCCTAGGCATTTGCTCTTAGGCTAAAAACAAAACTTGTCAAACTAAATTTGAAAAACTGCTGCCGAGTCATTGTTTATAAGCACCTGATTCACACTGTGACAGCTACACTGAATATAGTGAAGTCCATTAAAAGAGCATGAGCATTGACTCAGAGGTTAAGCTGCATGCTAGATATTAATAAAACAACTGTTATGATTGATTATGATTACTAAAAATAATCATATGGATCTGAGAATAGTTTATTTGTTTAGGACTATTACAACTATTTTTGTAACCAGTGGTAAAGGTTCGAGTTATTCTGCAATATTAGAATTTAAAATGCTTTCTAGCACAACTTTTGTATTTGAAATTGATTTGATTTTATAATCAACAGCCATAATTGTTCAGCTTTTTAAAAAATAAATCAGTTTTTGGGTCTTTGACATACATGGACAGCATGCAATGTTTCTATATAGAAAAAAATAATTTCCAAGAAAGCAAATATTTGCCCCTCAATAGTTAATTTGTGCCACTTTGACATGTATTCTCACTACATTCTACATACATTAACCTGAATCTGTTCAGCCCTGATGCACCTGAGCTGCTTTAATCAGTGCAAAGTTCAAAACATATGGTCAGGGTCAAATTCAGGATCGCTGAAGTCATGAGTGTTAACCCGTGAGGTTTATTCTGACAGGCATTCTCCTGCTATTTCTGCCCCAGTGATTCATGGGCCATTTAATGCAATCTGTCACACTCCAGCATCGTCCTGAACTCTACACTAGCTGACACTTCAGAGACAGCGCTGATAAATGGGGCTGTAGTCTCCAAGGAGGCCTTTTTCAGAGTCATGGCTAATCTTAAAGCAAACATTGCAATAATTATGTCTAAATGATCCTAGCTGCCATGGATTATTTGTTTTATCAAAAGACAGTTTGTTAACCAACTTCCTTGAAATCATATTAAATTAAGTTAAAGGGTTAGTTCACCCAAAAATGAAATTTCTGTCATTTATTACTCACCCTCATGTCGTTCCAAACCCGCAAGACCTTTGTTCATCTTCGGAACACAAATTAAGATATTTTTGATGAAATCCAAAGTTTTATTTATCCCCCTATAGAAAATAACATAATTACCGTCATTTAAGGTCCAGAAAAGTAGTAAAAACATCGTTCAAATAGTCAACGTGAGTACAATGGTTCAACCTTAATGTTATGAACCGTCGAGAATACTATTTGTGCGCAAAAACAAAACAAAAATAACAGCTTTATTCAACAATTTCTTCTCTACCCTGTCAGACTCGCACAGAGTTGATGTGAACGCAATTCAGTGCTTCTGTGTTTACGTCCGAATGCCGGTTCAATATTGGCCTACGCTGTTCAAGTGAGCACCATGATGCTGACACAGGGGCTGGCCAATACTGAGCCAGCATTCGGATGCAAACATGGAAGCGCTGAACTGCGGTTACTGTGATTACTGTGTCAACTGCGCAAGAGTCTGACAGGGTAGAGAAGAAATTATTGAATAAAGTCATTATTTTTGTTTTTTTGCGCACAAAAAGTATTCTTATCGCTTCACAACATTAATGTTGAACCACTGTACTCACGTTGACTATTTAAACAATGTTTTTAGTACTTTTCTGGAGCTTGAATGACATAATTGCGTTGCTTTCTATTGGGGATTTAAAAAAAAAACTCTTGGATTTCATCAAAAATATTTTAATTTCTGTTCAGAAGATGAACGAAGGTCTTACAGGTTTGGAACGACAAGAGGGTAATGACAGAAATTTCATTTTTAGATGAACTAACCCTTTAAGGGTTTGGTTTTTACCCAATAAACATAAGGAAAGAAAAACCCTGTAATTTATTTAATACTTTGACATATCAGAAGTGTAAAAAAGGTAGATCAGTGTAAATAGTGATTGATACAGATTGCACCAAGCATACATAACAACAAATAGAATCTTGTTTACACAATGGTAGGTGGAGTTAGTGAAAATAGCCTTTGTCAACAAGCTTGATCTTTTCCACTAAGTGTAAAATAGAAACTGTGGTTCTTGAATGATTCTTTATAGAACCTTTCAGCAAAACACCCTCTTGAGTTGTCTGCATAGTCCATAGTCCCTTGTGTGCTTTTCTGCAGATCAATGCATTTGTTTCATGTTTTTTTTTTTTTATTATTAAAGTTTTATAATCAAAATGATAATCATCATCATTTGATTAGTTGGTTGGGGCATCTGGTAGGAGATTTAGGATTTTAATTAACGCTGCTTAAAAGCGAACAGAGCTGATTCTTATTGTGTAAACAGAGAGTGAATGAAAACAATTATAGTAATAAAAATAATTGACTCGTGAGTAAATAAAAAAGCAGCAAATAACCATCTGATCATTTGCTTAACACACGCTATGAGTTTGTTGAGATCCGCTCTGTTCTTGTGCGTGACATTTTAATCCTCTTTGAGCTTAAGAGAGCTGTAGTCATGCAACTAATGTCTGCTGGATTGCACTTTTGGGTTTCAAATGCTTAGCAAAGAGAGGGGACTACATTCATGATATGTATATCCCAGAAGGCTTTGCTTTAATGAGGTCTCCGCCCCTTTTTCAGGGTCACAGCCTATGTACTTCAAATATATGTTGATATTCATTTTTAGTATAGGCTTATATAGGATGTTCTCAGGGATTTAAATGACTGTTTCTGGAATTAATGTATATGCAAGTGAGCAGCACTGTTCCAGCCCTGCAGTGATGAGGGGAGAGAGAGGTGAGAAGACATGCACATATTCTGGGATGTAGCAGGGATGTGTTCAGACTCACCGGGGCTTTGGTGCATTATATGAAAGCCAGAGTTAATTTAATTTCTATATTAATCTCACTGAAAGAAAGTCACCTGCTCTCATATCACCTGTATAAAGATGTTCAAAGGCAAGGGGTCCAGAAGGACACCCACTCATTTCTACAAGAAAAAGGAAGAGCGTGCCCTTCAGCTGAGTTATTTTAGAGTCGTCCACCTGGACTTTCTTTGAGAAACAGGAGAGGACAGATGAGAGAGGGATCAGGCCTCCCAGCGCTGTTTCTGGGACAGTTCCCCTGACCGCATACGATGGAGAAAAGAATGACATGCGTGATGGAAAAATGAAGGTAGAGGTAAAGGAAAAGCAGCAGGATGGAAGAGCAGTCAACTGTGATGCCTCATGGGGCTGAATCTTTTGGAGGGGATTTGCGAGTGTGGTTTTTGTAAGGACAGAGATTATTGAGATGAAGTTAGATGCCCTTTTCAACATGTCACCCACTGTAATCCTGCACTGTGCAGCGATAGCACAGTCGCCGCTGACTATTTAAGGACGCCGTGACACTATCAGAATTCTGCAGACACAATGCATCGCTACCCATTCGCAGGCTGTATGACATCATAAATCCCTCCCAGCCATGATGTCATCACGCACCCTCCACTGACACAGTTACACCACAAGGTTGGTAGTATGATCAAAATCTATATATGGGAGTATGAGTAATATCACGGTGTAGTCATTTTTGCAGGAAATTCAACATTCATGTTTAATATAATGTGGTAACGCCTATTTTTGGAAAATACAGTGAATTAAATATAACAGGTCACCAAACCTATTTAATCTCATTTCAATATATTTTCTTTTCATTTGGAACATTGGATGGGTCACTATTAAAGCCGTTGTAAAAATAGCTTTTAAAGAACTTATGTGCCAGAGAAACAAGTGCACGGCGATCTTTTGTGTGTGAACTTCTGTTTTTGCGGTAGCTCATTTCTATGGCATCGCTGTCGAAGAGTAATTAGCTGGTGATGTGGATTTACTTATTGTGACGTTAACTAAAGTTATCATGAGCATTGTAATGTTTGTAGCGGACGTCATAACAAATGTCAATAGACCGGGAAGATTTTAAAACAAGTGGTTCATTCATAAATCTGTAAGATCTTACCTTCATGCTATGGAAATACAAACCGAAAGATAGAACACAATGAGCGCAGCGCTGAAAAGGGGTGAGGCTACATAACGTCTATAACTACATCAGTTCAATTTTGCACAAGTTGCGACATTGCTTGGCAACCATAAACAAGTAAACACCACTTCATAAAGTGTGCCAAACATAGAGATATATATATACATAGATGCCTCATTAGCGGCTGTTTCCATGGGCTGTGATATGTAAGCTATTCGCCATATTGGAAAGGTCAATGCCATGAACACTTGAAAAACAGCAGTCCACTAGATAGTGCGCACGAACTCTTTCCGCGCTCAAGGAGTATAGGCTACTTTGACAGGCCTGCGTGCTCAATTGTGCACAAGATGGAGCAGGACGTGGAAAATGAAGTAGCCTAAGGTGCGGTCACACTGCACTTTTCGTTCCATTGACTTCCATTCAAATGCATGCGAATACGTCAGACTGGAAACGCAAGCTCCTCCATTTCGCTGCGTTCCAAAGTTCAAGTTTGGTGAACTCTGACCTGCGAATTTGCATCACGTGAAGACGTGCGACCAGTAGAAGATCGAATAGTCACGGCATGACCTCTTGGCTGAATTAAAAGAATGATATTTTTGCAGTAAAGTTGAGTAGGTTCTATATTTTTACATTTTGAATGTATTACTTTAAGTTCATGTTTATAAAAAAGACGCTGTAGACCGTGACATCATATCACGACCGTTACAGCATCCGAAGAAATTTTGCGTGTTCAAAGTCTAGTGTGACCGCGGCTTGAGGCCTATACCCGCGCCTTAAGACAACTTTTATTTTCTTTCACAAACAGAGAAACAACTTTCTAATAAAGCGACCAAACTGCCTGTCAAGTGACAGACGAAACTGGCAATGATTTTTATCTTTTTTAAACTGAAATGAAAGGCAATGTGGATAAACATTCACAGCCACGATGTACACAACACCACACAAAGATAGGCTACAGAAGAAAATTAATAAAAACATTTTGGATCAATATCTTAAATATATATATAAATAACTGCAGAAAGATACTGTATGCATTTCACATGTCTGCAAGTCAAATTAAATCGGCTAAATAGCCTGTGCGAGCAAGCTTTAACTAATCTACAGCGCAACATCGATGCACCAAAAAACAATCAAAAATTATTTTACAGAATTGAATTAGAACAGAATACCGTTCTAATAAATAAAAATAATTAAAAAAAAAATGAAATAGTCACAAGACACAAGTGCAAAATGCCTAAAGTGCAGGGGAACATATATTCAAAACGTTAAACCACAAATAGTTATGCTGCGTTCCAGGTAGGTTTTTGAGCCCGTAAGTCACGACTTCAAATCACGACTTTGTAGCGTTCCAGGCAAGTCACGCCAAACTGCCTGAGTGTAAACAAACCAACATGGCGGACCGCACGGGGCTTATGCTCATTAACAATTATTTCACAATTATATCGCAAAAGGTGCTTACTCCTTGCTTATTTGAGGGAAACGGAGGAGGAAGACGGCGCATAAGGCAAGAGAAGCTGTTATACCTTGTACGTTATTTTACCGTGCACTTGCATAAACACCGCATCCGTAGGGTGCACATCCGTTGTTGTTTCGCGGGCTATGTGACGTCAGAACCCGTAACTGGGAGTACATCGATCTAGTACGAGTTCACGGGTGGGAAGGCAGGGGTTTGACTGCTGTTCCAGTGCACTTTCATGGGTAGAAGGTTGGAAAAACACGGGTTACGGGTCGCCTGGAACGCAGCATTAAATTATATAACCCAGAGTGATCAATAAATAAATTAAAATTAAAGAAATAACGAAAGCATAGCCAGAATTGTCAACTTTTTAACTGCAGAGACACGCTAAACTGGAGTGGCAGTCTTTTTAGCTAAACATTAACAGCATCCAAAAATCAAATTAGAACCGGCTGAAATGTTTTGAAATGTACCCTACCTGATCGAAAAAAAAATCCAGTCTTTCACGCGATCTGCCTGTGTCCGTTTGAGTCTTTTCAAATAGCGAGCTAGTCAGCTGGTTAACGTTGGCCGGCAGAAGTGCGCCGCAATGTTTGTCGTTGTTGAGTGGTAGGACATGAGCTGTTGGCACAACTTGCATCTTACGTTTTTTGGATCATCTTTTACCATTTCAAAGTGCATCCATTTCTACGCTTTAGGTTTTCTTATCCCAGACATTGTTAAAGATGTAATCCCTGCCGACAAGATGCCCTCTGTTGGTCACGGATCATGAAAGTGAAACTTAAATCTGTCACAGGGGTGGTTGGATTTATTCACGCACATTAAAAATATTTATTAAAAGCTTCTTTCTTTTCACATTTTTATTTACAGCATTATCATAATAGGTTGTATATTATTAACCTATTGGGAGAGAACCGGTACTTCTATGTAAAATCAGATAGGGCCTAGCCTATTGAGCACCCCTATATCTCCGTTTCACAACACCTCTGCGAAGAGTCGACTGTGAGATTGATAGTCGAATTAGGCTCCTCCTATCGAAGCATCGAATCGTCGACTATTCAGGGTCACCCCTACTAAAAACCTGTAATATTGAGTCATACATAAAAATAAATAATAAAAAAATAATAATAATAAATAAATAAAAAAAACACAGACCAACACATTCTCACCTGTGAAAGGTTATTCCATATCTTTGGGAATTTAAATCTCAACAGCCACAACCAGAAGCTGCACAATGTTGTGGCATCATTGATTTACTGTCACATTGACCATTCCAAGATGGTGGACATGGCGACGTGTCTAGAGCGGTAGAACGTGGATTCTACGTATACATATCTATGGTGCCAAACCACCCCCACCACCTGGAGAGTGATTTCTTTTTTCGATTGCTGCTGGCCCTCCTGAGAAATGCAAAAGAGCCCCCCAATTTGTGTGTCCTGGAGCCGGGCCTGTTTTTACCGTAAGTTACGTGAGGCAAAAGAAGTCAGAATCAGCTTAATAGGGTAAAATGAAATTCCCAGCGCTTCAACACACCTTTTGTTCAAATATTTAAAGTCTGCTATTGGATCATTGAAGGTAAACGTCATATTATGCGACCACGCATTACTTTATAGAGAGCTTATGACCTGCTAGCTATGTTCTGCCTTAAGAACTAAAGGTGTAACTAAATTAAGCACAGAAACTAGCTAGTAGTTACTAAACCTCTATGTAGACTTTACATTCCAATTTATGTAGAACTTACAAATAGCTGGTGCAGCAATACCCTTGAGGGCAAAACATTAGAACTGCAGCACAGGTCAATTTTCCATCTGTTCCAAGCCACACATATTTAGATCACCTCTCAAAAGGAAAGAAAAAAAAGATATATGAAATAACTGCACCTGCGATCCATGTACAGCACCCACCGCAGTATTTCAACCACTAAAAACATCCCAAAACGCAGTGGTGTAAAGTATTTGAGTAAATGTAATTAGTTACTGTACTTAAGTATCTTTATGGCTACTTTGTACTTTGACTGAGTATCAAAAATATTAGCAACTTTTACTTTCTACTTGACTACATTTTTGAATATGAACTCTTTACTCCAAAACATTTGTGAAGAGTAATGCAATTACGCATTACATTTTCGATTGCACCTAACTTTTTCTGCAGCAGTTTATTTCTGTTACAAAAGAAGCAATATCGCCATCTGTAGGGCATTGAAGGTACTATATCTTGTCACCCAAACTTGTCAACAAGGCTACTTTAACATGAATGTAAGTGCATAAGCAGGTAGTTGTTTTATTTTTGAGATGAGGACATGGCTGCAGCCGATGATGAGTCTGAAACCAGCACGTCCAGTGCAAGGCTTTGACTTTTTTAGACTTTAACTATTTAACATTATTTTATTATCCATTATATTGAATAGACCATGGCTTACTTATGTTCTTTTTGAGCTCTTATCTTAACTGAGGCTTGAATGTTTAAGAGGCTGTTGTGTCGATTGCACTATTGATGTGTTCAGTTTTATTTCGACTTCAGAAAATAAACGTGATTGCTCTCCTCACAAATCAGCTGTTTCTTGTTTTTCACTGGCATGTTTCTTAAGTGTTAATGACTAGTGCATCTTTGAGCCTACATTGAATAAAATACTTAAGTACTGTTAAAATCAGATACTCTAAGACTTTTACTCAAGTGGTATTGAAATTTGTGACTTGTAATGGAATAACAGGAATAATATCTTTTACTCAAGTATGGTTTTCAGGTAATATTTACACCTCTGCTATAACACTTAACGTGACTGAATACAAAGACAGATCAAATTCAGTATAGGCCTACACCTTATGCATACAGGCAAGTAGATGAGTTAATATGAACGATTGCACAATGAGCGTTTGATTTATAACAAAAGTTTCTTTTTTAATGGTTAAGAGTTCTTTTATAAAGGTTTTCTAAATGAAAATGTTTAACGTCAAACGTGTCGCGTTTATAATTTGGGCTCATGTGCTGCTAAATAATTTCAAATTTCTATTTGACGGTTGACGCATTCATACCACCCGCCAGGTGTGTCGCTATTCCTGCACGGACTGTAGCTTCGGAGTTTTTCTAGACATCACTGAACATTTTAGAAGCACAGCACAAGGCCAAGGGTAAAGGAAATTAATACATTTTCACTCTAATAATTATAGGCCGTTAATAAAGAAGTCACAGTTCAAGTTTTTAAGTTGACTATCTATTTTATTGTAAATTATGTATATTTTATTTATTTAAAGTTATCATAAAATGATAACTTTATTTTGTTTATTGCTTATTTTAAGAATCGTTGTGTTACAACCAGTAGCCTACTTTAGATAGTTATTTGTCAGATGAGTTCGAAAATCAACATTGTTACATATGATTGCAGTCCCTGTGTAAATATAATAATAGCCTACCAACACACTTTTTGGGCCATCCACCAAATGGGTGCCATTTTCTTGTTGTAACTCTTCAAAATTAAACTTCATTCATCGTCTTTTTTCAGCACAGAATATAATAACATTAACTATTTAAAAATGTGTATTGGTCAATCTTAGGTAACTTTATTTCATTTTTACAAGGCTTCTAAGCAGAAAAGGGATGCATTTTTCTCAGTCCTGTTAACCAAACTCATGAGCCTTTTAAAAATAATGTTTAAAAGCATGTCAATTAATTTTCTCCTCAGTGTTTATTTTAAAGAAATGGTTGGTTACATGTTCAAATTGTCCTAATTGATATTAGTATTTTAAAAAAGACCCAAACCTCAAGTTTATATATATATATATATATATATATATATATATACACACACACACTGCATCAGCATCAGGCATAACATTATGACCACCTTCCTAATATTGTGTTGGTCCCCCTTTTGCTGCCAAAACATCCCTGACCTGTCGAGGCATGGACTCCACTAGACCCCTGAAGGTGTGCTGTGGTATCTGGCATCAAGATGTTAGCAGCAGATCCTTTAAGTCCTGTAAGTTGTGAGGTGGGGATCCATGGATCGGACTTGTTTGTTCAGCACATCTCACAGATGCTCGATCGGATTGAGATCTGGGGAATTTGGAGTCCAAGTCAACACCTCAAACTCTTCGTTGTGCTCATAAAATCATTCCTGAACCATTTTTGCTTTATGGCAGGGCGCATTATCCTGCTGAAAGAGGCCACAGCCACCAGAGAATACCGTTTCCGTGAAAGGGTGTACATGGTCTGCAACAATGCTTAAGTAGGTGGTACGTGTCAAAGTAACATCCACTTGGATGGCAGGACCCAAGGTTTCCCAGCAGAACATTGCCCAAAGCATCACACTGCCTTCCGCCGGCTTGCCTTCTTCCCATAGTGCATCCTGGTGCCATGTGTTCCCCAGTTAAGTGACGCACATGCACTCGGCCATCCATGTGATGTAAAAAAAAAAATGTGATTCATCAGACCATGCCACCTTCTTCCATTGCTCCGTGGTCCAGTTCTGATGCTCACGTGCCCACTGTTGGCACCTTCGGCGGTGGACAGGGGTCAGCATGAGCACCCTGACTGGTCTGCGGATATGCATACGCAACAAACTGTGTATTCTGACACCTTTCTATCAGAACCAGCATTAACTTCTTGAGCAATTTGAGCTACAGTAGCTCGTCTGTTAGATCGGACCACACGGGCCAGCCTTCGCTCTCCACATGCATCAATGAGCCTTGGCTTTCCTTGGACCACTTTTGATAGATACTGACCACTTCAGAACGGGAACACCCCACAAGAGCTGCAGTTTTGGAGATGCTCTGACCCAGTGGTCTAGCCATCACAATTTGGCCCTTGTCAAACTCGCTCAATCCCTTACGCTTGCCCATTTTTCCTGCTTCTAACACATCAACTTTGAGGACTAAATGTTCACTTGCGGCCTAATATCTCCCACCAACAGGTGCCGTGATGAAGAGATAATCAGTGTTATTCACTTCACCTCTCAGTGGTCATAATGTTATGCCTGATCGGTGTATATATAATGTAATATATTAAACAACTGGATAAAATGGACCAACAAAAATAAAAAATAGTGGTTTAACTTTATTTTTTAATAAAGTGTGTCTTGCTCCTTCCCCTGCAGCAAGCCATGGGTGGGTGTTTCTAGCTTCTGCATAATATGGGTTCTCTCCATCTTCTACAAAATGTAAGAAAGACAAAGACAAAAAGTTTACATCACTTAGTGGTGGATTGGCTGTAATTATGGTATTCACATTGTAAAACTGATCCTAAATGTGTATAACTTTAGCAATTTCAACTGTAAAACTTCAGGTGAATAGTATTAGGCCTACAGCATATCAACTAATTCTCACACTATTAAATAAATGCAAGTGAGGACACTACTCACTCCTGTTACTATTACTCAGTCCTGTTACTTTTTATATGAGAGCAGGACCGAAAGTAACAGGACTGAGTTTTTAAGCACAGAATTCGCAAATACATGACATATTGCCATATGGTATACATGCAAATATCATGAGGACACTGAGCAAATTCTAGTGACTTACCAAGTATAGAAATGGCACCAATTCAGTGGTATGGCTCTTTTAATGTTAAAGTAATGCAACAGTATCTAATGACTAATGAGCTTCTTTTTTTATAAAAAGTAATGATGTAACAATTTAATTACTTTTTATAAGGATTAACACACTAATGTAATCTATTGCTTTTTAAAGTATTGTTTCACAACAATGGTCTCCATTGATAAAATGAACTCTCTCAGATGCAGTGACATCTCAGGGTTTCCATGGTTACGCTGTCACAGCCACATCATTAACTGCCCACTTTCACAACAACAGTAATAACCCTCTGTTATGACCTCAATATAGCTGAACAGGCACAAAATCAGCAACTTTTGATGGAAAATCAGCATCTTTTGATGGTTGGATAACCAAAACACCATCATAATATCATCACCCATCGGACAGGATGACATGGTGTCTTTTTTTATCCGTTAAATAAGCAAGTGACTTCAAACGCATGAAGTGTTATGCATTTCAAATGGAATATGCTATCGTGAACTTACATCAGTGAAGTACATCGTCTCTTATCTTGGATGCTGTAGTATGGTGTAGATCTTTATGGATAAAGTGCAAATCTTGATGTATGCGCATTCTTTCTAGTACTTTTTCCTTATTAAGATAGCTTACATGTTTGTGAACTGCATATTGCAGTAAAGAATCTGTCATTTTAACTCGTCACAAAATCACTTGTGTAATAATCTAGTACTCATACTCTGAAACAGAAACTGAACCCATTCCATCACTGTGAATCTGACAGCTGTTACTGAGCTGACAGACCGCACTTGTAACTGGGTTATTCACTGGACTTCACAGATGTGATAAATGCATTTTGATCTATTATTTAGTTTGCTGTAACATTAGCATTATTTGAATGTTAAATGGGCACTGGCGCACTCTTTGATTGGAGCTATCAAAGCTTCTGGAACAATCTGTGGAAATGAGTTTGAGAGCAACAGCTGATTTGTCACGCCTCTTCCCATGTCCCCCCTCAGTAAATCACGCCAATTAAACCCTCATGTGTCAATTATTGTGTTTAGCTGAAGTTGGTTACTGATGAATTATGGGTATAACTGTGTGGAAGTAAGTTCAGCTGTTACCTTATTGGCAGAGAAACAAAAAAAAAAATGCACTTCTGCATAAAAATCCTGCATTCTCTCCTATACATTGTTAATGGTTTTATCTGAATATTCCTTTTCTATCCATAGTGATCTCATTGCAATTTGAAGAAAAAAAAATGTATGCAGTTTGAATGTTTTCATATGTATGCAGTAAACTGGTCTAGCAGTCAGTAAGTGCCTTCATACTTCATGTGGTCTGAAGAAAAAATAAATGTATAAATTTGGATTTTCTGAGCAAGTTAAATTGAAGTTATGTTAAAATATTTTGCATGTAGGACTGTAACTTTTTAAACTCTGTAGAATCAAAAGGGAGAAGTAGCTCCTCTAGCTAAACAGATGCTGGATTGTTAATATTCATGCAATGGAAAGATTAACTGTTCTGCACTTTGTAGAAGTACAAGCTATGTTTAAAAATTTACCAAATATTCAAAATGCAGGAAGTTCTTTTGTAAGCCTCACTGTTTCGTGCTTACAATGAGCACTATTTTTTTCTTTTAAATGGCACTCTGACAGAATGTTCCGACTAACCAGTTTTATTTATTTATTTTTAAAATATATTTTCCCATCATGAATGTAAATGTCACGTTAAAGTAAACTCGGCTAGTCATATAACAGCATGCCTCTCATTAAGCTGACCTTTGTCATCAGGTTCTGTATTAAACTCAGTTTGATTCTCTACAGATTCGACCATTCTAGCAGAAAATTAAATTAACATAAAATCAATTAATACATTAATTAGTCTGGTTTAATCACATCATTCCGAGTCTACTTTGGGGACTAATTATTTATTTCATAATTAATGGAGGGTGATTAATTGTGAGGTTTAGAACGAGTACATGCCTTATGCCAGTCCGGTGCAAAAGGTTTATGTAAATATAGGCCAGGTGCTACTGTTTTCCATTTTATTATTATGCTCTCATTTTCAGATCTATGTTAGTGTAGTATGGATAGAGAGTAGTCTATATATGCCACATGACCAGGATGTGTGGAACTTGTTAAGTGACTTAATGAGCACTGCCACACAGTTGATGGCTTTTTTACAGGACAATATTACTGGGACAGTCCCTCTAGAGTAACATGAGAATCTTTAATAAGGACACAATGGTGGATGTTCATAGGAAAGAAATATTTCTTTAATTTATTTGACATCTTGTTTTTCCTGCATGACAGTAAGATTAAATGGAGATCAAATGGATTATTCAGATTTTTATCCTGAAAAAAAAAAAAACCTCACATGAGGTCAAATAATGCCTCTATTTCTACTCCGTTTTGCTAAGACATCAAAATCTGTGATCAAACGTCAGAGATTTTGATGTGAGTGCAAATATTTCTCATTAAATTCTTCCAAGACCAAATATCTGGCTCTATGATGTAAAAATGAAAATATACTTGAGGCACCATTTTGGGGTTCCTCGCATCACGCTTTCATATTCACAATGAAAGTACCCTTACATTTCCATTTATTCATTTAGTAGAGGCTTTTATCCAAAGCGACTTACATGTGAGGAATACAACATAAGCGAGGCAGAAGTGCTGCGATATTCCATAACTGTTCAGAGAAGTAGAGCAGAGATTACAGTGAGAAAAGTATATGTTTAAGAGATTTTTTTTTAAATAAGCGCATTAACAGGATTTCAGGCAAGTGCTCACTGAACAGATGTGTCTCTTCTGGAGGTTCCTCAGATGTACTCAAGAAAATTCAATATATTGTCTCAAAGCATTTCCCCTATGATGGGGTACTGCCATTTACAGTCTTTAGGGTTTAGAGTTTTTGCAGGAGCTTATGTATTCTGTTTTGTTTGTGATGGTGCAATCCTTCATTTTTTACAGTATTGCTATTCTTGTTATTTTTATAGCTGTGTGCTCTCTTACCTTGTCAACATGTTTCATTTTGTGTCTTTTTTATTTCTCTAATGGACCTGAAGAGACATCTCAGACAAAGTTGATTGTTAAAGTTGTGATGAAACGGAAATAGTGCCAGATATTTTCTTCCATATTGTGAAATGGAATATCAAAAAAGAATAAAAAATGTAAAAATGTAGGGTGGGGACTCCCTACATCGGTTGTCGATTGGATAGAGGTCAGAATTCAGGTCTGAATGTGAGCTTGCATAAAATTGTAAGAAAGGGGCGAGGTTTAATCAGACTAAAAGATTTGAGGAGTCTGTAATTTCACCAGAAGGTTAATTGAAGGTTGATTAAAAATTACGTTATCGAAAAAGTGAAAAATATGCACTGATGAACTGTTCACGATAAGTTCAATAACATGCATTTAGAAAATATAATTTTCATTTAAATTCTGACTAAGTAATAAGTCTCACGAGCTGAGGATTGTCAAACGGCGAAGAGCACAATGTGTTTTTTATAATTTAATTTATTAAGTAAATGTAATGTGTTTAATGAAGTGATTTTTGAAATTTGGTATAAATTAGGGTGACCATATGTGCCATTTTCCCAGGACGCGTCCTGTCCAGGATTTCTAAATGGCTTGAGCCCTTGCCCTTTTTAATCGTGAAAGTGTTCATATCGATGTGCCCCCGGAACGCGATTTCTACACGGAGGTCTGTGCAAGCCACTGTTCTTACTGACAGTCTTCATGCAATGCATTAAAATGTTGTTGTATTTGCAATGCTTTGACCGTTCTCTGTAGATCCAGCCTTCTTGCAAGCCACGATTGGTCGATTATGTATAATGCACACTATAGGTCAAATTATTTTTCAGCCATTACCTTCCGCAAATATGAAAACAAAACCAAAACTGGGACATTTTATGCAAATTAGAAATCCTGGACAGGACACGTCCTGGGAAAATGGCACATATGGTCACCCTAGTATAAATACTACTGTATTTTTTTTATTCATCTACTTGAAAACCAAGAGATTATTATTATTATTTTTTTTAAATCTAATTACAGGTCCTGGTTTACGTTAAAAATGTGCTAACATTCCCATACACAGTGTTATATAATTTTCTGTGAAATACTGTGGGCAAATGTCCTGTTCTCTGGGCTCAATTCGCTTCTACATCCTAACGAGACTCCCATCAGATGGCTTCTAGCAGTCAGACACCTGCTCTCTGAGTGTGTGTGTGTGTGTGTGTGTTAAGGGTGAACTTCCTCCTAATTAGCTGTCATTTGCTCTGTGCCCATATCAGGGGGTCATGTTATCATTGGAGCTGATGTATTCTCTGTAAAACCACACCACTCCTCCAAAGGGTACGTTTGAGGAGGTGGAGGGAGGCGACATGAACTTGGAGAGTTAATGAGGAATCAGACATAATTTAAATGCAGATGCGTGTCATTAATCTTGGTGTCCTCCCTCACTCTTACTGTGTTTTATTCACTCACACTTTGAGTCTTCTGGAGCTAGCCTGATGTAATTTGGGGATAAAAGAGTATTGCACAATACATGATGCGTTTACGATGCCTTTCTGACCACCAGGGATCTCTGCTGAAACGCAGTGCATGTAACATTACCACTACTTCCTGTTTAGCTCCTGTGCAAACTTTCTGTCGGTTCTGTTTCTCGTCCAAGCTTTCGAACTTCTCTGTGCCCACCTACACAAGCCTGTATGGCTCACAGATGAGAGTCGAGATAAATGTGCAGTCAGCTGGGCTCACATCCCAGAATAGACCGGTAACTACGGCGACTGTACGTTGGAGCGAGCGTACAGGAGTTAATGTAACCACCCCTCCTGTGCTTCACTCTCTCTTTGACGCTCTCTCAGAGTAATTGCACGTAATTGGCGGTCCACTGAGAAGGCCCTTCCACTGTGTGTCCGTCCCTTGTCTTTCTTTGATTGTGAAGTGGATTGCTCGGGTTGTGTCACTGATAAGGCATGTGTTTAATCGATGTTGAGAGGTAGCCGTGGTGATGACATGACCCTCTTGACGGCGTACCATAATTATGCCCACCCCCGGCATGCAGCGCTTGATCGCAAACAATGTTTGATTTTTTTCCCCCCACCTCTTAATTATTTTTTAATTAGCAGCCTCTACACAAGAGAGAGTTGGAAACGCTAAGCACCAGAGATCATTTCGTAGTTAATTACCACACACACACATACCTACACCCACATAATATAGATTTTCTGCATATTGTGTTAAATATCAATATGATATGCATTACTTTGCATATGTCATCTTGTTTGTCGGTTGCAATAACACAAGCATTCCTTTATTGGAGTGAATCGAGGCGCATATTTTCAGTCTTTAATCAGGCATTTTAAAGTCAGAGTGCAAGAAATGAAAGGGCTTGTTTGCAGTTGATTGTATCTTATGATTCTGAATCTCCACAATCACACTCTTTATGAGGCTCTGGTTGGGTTATAGTTTCTGTCCTTCTGTAGGTGTTTGTGTGGTGATTAAGATCACCATGACAACAACGAGCAGCTGGGCCAGTGCTTAGAGCCTGCTACGTATTACCTGTTTCATATCGAAACTTATTTCGATAAAAATAGATTATTATTATTTAATCTCTCTAATAGCAAACGTTAGGCATATATCATGTCTGATGTAATGGCAAACATCAGAATATATCACAAATGTATATATCAAACCTGCCTGTAATTTGTAGCACAGTAGTCAGTCATATCTGATGTGATTTTTATTCTCTCTCTGATCGTTTTTTTTTTTTTTTTGTCCAAACCTGGCTCATTGGAAAAACGTGCTTGTGGCATAATTTCTGCAAAATTATATTACGCTGCTTCTTGTACGTTTCTCAACACTTTCGGAGTGAAATGACCACTAAAATTGTGTTCAGTTTTATCTAAAACAGATGAACATGAATATGGCAATGTTTTATGGTTTTTGTATATATTGTGGCAGCCCAGGAATTAAATGTCAGGTGAGTGGCACTAAAAGGTAATACTCAATCGTGTTTGAATATATAACATACCACCTACACCAAACCCTTCCCTAAATCTAACCTATATTGTTAATAAAAGAAAATGTAAAATAAAAACACATTTGCTGAAACAACCATGCCATTTTAGCTTGTCGTTTGTCACGTGTAGATCAAACATGCACAAGATAAAGAGAAATAACAAAAGTTTTTTAATAATTCAAGACTACATGCAGGAGTAAAGGAGCAAACTAGACTAAACTTAACATACATACTACATACATTGTTGAGCTCTTTTATCATGACTCCTGTTTCACTGGACTGTAACATAGGGCTGGGTATTGACACAATTTTCACGATTCAGTTCGATTTCTATTCACATGCTTTCGATTCGATTCGATTACGAATTCGATTCGATATCGATTATTTTGGATGTAGTATATCAGTTACAGTACATGGCAAATTTTCTAGAGGAAAAAAATCTACACATGGGAGTCAGTTGGTACTACTTTACTACAATATTAAAGGTTAAAATTAACTTATTTATATACAAACACAAATTACACTCAATTATGTTTTTTTTTATAATAAATAAAGTTTAGAATTACATAATCATATTTCTTCTCCAATTCATTTTTTTTTTTTTTTAATATAAACATTTAAATCGTGGCTGGCATAAATTATTTATTCAAACATGCATTATATATTGAAGAACATTATAATGAGTAACGGTGCATAGCTATATTTATCAGAATGCTGCTCTCAAGAGTTAATTTTTCTAGCTGACTAATGAGTTTATGGTCACTGAATATGTTTTTCTGAGGTAAATGTGACGTTACGTGACATTGTTTACAAGCTGTTTTATTGACGTCTTTCCGAGGTTGAAACACTGATTGAGCTATTACACAAGACATGATACGGATTTCGGTAAGTTGTATTGTATATTTTAACATACCTTCAGATGTTTAGTCATGTTTATTTCACGCTGTAACTGGTATTAAAGCGGATGTTCACATGCGCTTCTTAGGATTTAAGAATCGATATTGGTTCGTAAAAATGAGAATCGATTAAAATCGAGAAATCGATATTGTTTACCCAGCCCTACTGTACCAGGTGAGCTACCGAGCAAATTTGGTTTGGTTTGGTTATGTGATGCAAATGTCAAAATGTTTTAGTTTACAATTCATGCATAGTAAAAGTGTTTTGTGGTCAGAGCTGGGTAGATTACTTATGAATTGTAATCAGTTACTGATTACAAATTACCTGACAAATTTTGTAATTAGTAATATAATCTCTTAGATTACACATTTTGGTGATGTAATCTGACTACTTTTGGATTACATTTAGATTACTTTTGTGCTAACCCTTATTTGATGTCACATATATTGTAGGATAATCTTGTACTATTTTGACAGATACCTAGAAAAAATATATTCCAAAAAATATGTTCTATTCACAGATTCTTTTTAGAGTGCAATGTATGGACAGTTTATGTTTCAGAATACTAACACTAATGTACCTGTTAGTGTTTGCTGATAGTAACACTGACAAAATCACATCTTATGATTTTAAAACATATTTACTTAAAATTAAGTAAATTTAGAAAACAGCAACATTACAAAAACAAATACTGAAAAACATGAAATTCACAGCAATATCTCTGCTACATCAAATATTTCATCTATTTCATATATTATTATTATTATTATTGTATTATTTCATATATATATATATATATATATATATATGTGTGTATGTATATATATATATATATATATATATATTTCATCTATATTTCCCCCTCACCACCGGAAAAACTTGAAGAATCACGAATGTATATAAGCGGCAGGTTTATTATGAAAAAATATAAACGTTAAAAAAATTAAAAATTAGGGGAATCAATGAATTGTGAACAACTTACTGCCATTGTGTAAATAATATGTAATCATGTAATCAATAAAAAAGTAACTGTAGTCTGATTACCAGTATTTTAAAACGTAGTTTATTCTAATTACAACTACTTGATTTTTGGAATCTGATTGCGTAATCCAGATTACGTGTAATCCCTTACTACCCAGCTCTGTTTGTGGTCTTAACAATCTATTGTGCAAGGAAGGAAGTGCACAAAATAAGTCTTTATTAATAATCCTTGTAATCAAAATT
Source organism: Ctenopharyngodon idella (assembly GCF_019924925.1). NCBI lineage: Eukaryota > Metazoa > Chordata > Actinopteri > Cypriniformes > Xenocyprididae > Ctenopharyngodon > Ctenopharyngodon idella. The sequence continues at coordinate 20,286,449 of NC_067228.1, forward strand.
TGTGTGAACAGGAATAGAAGTTGTTGATGTGATTATACTGCACACTATGCAAATTTCTGTTTGCATGGAATACTCGGATGCCAAAATACTGTACACCACATTACAGTGTTCGCAACCTTCCTTCTCCATTGTGACAAATCAACCATGATTTTTTTTGACACTTTCCATTCCAAACAGAATAAGTAGGAGTAGAAAAATAAAAATGTCTAAACAACCAATGAATTCTGGAGCAATAAAAACAAACCGAGGTGAACTGCAGCTCTCAGTGCGAGGAAAAAGGCTGACCAGTGCAAACCAGTAACAATGCTTAATTTTGATTTGATTGAATTAAAGTCCATTTTAAAGTTTTCTTTTTACAGTATAATGTTAAAAAAAAAATCTATTATGCAAGGAACTTTTTAGGCATATACTTATTTTTTGGGTGAATTATACAGTAACGACATGACAACAATATAGAATACCATATTGTTTCATAATGCATATTGATGCATTTTTTTTAAATAGCATGTAGTAGCCTATACAGTAAATAATGTGCAGCATCATGTATTAACGAGTATGCTAGTATTTAATTTTGAACATAGACTTTGTTTGTTAGATTTAAGTCTGCGATATTTGGTACTTGTGCGGTTGTCTTCCTGTTGTTTTCCTCTTCAGGATCTGTTTTTCTTTGGAGCAGCTGTTGATTTCATTGTTTTAGCATTCACATATTCGAGTACATGAGCCAGGCCATATGGTGGCAAATCACTGAGCCAGGACTAGAGCGATAGATAAAGATAGAGAAAACCACACAAAAAAATCCTTTACTTGCCCTCTCGCTTTCTTTTTCTTTTATCATTAGCACTGTTATTAGTCATGCTGTTGTTATGGATGTTTAAGGTGAAGGCTGATTGCTTTCGGAGTGTATTTATGCTCCGCGATGCCGAGGGTGTAGGCAGGATTGAGTGTGTGTGGACAGGCACATTTTTCACCTGTTCACCTCCTCTTATCCGGGCTGCCGTTCAAGGTCTCGGGTCCTTACAATGGCTCAGACACAAATGCAGCCACCCAAAGAGTGAACTGACACAGGCAATTTCAACATCCATCTCGCTGCATATATTGACTATATACGAGAGAAGTGCTCCCGGTAGAAAGCTATTTGTACGCTTTGAAATCCAGAAAGGCTAACAATGGCTATATTTGTACTGCAAAAAGTCTGTTTGAGGAATGATATAGGCAGCTGTGAACCTTGGGTTCTGTTAAAAAAAATATAGGTATATGTTTATCTGTTTACATGTATTTGTTTGTGTTTATAGTGATTTATTGCTCTTAAATGACGATACACTTTCATCTTTGATAGAAGGAAGAGTGGCAAACTTTGACAAAAGAGTAACTATAGCAACCTTACTGCTTTGCTTCATTGACAGGGTGACGGTTTTAATGTTTCTGAATGAAATGTGGCCAGTGACCTTTTGTGAATAAGTCTGGATGCGAGTTATGAGCCAAATCTGGGCTTGAGGAAGGAGTTATGGAGTCGGAACCAAGGGCATGGATCAGAGGGGGTCATCTATCTCCGGGGAGAACAAGCTCTTGCCTCCAGTGTGTTTATTATAGCCTGTATATTGTCAGACGCTGTGGATTATACTGGTTGTCCATGAAAAACTTTGAGTTCCCTTTATGGAGTACATGGAGAAATTCATGGGATGCCATTGTCTAAACCTCAAACTCATAGCCAAATAAAAAGAAAAACAGAATAAATCTAACAGTATTTAATATCTAACAGCAGTAATATTCTGTAAAACACTAAAATAACCTAAGAATGTAGTAACAATAAATTAACTTGTTTTATTTAAGTTTTATTCAATGTCACATCTGTAGTTGCCAAACGCACAAAGATGAAGACAAACATTGCATTCCAAACTATAGGCTATAGTCTTAATTTACAAAATCAACTCACGGGAGAAACGCAATCCACACATTGAGAACCCACAAAGAGTAACTGAAACATGGTCAGGGTGGAGTATATATACCAGATACAAACAAAGGAAACTAGATGAGGAACAGGTTAACATAATCAAATAATAACTGAGTTGATCAAACTAGCAATAAGAACCAAGGGAACCGGACCTAAACACAGGAAGGAAACATGGGAACAAAAGGAATCACAAACATAACACAACTGTTACTGTCACAGTTCCCTTTGTTCCCGGACTCCATTTCCCATGATCCTCCTGTTTCCACACCTGCACTCACTTCCTTGTCATCTCCCCATCATCACTCATCACCTGCACCTGGACTTGATCATCTGCACTCTCTTTATAATGGACTCACTCCCTGCACTCCTTGTCTGTTATATTGTTTGACTAAGTGTGTGAAGCTGTTCGTTCTGTTCCTGGATTGTAAATAAAGCCCGTATGATTGTGGATTTGCGTATTCGCCTCGTCTTTACAGCAGCACATGTAACAGTTACAAAGACAAAATTATTAATTAATATGATTAAATCAACTCAATTATTTATTTATTCACTTTTATCTAAATTATTTGTTTATTTTAATTTATTTTTATTAATATTATTATATTAACTTATTTAAAATGTATTTGTGTGGGATCAGTACAAAAATATTATTAGCTGAAACTGAAAGACTAAAAAACATTATAAAATTATTATTATAAAATTATAGCACATGCTCATTTGCTTTTTAGGTCCCTAGAAAGTCTTTTTGCGTAAAGGAAAAGGAAATTACCACTTGCCATAGGGGCTAATTTATGAAAGTTACCACATCATAATGCTTGAGGAGCATATTTGCAATATTCTGACCAGATTTCCCCACATGTGGCTTGGCTGTTTAATACAAAAAGCTCTACAGGAAGAGGTCCGTTCAGCCATAAGTCTGTGAGAGTTATATAGTTTTGGACTATATGAGAATAAAAAAAAAAAGAATGATAAAATATAACGAGCATCTGCCTAATTTTATTTAGTGGTAAAAAGCAGAAGTCTCTGTGGTTTGTCTCAACCCTCCCTCCCTTCTCTCTTTCTGTGTAAAGTGCTCATTGTAAATGTTCCATATGTTCTACATTAGAGCTAGGCTCAAGTGTAGATAGATGCTAATATAATCAGCTAGCCTCACTTACAAATACACTCCCTAAGGACTTACCCCCCCCTCATTATTTATATTATCTCCTGCATAGTCATTAATCAGATATTCTACATCTGGGTTCCAATTTATTAATAGTCGTAGATCACCTTTTTGAGTCATAATGAAAAATAGCTTGTGTTACTTTATTTTGTTTTATTTAGAATTTTGTTTAACTTGCAAATAATTAGCAAAATGCTCCTTTTATTTTTTATTTTTTTCAAAAGTCCCAGATCACATTTTTGGGTAGTAATGATGACACGCTGCTTGATTATAATAAGTTCATAATTAATTAATTATTTATTTAAAGCTGCAGTCCGTAACTTTTTTTTGGTTAAAAATTATCCAAAATCAATTTATGAGCAAGTACAGGTGCTAGTCATATAATTAGAATATCATCAAAAAGTTGATTTATTTCACTAATTCCATTCAAAAAGTGAAACTTGTATATTATATTCATTCATTACACAGAGACTGATATATTTCAAATGTTTATTTCTTTTAATTTTGATGATTATAACTGACAACTAAGGAAAATCCCAAATTCAGTATCTCAGAAAATTAGAATATTATGAAAAGGTTCAATATTGAAGACACCTGGTGCCACACTCTAATCAGCTAATTAACTTAAAACACCTGCAAAGGCCTTTAAATGGTCTCTCAGTCTAGTTCTGTAGGCTACACAATCATGGGGAAGACTGCTGACTTCACAGTTGTCCAAAAGACGACCATTGACACCTTGCACAAGGAGGGCAAGACACAAAAGGTCATTGCAACAGAGGCTGGCTGTTCACAGAGCTCTGTGTCCAAGCACATTAATAGAGAGGTGAAGGGAAGGAAAAGATGTGGTAGAAAAAAGTGTACAAGCAATAGGGATAACCGCACCCTGGAGAGGATTGTGAAACAAAACCCATTCAAAAATGTGGGGGAGATTCACAAAGAGTGGACTGCAGCTGGAGTCAGTGCTTCAAGAACCACTACGCACAGACAAATGCAAGACATGGGTTTCAGCTGTCGCATTCCTTGTGTCAAGCCACTCTTGAACAACAGACAGCGTCAGAAGCGTCTCGCCTGGGCTAAAGACAAAAAGGACTGGACTGCTGCTGAGTGGTCCAAAGTTATGTTCTCTGATGAAAGTAAATTTTGCATTTCCTTTGGAAATCAGGGTCCCAGAGTCTGGAGGAAGAGAGGAGAGGCACACAATCCATGTTGCTTGAGGTCCAGTGTAAAGTTTCCACAGTCAGTGATGGTTTGGGGTGCCATGTCATCTGCTGGTGTTGGTCCACTGTGTTTTCTGAGGTCCAAGGTCAACGCAGCCGTATACCAGGAAGTTTTAGAGCACTTCATGCTTCCTGCTGCTGACCAACTTTATGGAGATGCAGATTTCATTTTCCAACAGGACTTGGCACCTGCACACAGTGCCAAAGCTACCAGTACCTGGTTTAAGGACCATGGTATCCCTGTTTTTAATCGGCCAGCAAACTCACCTGACCTTAACCCCATAGAAAATCTATGGGGTATTGTGAAGAGGAAGATGCGATATGCCAGACCCAACAATGCAGAAGAGCTGAAGGCCACTATCAGAGCAACCTGGGCTCTTATAACACCTGAGCAGTGCCACAGACTGATCGACTCCATGCCACGCCGCATTGCTGCAGTAATTCAGGCAAAAGGAGCCCCAACTAAGTATTGAGTGCTGTACATGCTCATACTTTTCATGTTCATACTTTTCAGTTGGCCAAGATTTCTAAAAATCCTTTCTTTGTATTGGTCTTAAGTAATATTCTAATTTTCTGAGATACTGAATTTGCGATTTTCCTTAGTTGTCAGTTATAATCATCAAAATTAAAAGAAATAAACATTTGAAATATATCAGTCTGTGCGTAATGAATGAATATAATATACAAGTTTCACTTTTTGAATGGAATTAGTGAAATAAATCAACTTTTTGATTATATTCTAATTATATGACCAGCACCTGTACATAACCAGCCAGTGTTCAAAACTATCTCCTTACCTTAGCCCGATTCACAATGTTAAGCTTGTAATAAGGTTTTGTACTTCGGGTGGTACTGGTGGGTTTCCGCGGGAAATTTGAGCATACAGCCGCTCGTCTTTGCGTCATTGCGTCACGTCTGTTTACATGAAGAAGTCCCAGCTAGTAGGCTATATGGCATGAGGAGGATGCTGCAGGCGGCAGATCATTTATAGCCTTTTCTCACAGCAGCTTCAATAACGAAACTAAATTTTGATGGCGGATTGTAATCCAGAAAGGTTCAAATGACAATCATCAGTGACAACTGGAGATTCACCTGTAGTCAAAAGCAAAAGACTTCGGACTGCAGAGTGGCTACAGAAATTGAAATCTACAGGTAACACTAATACACACTAAATACACAGTCACGCATTGCTGGTGTTGTTAACATTAACAATTTGAGAGCAAAGTATAACAGTAATAATAATTTGCATGGTTTGACGTGATCCGAGATAAGTGATCATTAGATTTAATCACCATGGGTAGCGCCAATTTATTGTTATGCTTTTTTCCTCAGTTGGTCAGAACAAAAGTGGCAGACATGTTACTTACTTGTTCAGATGACATTTTCCAGTGAAAATTCTTATTTTGGTCATACTTCCAAGACGTAGAATCTGTGATTCTTAAGTACAGTATTCAAACCGGTGTGGTGACTGACAGCAAGCATTGGATTCATCTGCGCTGAGGAGCCATGGCGATGCACAACCCACATAAAGATGATAATTACGCAAATAACTGCATTTGCAGGTTTCAAACAGAGATGGCAACAAAGAAGCAAAACAGACTGCAGTTTTAATTACCAATATATATTTATTTATTTATTTCTGAAAAATACTTTAAAGGGGTGGTTGATTATGATTTCACTTTTTTAACTTTAGTTGGTGTGTAATGTTGCTGTTAGAGCATAAACAACATCTGCAAAGTTAGGACGCTCAAGTTCAAAGCAAAAGGAAATATTTTCTTTTAAAGAGTTCTCTGTTTAAGAACTACAACAAACGGCTGGTAGGGACTACAACGAGCTTCCTCCCCATGTTAGTGACATCACTAACCCTAAAATTTACATAAACCCTGCCCCAGAGAACGCGCAACAAAGCGGTGTTATTGCAATACAGTACATAACACAAATGCAATAGCATGTCATAACAGCAAGATGACAACATAAGCTATAACCGTAATTAAACTAAACTATACCTTTTCTATCTTCATGCAGCATATATTCTCTGGCTCTGTAGGATCTTACAACAGTTCCCACAGGAGCGATTTATAGATTATCATGACAGAATATGCTAATCAATGACTTTAGGATAGTTAACTCCACATCAGCTACATAAATTAATCAACTAACCATTCAGAAACGTCCTGTTGCATTTTACATGTTGTCCTTCTTCTTGCGTCTCTCCATTATTGTCCGACTCCAGTTTGAACATAAAAGGCTGAACAATTTCTGACATTTTCAGTGAGTCTGCGTGAGGTAATCGGCGCTGCTAACACAAGCTCTTGAAACTCCGCCCTATTCTTGGGAGCAGCAGCTCATTTACATTTAAAGGGACACACACAAAAACGGAGCATTTTTGCTCACCCTCAAAAAGTGACAAATTTAACATGATATAAAAATGATCTGTGGGGTATTTTGAGCTAAAACTACATATACACGCTCTGGGGACGTCATAGACTTATTTTACATATTGTGAAAGTGGCATTATATGACCCCTTTAAACTTCTTTATGTCTTCTTGTAATAACATTTAAAGAGTTATTTACAAAATGCCTTCTGCCAATCTTCAGATGTCATTGTATGTCGAAGCATTGAGATTTGTCCTCAGTGGAATAGCTCAACCTGTTAATTAGCAGGTAGTGTCAACATACATTTGGCCAATTGTGTTTGGTTTCTCTCTGTATATTTCTTGTCAGCAGTACGTACTTGTGTCTGGGTTTAAATGCCGTGTGTCATCAGGGCAGGTAGTATTATGGATTGTTGAGTGATTGATTCCCCTCTTTTCCTGAGAGATTGCTTGTAATGCGGATTTTAAAATAGCTCACCTTTCCTTATTGGCTTTTTTATGCCAATTCTGAGCATGCAACAGTCGAGTGTTACACTTATCTTCCCCTGACTGAAATGCATAATGTATTGTTTTTATGGATTGCTATGACAGCGCTCGTAAGAGAGCAACGACAGAGTCGGCATTCATTAGTACCTTGAGGATGTGACAATCGAAATTAGATCCCTGTGATGTACCGGTCCATATTTCATCTCAAACCTGGAGGCCTTTTGCTGCTTACATCCCGTGTTAGGCAACCCATGCTTCATGCAAAATGCCACTGTCAGAGTGTTCTAGCATGGATTAATGTGATATTCTGCACATTCGATTTGTGCTTCTGCTGTTTTCTTGGCTTTATCCCAGGTTTTTACCTTCCCCTGTCCCTGCTCTCCGTTCTGGGTCAACGAGTATGTGTTGGTGTGAAAGCAGGGCTTGTTCATTTGGTGTCACCCTGCTGTTAACCAGATTCAGTTACTGAGGTTAAACCTTGTCATCTACCACTGCCATGATCTAACAGAGCCAAGCCTGTGGTTTGTGCACAGGAGTGCTGTTAAACTAAAGGACATGCCAAAACCGGCACACACATGCGCACACACTGGGCATCAATGGTAAAGTCTCATCTGGAAGAAAAACAGACTGTGAGTGTAGCCAAGCGAGTCTGCACCAGCTGATCAGTGTGTGTGTGTGTGTGTGTGTGTGTGCGTGTGTGTGTGTGAGCGTGCGTGTGTGTACTTGGGGGGAAAAAAGGAAAGAAACAGTCAATTTACTCATCACACCAAAAATGTCGAAACTTTGAATCCTTTGTCCACTAATGTGACTCGAATCAATAAACTACGTGTGATGTCGATAGAACGAGTGCCTTTCTGAAACTCATCTCACAGCTTGCGGCTTCATTTCTAAATGCACAGCTTTAAGCGGCCAATATTAAGGCACTCGGCTTGCATTTTTCTGCACGGTAGTAGTTATACATGCATACGGCTGTCTAAACACCATCTGCGACGTACAGAGAAGTCAGAAATGCTGCAGGAATGCAGAAATAACCCAGAACAAATTTATAAATGCCATAGATTTCATTTTTCTTGCATTAATTCACTATCAAAATACAGGCAGGCAATGTTTAAACATTTAGAAATTTATTTCCAAACTGATGAATTTGAGAACTTGCAAGTGCAAGCATAAAAAACTATGATGAATGCATATTTGTGTTATTAGAAAAGTCATCACTTTTGTATGTAATGTTTCTTTTAAAGACTTTTACTTTTAAATAAGTTGTTAGTTAAATATATGTCAGAAATATGGTTGGGTTGCAGCAAGGATATTTAGATGAAGGATCTAGTTGCAGCAGTGATATTTATTTTCAAAAGAACCAAAATACAAAACACATAAGAAAAAAAGGAACTACTAAAACTGAGGGCTACATATACACAGGTTATCTAGCAGACTATAAACAGGTGTGCAACTAAATCAGTAACCATGGAAACAAATGAAGAGCGGGAAAGTGGGGAACAAAGGAAACAGGAACAGAACACAGGAAAACAAGGTGATACAAACTAAAAGTCCATGAAAACAGAACATAAACCTGACATGAAGTAGTTCCCCCAATAATCAGAATTTTGTCATTTACCATTATTTAGATTTGTCATTCTTTTTCTTCTATAGGACACAAAGGAGATGTTTGACAGAATGTTCATGCTGACAATGAAAGTGAATGGTGACTGGGATTCCAAAATTAATATGCTTGATTTTAATCAAATTAATTCCAATTATTCCAATTATTAAACCACATTAAGCACAATTAATCAAATATATCAATATTTGTTAAAAGAATTCCCCAGAAGAAGGTGATTCAAGCACATTATTGTGGCAGACGAGTAAAATTAATGAATAGACATTAACAAGTGGCTTTAAAAGTCAATATATATTGTTTCCATATAATTTCACAGCAGTCCAATCACCATGTTGCAAAAAAAATTGTTTTTTCATTTTTGTCTGAGTATACATGCAAATTGACGTCTTTGGTTGCTGTTGCATCTCGCTGGTTTTCAGCATCTCATGCCACGTTTTTAAGATGCAGTGTCAAGAAATCGGTTACAGTGTATTTTACTGATTACATTCTTCATTAACAATTATTTAGTCATTTGTAACAATGTCATTGTAAAAAATAAAGTAGTTTCAATGTAGCTAGCTACTTTTTGATAGTAACTTGTAGTGTAGCTAACTACTATTTCAGAAGGGGAGCTTGAATGTAACTTAACTACTTTAACTTACGAGTAGCTTGGGAAATGGAAATGTCCCAAAGAAAATCGGTAAAGCGCCAATAATTTTGTGCCAGACTGCTTCACAAACGAGGGTCTTTTCAACGACTCCGGTTCAAACATATTACAAGCCTATACGTTCTGGCAATCTGTCCTACACTGGTATCCCGGAGCATGAGCTCTTGAAGCTCCGCCCTCTTCTTGAAAGGGGGCCGGGAGCACCAGCAGCCCTACAGCCCGTACCATAAAAATGGTTAATTTCATTAATTGTTTATATGCATTAAGATTTCTTTGTAATTAATTGTTAGATGCACTATTTTAAACATGTTTTAATAATTAATGATTGTTCTTTTTTTTTTTTTAAATGTTTTATACTTGATGACTAACAATAACAATAGCTTGGTGAGAAAATGGTTGAAGTTTCAGTCATGATTCACTGAAAATTGTCCCCTCTGCAGTATCTCTGTAATGTGATTCTTGTGTGTGATTCACACATAAACCAGTTATGTTGACTACATTAAATATTCTCCAGAACATCTTTTTGTGCTCCATGGAAAAAAAAAAAAAAATTAAATTAATTTGAAATTACTTGGCATATTTGGTGAACCGTTCCTTTAAAAGGCACCTCTTTGACACACATAATTACATTAAATCAGTTCTATCCCTGGCACACAGAAAGTTCTGGAATCTGACGGACACTCAAGTTTGGCAAAAGCTGAGGGGTTTTATATAGACTCACATTAATCTTGTGGCCTTCAGAAAAAAAGCCTTATTAACCCACATAACCAGAATAAGATAATTACCTTTGTTACTCTTCTTCTGTGTTTAATTCTCGGCGGGGTTTGAGATGTGTGAGTGTGTGCGCACATGTGTATAGGATGGATACTATAATCTATGAATTATTAATACATTATTACCTCTTAATTAAGACTTATCATTTTTCTGACATTTTAATATCGCAGATACCAACTGTTGAACTGTTGAATAGACAGTTGTTTTGTAGAACTGTTGTTTTGTTTTTCTTTTTTAAGCTTGAGGGGTGTCAAGTCAGCAAAAACATAGTATGGTGTAAGACACACTTCATCTGCAAGCTGCACATGAGGAATTCACAGATATATTGGGATTTTCTTTTACACATATCCATGAACTTTGTGTATTAAGCTTGGAATTCAACACAGGGAATGGTCTCCAAACGAAGGAATTGCTAAGTGGGAAGTGCTAAGATTCAGCCAATCAGTGCAGATTACAGCAGTGAAGGGATGGACTAAAACGATGACACGTATTCCACTTCAGGAGCCCACGTGCTAACACGTAACACACATCAAAGTGGCTTTGATCACTGCAAACACAAACATACTGTTGCAGGTAAACAGGGCAGAGAAAGAGAATAGCTCTTCAGAATGGATTACTAACATAGACTGCTGCTTACTGCATACTGTGCTGTATATAATTTGAACTGCCTACTAAATTTAAAAATAATATATGAAATGGTATGCAGTATGCAGTATGCAATGATAAACGTTTCAAATGGCAGTATGCGCTCGCTACATTGCATATTTAAAAGTGCATGCAGAATTTTCTAAAAAGATAAAGTATAGACCTTTCAATCGTTACTTATGATCCATTAGAATTATTTGGTGGTGTTTGTGTCTACAAGGACACTGCCCTGTGCCTGTAATTTCTTGCTTTCTTGAATTGCTGTGCTCAGAACGGTTCATGGGCTGCAACCTTTGGCCAGTGAGTGTGTCATTCATTCCAGTCAATAACTACGGGTGGTGCATGTAAAGGAGGGACTTTAAAGTCTGTAATGTTTTAAAGTTCGGGAAGAAGAACCTGCTAAGTTCTTCTGTCTCAACACAATTTGCTTATGTTATTGCCTTATTGACTGCTATCTGTAACTTGACAGATTACTGAACAGTGTAATTACATTTTAATGATGACACATAGTTATTGTTTATTAGGGTGCACTTGTGTTCCACCTACGAGGAGGGGCCAAATTTGAATGTTGTGTTTACAAACAGTAACTGAACATTTCTGCATAACACGCCTTTTTTCAGTATGGTGCCATCTAGTTATCTCCGAAATAAATCTGGTTATTTTGCACTTTTAATACAGATTTGGATAAATGTGTCATGTAATTGTAGCAGCTCAAAATATGTAGGAACTGAGTGCCCAGGAGCAAAGATGGCAGGTTGCAGGTTGTGTACTTCAGGGGCTGAATACACCAGCTGAGCATCTGCTATTGAGATGAATGGAAATGCTAACGTTCTCTCCAGGTATTCAGACCTCCTTGGGTGTAACCTATGTGTTGAGCATCAGGGATGAGATCACATTTAAACGTCAAATCGCATTATTGTGTTCACTGTATCTTATCCCCACGGACAAACATGAGCACAATTACATTAAAATGATTGACACCAGTCAAACACTATCATATCAGAACATGCACATCTCCACTTTAATGTTGAAATCACATTATGTTTTCAGATAGCATTTGAAAATTTTTAATACATAAGAATTATTCAATTCTTCATATTTCGTGAGGTTTGGCAAGGTTAGATTGTGCACCTGTCAGCTTAAAGTTCATTTTAACTAAGCTGCATATTTTTCTCATATTTTTGCTATATTGTGCTATTGTAGCACATTATATGTGAGGTTCTCAGTTATTCAGATTTAAGCAGTCATAAAATCAGTATGTTGCCCTTTATGCAGATTCAGGATTTACTTATAGTTGGTGTGTAATTATATTTTAATTTAAAATGTTTTATTTTAATTGTATTTTTATGTTAAAATATCATATGACTCTCTTATCCCAGCCTGATATGCAGAAACAAAAATAAGTAAGCAATTCCTATGTTGATTTCCCTGAATGGCACTAGTTTGGGGGGTTTGAAGACCAATGGCAGATAAGTGGTGGCTACTTGAAGAAACCTGTTTGAAAACAGTCATAGTCCATTCCATTTGGTGGTGCAAATGGCCCAGAGATGTCAAACTTCAGTTTTTTTTCTTGTATATAGATTTTTTTTTTTCTGTCTTTCTTACTCCATTACAAAATATTGAGGATGTTATAGACATGTTTTCATTGATGCTGTGTGAACTCTTAAAAATAAAGTTTTCAAAAGGGGTTCATACAGAAGAACCATTTTAGGTTCCCCAAAGAACCTTTAAGTGAACAGTTCTTAAAAGAACCATTTTTTTCTTAGTGTGAAGAACATTTTAATAATCTTAAGAACCTTTTTCCAATTTAAAGAACCTTTTGTGCAATAGAAAGTTACATAGATGTCAAAGGTTCTTCATGGAACTATAGATGCCAATAAAGAACATCATTGTGTGTATAGTGTATTAGGTATTGCATCCCTTCTCACCTCCTCACTCCCCAACAGCTGCATGTATTCAACCTAATGAAATGACAAAAGACCTTTAGAAGCCCCTGGAAAAAATCACCTACTGTATGAAAAATGAATTCTCTCTTTTTTAGGAAAGGCTTAAAATAGCTGCTAAAACCTTGTGTCATTCTCCTTTCCCTTCTAATTTCCGTTAAAATTATATTAGACCCAGCCACTATGACAGACAGATAGGAACACAGAGAGACAGACATATAAACAGACCAGCAGATAAAATGGAAGGCCATGGAAAGAGACCTTTCTTTTTTTTTTTTTACTGTATACTACAGTATATGTTTTGAACTTCATTCAGAGAGACATTTAACTGCAGGGATGTTCTTCATCCACTAAAATTAGCTGGAGACCAGCTGGTTAAATGTAACTTCAGACAAATTCTGAGAAAATATCTAGCATCATCTGTTTGCAGACTGTTAAAATACTATTTTAAAATACAGTTTTAAGATACTTTTTGTGGCAACTGTGAAGGGTTTTGTAACTAGAATTTTTTTTTTTTCTCAGAATAAATCCTTTTATCAAACTGGATCAAAAATTTGAATGTTGCAATATCTCAAACCATCTACAGAAAGTAAATTTATTTATTTAGATGATTTAAGATATTGCAGCATTCATGGAATGAGCTCATTTGTAGGAGTTTTGCAAAGTTTTTATCCAGCTTGATCAAAGCATTTATTCTGATTTTGAATCTGACATTTTCAGCAAATCCATTATTTATTAATTGATACTGTTTAATAGAATTTTTTGGAATTCAATCAAACTGTTTGCATTTTCTTTTGGTGGTTGACCAGCCTCACGGCAAAACGGTGTAAGCGCCCAGTCTTTAGAACTGGCTTTTATAGTGCAGTGTGTGGAAAGAGATTACTGTAGATGTACAGTTCAGAATCAGCCTTACAAGAGATTGAGCTGTATGACATCAGCGGAGTGGGCAGCAGATACTGGAAGTTATAAAAGCACGTGGACAGTATGCAGGAGAGAACTCTCTCCCTTGGGCAGGAGAAATATACAGAGAGAAATGTGTGTGGTTTTATGGATGAGAGAAGAGAGAGAGGTAAAGAAACAGGCGAAACCAGAGAAAGAGTGTGTGTTTGTGTGTGTTTGTGTTCTGAGTGGGCTTTTCTTCTGCTGTGAACCTCCTCATTGTTATGCAACTCACAGAGCGAGAGACTCACCCTGGACAGGACAGCAAAGTGATTTGGAAAAGACTCTCTCTCTCTGTCTCTCTCTCTTTCTCTCTCTCCCTCACACGCACACTCACACACATACACACCAATGCACACACCTGGGTCTCAAGACTGTCTCTTTTCAGAACACATGCATAAAATGCACACACATACATATACACGCATACATAAGTTTAAAGGAATAGTTCACTTAAATTTACTTACCTTCATATTGCTCCAAACCTGACTTCCTTTCTTCTGTGAAATAAAATAAAAATAGATAAAATATAAAAATAATGTTCTGGTTACTCTTTAACTTTCAATTAATGTAAAAGTTCACTCTTCATGCTAAGATTTGAGTTACTGGATGTAGATTTATTGTGCTATATATATATATATATATGTATATATATATATATATATATATATATATATATATATATATATATATATATACACACTGCCCTCCAAAAACACCCCTGGCAAAGTGTGGTTTTGGACGATATCAGCATAAATCCTTATCATTTTTTGGTGCAAATACATTAAAGTAACTTGACATTATCATTGAAGACCAGCAATAATAATTTTCATTTTGATTACATAATAATGGCAATATATAAATGTCAAAGTCAGACATGCCCCTTTGCCAACTGTGATGCCTGGTTACTGGTTTAAATTTGGCCCAAGTTTGTAAAAGATTTTTGGGTCAGCACACCTTAATAGCTTCAACAATTGATTGCCAATTAAGTTTAGAATACAATGAACCAATTAGAACCCAGTTTAGGTCAGATAGCTGCTAATGGTGGATATTTTGATGAATTGAAAATTTAAGTTTTTTCTATGTATAAACTGTTTATGTAATAAAATATGTTTTCGTAGTTTGTGTTGTCCCTTATCAGTGCAAAATTATCACAAATTAAAAAGGACTCATGCCAATATTGTCCAAAACCCCACTTTTCTAGGATGTTTCCAAACTTTTGGAGGGCAGTGTATACAGTCAAACCAAAAATTATTCAGACACTAGATATAATTTTTTATATTTTTTTTACTAGTGGGTGGAGGACACTATAGTTCATTTATGTAAGTGAGGATAGCAAAATAAAGTAAACTGTGACATAATTATACCCAATAATTCTTCATACAGTGGATTACCAGTAAAATTGATAAAAATGTGGGACCGAAAATTATTCAGACACTTTGACCTGACCATGTTTTGCTTAAGTGTTATCTGACATAATTAAGATTAATGTTTTCTGACACAGTTTAACTCTGAGATCTTGTCATATTTTATTACCATTTTTTTAAACTATAGTGAATAAATTGTATTAATGAATGAAATGTTCAAGGTGTCTGAATAAATTTTGGTTTGACTGTGTATATATATATATATATATATATATATATATATATATATAATATAAAATAAAAATAAAACTCCTGCACTTCTCTAAAAAGGCACCATAAAAGAACTGTACGTGTAGTAGATATGACTTCTGGCTATATTAAGTTTTCTGAAGTCATGCAATAACTTTGTGTGGGGAACAGACTGAAATTGAATTTGTTATTCACCGAGCAGCTTTCCTTCTGCAGTAGCTGTCAAATCTCATTTGCATTCATGTGCATTCAGATATGACCAGTGGCTGTGTTTGCATGTACACCAATGGTCTGATTATTGCCAATAATCAGAGAAAAGAATAAGCGGATTAAGATTTTGCATTACATTTTCAATGCTGTTTACTTGCTTCATGCATTACTTTGATTATTTGCTATAAAATGTGGTAGTTTTACTGCTATTTTGTCGCTATTTACCAAAACACAAAATGTTACATTTATAAGGTTTGTTGCTACGGTTTTTATTTACCTGCTTCAAAGGTTTTTTTTGTTGTTGTTGTTTTTTTTTAAACATTACCATAATCTCTTACCTTTGGTGCTTCCATCCATCAGTAAAACACACCACATAAAGCTCTAAGAATAAACGTATTCTTTTGCTTAAAAGAGCAGCATTTCCATCACTAAACTTTCCTGGGACAGCATTTTTATTTGTAGGCTGACATTTTATTTGTTGCTGACAGCCAAGTGGCTTCTTCTATTATGCTATGTTTTCTGACCTGTCAACACTAGTGCATGCACACTTCGGTCAGAGAAGAATAAATGCAATAAACTTGCCTGTGTACTACACATTTACCCTATAACCATAATCATGTTTACATATTACAGTATTCTCTTATGAGCTCCAGCTTAAACACATATTGCTTTAATCACATTAGCTATAAGGTGCTTTAAAAGGGAGAGGGTAATATTTTCAGTGAATAATGGCTTAAATCTCTTGCAAAAAACTGTAATATGACTTAAGAAGACTTATAATGCACGACTCATATGGGCTATTTTTATGGAACTTAAGGTGTTTTTTGACAGTTTTGCAACTTGAAATCCACTGGTCGAATATAGCGACATGCTTTCTTTGTGCCAGAAGAAAGCAATAAAAAGTCTGCCTTGAAGTAAAATAGTCATGAAGTTCTGAAGCGACATGAGGGTAAGTAAATGATGACAGAATGTTTATTTTTAGGGGGTGAGCTATTCCTTTAACTGAAGATGTTCCTAAATACATGCAGCCCACCACAGTCGTTGCGCACGCAGGCTTAGTTTTGGGGCGGACTTTAGGACCATGGAGAGATCTCCCACAGCAGCGAGCGCACACAGCGCGTCTTGAAGAGGAAACCCCCACAGGAGCTCTCGCTGCCGGATACCTGAGACATCTCAAATCATCCCTCTGACCGACGAGCGCACGGCGCGCCAAGGAATGCGCAGGAGCGACCGACTGTCCGCTGGACTAGGGCGCGCGGTCATGGGTCCCTCTTCAGCACCTTTGAGTTTTTAATGCATTATGAAGTCATAGAGACCCCTGGAAAGCCTTTAAATTCTCCTTAAGGCAGCGTCTGTATTGGAATAAACTATCAGCTGATGAATTTCTCTGTTCGGATGGATGATTTGGTCAGATTCCTCATTCATCGTGATGCGCGTTCATTTCGTTTTCAAGTGTCTTATTGACTGACCGCGGATCAATTTTTGGACGTTGGCTGACGGTAAGCTCGCGCTCTGTTTTAGTTACCCATGCGAAGTTTGAAGTGGAGAGGTTTCATGGTGATGCGGGGGTGGCTAGTTGATTTGCTCCGGCTCGTGAAGATGATATGTACTCTAACCTTTAGAAAATATAGAAATCATGTAAATGTGGAGTTTGACGCTTAAATAATGACAACTCCTTTTCATTAAGGTTGAATTGTAGAGTGAAACCTGTCAACAACATATCCGGATCATATTTCACCTAAAAAAATATATAAATAAAAGGGAAATAATGTTTTGTGAAAGACTGTAAGCCGTATTTTGCATCATTGTGACGGTATTTCACGACTATTCAGCATTCCCCCCCCCCCCCCCCCCCATTATTAGTATTAATGTGAAAACGTATATAGCTGTAATTATATAAAAGTGGTTTTTGCTGTCCTGCTTTTAATTCATACCTATTTTTCATAATCAATGTGTCTAGACTGGATGTTTCTTATTAGGCTACTGTATTACAGTAATGCGATTATTAAGAATCTTCATTGAGATTAATGAGAATTATAAACAATCTCAAACATCCGAAATGAGGGCAGAAATATGCTTCACTGACATGAAAATAATGGCACAATGTAGAAACATTTTAATTGTTCGACAAGTTCTACAGTTTTTTTTAGGGTAAAATATAACCTGAGCATTTTAAAAATATAACATTTTCGCATTTACCCATAGCCTATCTAAGGCAGAATTTCAGGTGGGAACCAGTGACAATCTCAATGTGAGCAGCGGACTTTTCATACGCGCAAAAAATACAAGGTTTTAATCGTGGTGATTTCATTAGCTACTGACTAAACTAAGGTTTAACATTTTATTCCAGCTGTGCGGTGTGTGACAAACCACTGTTACATTACACGCATATGTACATACATAATCTCGTTTTAGTTTGGATTGACTCTAAATAAATGTAGAAAACGCAACGTGATGTGCGGCAGCGTTTGAGAGGGCTTGTTTAAAGGCGGTGTTTGCGGGAGTATTGCACCCTCCTGCGATGGTACGGACAGAACACACGCACGCACGCACACACACTCACTCTTTCTCACACACACTGCAGTGGCGTCTGATCACAGTCTGCAAGAGAGTGAGCGAGAGAGCGTGCGCATGAGTATCTGTGCCGACACCGGCTGGTTAGACCTCTCGTGGGCTTTTCACATTTGAAATTGTAAACCCAGGGTCATTTTTATTCTTGGGTTAACTTAATCCCTGCTGGGTTAGCTTGTTTACTGTTTCCCACGGCTCAATCACTCCCTGGGTTAGTATTTAACTCTGGGTAGTCAGGTGATTTCGAACTTCACATTTGTGAACCGCGGGTTATCGTTCTTATTTGCATATATATAATATCAGTAACATCGATTGGACAAATATTCCACGCAACCTGTCGTGTATGAACTTTTCGGACCAATGTTGTAAAAATATTAGTCTCTTCCTCACTCTGGTTAACGCGTTAGAGTAACTGTTCCACCTTTTAAACATTTTCAACAATTCCCTTGAAACAATGCAGCTAGTCAGTTTATGTGGTATTAATATTTAATGAGGCAAACAATTGGTTAGCTTATGATTGGTTGACTTCTGCTAAATAACTCAATGGATCGTTGAGCTTTCCATGCTTAAAATTGTTAACCCAGGGTAAATCTTAACATTGGCTTACGTAATCCTGGGTTATTTCTCACTGCACATTTGTAAACGACGAGTCAATGTACTTATTTGCATATTTATGAGGTTAGTAACATTGATTGGACAAATACAGCACGCACCCCGTATTCAAAACTACTTGTTCATCTGTGAAACTGTCGCCACATAGTTCCGCTCTGGTTGTCTTAAGCCTTATAAAACACAACAAAAATGATACTTTAATACATTCCTATCATCACTTGTTAACACATTTTGTCGCTATTCTACATTAGTCTCTCTGAGGAGAAAAACATAACGTGAATGTTTGTGTACCACAAAGCTCATGAATACTTAATGAGGTAAGCTCTGTTCGTTTATAATTAGTTCAGTGTTGCTAAACAACTCACTGTAATATTTCTGCATCATTTCTCACCGTATACCAGTTTATAAGATGTTACTGCACTGCAAAAGCCTACAGCAGGGCTTCATAACCCAGGGTTAAAAGCCTTACTAACCCTCTTTCGAAATAAGTGTGAAAGTTGCTTAACCCAGGGTTAACAGTGGCCTTAACCCAGTTAAGCGTAGCATGAAAACCCTTTTGGCTGGCCTAGTGTTGCTGTTACAATCCAAGAGTCATGTGAGAACACACCCAAGGCGTGTGGATTACGCTCGTCATGGATGCAGATTCAAAAACTCACAGTGCCCTTTCTTACCTCGTGTACCCGCAAAAATTCTGAATCAAACATGTAGACTTTCTCCATTTGATGCATTATCAGTATAAACAAGCCAATCTCCTAATGCTAATGATTACTTTAGGTTATTTCCGCAAACGTGTGCCTAGAATACACTGATGAAATGCTAGCGAAAATTGTCTTTGACAGCGCCATTGACTCCTCTTAAAGGAACTGTCACTCAGGTTTGAATGTGGCATGGGGCACAGCCCGGGTTTATTGTGTCAGTGTGTGCGGTTATAAAGAATGCATCTAGTCCCATGGTGGGGCTCTTATTGCCTAGGGTGAGTTTGAAGATGGACCCACACACAGTTCCCTACTTAAGTTTCCAAAGAGATCTGGCGATAGAGCATGCCATCACCAGCGGCGTTTGGATGGCCTATTAATAAAC
The DNA here is from genome assembly GCF_019924925.1 of Ctenopharyngodon idella. Classification (NCBI taxonomy): domain Eukaryota; kingdom Metazoa; phylum Chordata; class Actinopteri; order Cypriniformes; family Xenocyprididae; genus Ctenopharyngodon; species Ctenopharyngodon idella. The sequence goes on from NC_067228.1 coordinate 20,306,295, forward strand.
AAGGCATGTTCTGTCATGGGCTTATACTGAATGGCCAGGGGCATCAGTTAGCCACTTGTCGATAAAATCTGTGAAGAAGAATCTGCACGAGAACCAATATGTTAAAATGCACTTTGATGTGATGTGGCCATTTGACTGTGAGTGGTGCTGAAAGAACAGCTCCCTCTTTCAATGAACTACAACACATCTGTCAGCGCTTTCTCTGCCTTGATACATCAGCAGGTCAACTCACGTATCACTAAAATGACAAAAACACTATAACTGATCTTTGAGAATGTCTGTGGCTTTCTGATAAAAGCATGAGTCACAGAGCGCACTCAAATTGAACTCCGTATAGCAGTTGAGTTCTGATACTGTTGCGCTTTTGAATTTCAGTAGGATTGGAGCATGTTTGCAGAGCCAATCGTTGCCATTAAATGGCTAAAAATCTTGGATGGGGTTAACTTTGGAAGTTCATAGGTTTCCTGAGTGCGTGTGTGTGTGTTTACATGTATGAAGTATAGTTGCATTGTTTTCCTGGCTAATAAAACACACTCTTGAGACCCCCCTACCAGTTTCTGAGGGACCACTTTACTGGGCACAATATCAATAAGAAGCCTCTATCTGTGTGTATATGTGTGTTTGTGTGCATAATGAGGAGAGTATGCTGTGGGAAAGCCCTCATTATAAAACAGTTTGAGCTCTCAGGCCATTAAAGTCAAGTACAGCAAGTGAGGAAGCAAGTAGAGGATACTCAGGTGGATTGCTAGATGATTGAAACAATAAGCTCATTCTCTATTGTCTTGTCGTTAATGGCTTCTATTGGAATCCTTTGGGTTGAGGGCTCTTGTCAGCTCTCGTCCTGGTGATGTTTGTGACCTGTGGTCCATGCTGATTGATTGGGTCTCAAAAGAATAGCGATCGATTAGTAATACGAGAAGAGAATGCATTGATTTGGGTTGATGAAAAGTTGTTAGGTTTTTGGGAAAGTCCACAGTGGTTTCCTGACCTTGATGGTGTGCTTTACATTAGAGTGCACCTGTGGAGGTGATGCATCACGCATCAGAGCTTTCGCATCCCATATTTTCATAACTCATGTAGGGAATTTCAATTTGAAGGACGTACAAACGACACGTGCACACAAATAAATAAGAACAATGAGTTCATTTATTTGTATATTTGTATGCGCAGATATGCAAGTCGACTCTCATAGACACATGCACACAAACTCATTTACTGCTGGTTTTCCTGTTGCTGATGAAGTCTGACATGTAATCTTTCCTTGTTTTTTTTTTTTTCTCTAGCTCTCTCCCTCTCTATTACTGTCACTTTCTCTCTCCCTTAAGACTGTCAAACTGTCAGAATCCTCACTGATTCCCACCGAATAGTACTGAAACCTGCAGTGTGTAAACCCGTAAGAGTGCGTGTTTGTGTAGACCCAATTTAGTCTCATATTATATGATGGTAACTTGGTGTAGCACTTGGCAATTCCTACACTGATTTTACTCATAAAATAGCTCTGAATGTTCATGTATTCATTATTGATTTCAGACAGACAGTAGAATGATGTACACCTGATGTTTATGTCTTCAAAGTTTCTCGATTTTATTCATATGACTTACGGTGGCCGCAATTTGAGAGAAGCCTCGTTTTTGCTTCTCTCTCCCGCCATTTAACCTTGAAGTATAAGCTCATGACAAATCCAATGGATTCTAGGGCTGACAACCTTTGATGGAATTGAGAATCTGCCTCAATTTTCAGTCCTCTCCTTATAAATGAGATGGTGCAGTCATTTACATTGGCGAAACTGAGTCAGGAACCTAGTCATGAGTTAGAAAAGTAGTCCCATAATGACAATCACAGTAATTCTGAAAGCATTGGTCAGGATGAAGATTTGGAATGAGCTAGAATACTAATTTCCCCAGAGAAAAACAGGGAAAAAGACACATTTAAACACTGTACAGTTGGGTTCTGAAGTCTTAGACCACTAGTGAGAGTTCAATGCAAAACTTTTCACTTCAAATTAGATTAGAATAGCATTTTGATGGGAAATTTTAATTGAAAAATTAATGACATGCATAATGTCTTAGTATTTAGTTTGTCCTCCTTTTGCTTTAATGACAGCAGCACTTGAGCTGGCGTGAACTCCACAAGATTGTGTAAAAACTGATGATCATGTTCTCCAGCTTGATTTGAGAATGATCCAAAGAACATCTTGTGCTTAACTGCAAGAACATTTTACCTTTTGTACAAAATAATTCACATGGTCAATTTGACAAATTTGCTCATTAGCAACCTGGAAATAATGCAGAATCTTACATTTTTTATTCATTCTTTTAAAAATCCCAGATTTCCAATGTGTGGTCTCAGACCCCACAGTATATTTTAATAATAATAATAATAATAAAAAAAAAAAAGTAAATCTCTTACAGTCTTTAATAATAGTCTGTTGCAGTAACTTTTGAACTGTTAATTGTAGGATGTTGCATATGGCCCCATTAAACTCAACCACAGTGTTTATTAAACTTAACTACAATGTATTATGAATAGTTCACATCTTTTATCTACTGAGATTCAAATATGTACTCCTGTAACAGAAATCATTCCAGTACGTTGTATACATAATTCAAAACACGGGAGTAGGGTATGATTTGGAGTTGCATTATCATGCTGCGATTTAATTGTAGATTGGGAATGGTGTTAAAAAATATAACATTCTGTTATTGGTCTTTTTGGAATGGAATTGGTTTGGACACTGGAGTATCATTTGGTGAGTGATAACACTGACAGTCCTCTGTACATTATAGTATAATTTTTAAAAGTGTACTGCTCGACATTATTGGATTTTCTTCCTTTATGAGGCTTTCCTCTTAATGATACCCTAAATGTTTTCAGAAGTTATTGTGTCTCCTTTTTTCAATTTTATTGTATTCACATGAGGTAAATTCAAATAGGCTTTATGAGCATCACTATATTATAACATTTATCTGCTCGGAAGCGTTTTTTTTTTTTTTTTTTTTTTAGAACTCTGTAAACTTAATAGAGTTTTCAGTTATTTTTCATTCAATATAAAAATTCATCTCAGATGAAGGAAAATAAAAACCAGACAATTGAGACAACTGTTAACATACAGTAATAGTACAGAGATTTAAAATATTATTAAAATAGATGACATAGCTCAGATAATTTGTTCAGAATTTGATGAGAAAGTTTGAGTTTATATTGAAGTCTCTGATGTTTCATTCCAATACCTCAGCAGATCGCAGCGATGTTTGAGACGCTGTTGAGTGCCTCTTCTGAAACTCGAGAGGGAATTCTTGTGAGATTACTAGGGTCTTTTTCAGCAGACAAGTCTGAGAAGCAGGAGACTGAAACGGTTCAGCCAACAATAGTATTCTCAATTGTATATTAACACAAACAGCAAACCAGAATGTATTGATTGAAACTGATAATTAACATACAAATTGCTATGGCCCCATGGCTCACTTCTAAAGGAGTTGTGTTTGAAAGAAAATTTGAGTTACAAAAGCTCATCGTTTTTTGTGATACAACTTGTCTCAGTCCTTTTTTGTGTATGTGCAGCAGTGATTAGAAACATTCCAGTGAATTAAAATAAAAACAAATATGCTATATCTAATAAACATCAGTCATACTTTTTTTTTTTTTTTTCAAATTTGTAAAAAAAAAAATTGGCCTACATAATTAAATACACGAATGAAATGTTTAGGTCACACCATCTGTTTTTAAATAAATTCAGCAGTTATTTATTTGGCATCATTTTTATTTAATGTTGAAGCTTATTGGCACAGCCTGAATGATAACATTCTTTTATATCATTGTTTTATATAATTCTATCCATTTAGCATTCAGAAATAAAGCAGTGGATCACCGGAGTCAGAATATAAAAATACTGTTTCTGCTCTGAAATAAAAAATATTGTTTCTAATCTCTGGCTTGTACATGTTGTATATTTTTTTCTACTATCATGCATGATGTGAACTAATATATATTCATGTACATGTGTATATATTTTTTTCATGCATTGGAAGATAGTTTGGTCCTTGCATAAATAGCTAATTTGACTAATTTATCCATTCATGATGTGCCAGTGGCAGGTTTCCCAGGCATGGAAAACCAGAGAATTAGGTGATTATATATTAAATTGGTGATTTCCATGCCTGGAAAACTCATGGAAGTCAATTAAATCTCATAGAAAATAGTATAGTGAGTATAAAAATCATTCTGTACATATCATTATATTCTCGTGTAGCCAACGTGACAGTAACGGCTTTCAAATCTCAAAATGCTTTTACACATATAAATTGAATCAGCAATGTTTTTCAAGCATCAAAAACACCTGGAATAGTCAGTAGAAGTGGGAGCCCCGCAGACACCTAAACCTTTCATCATGTAAAGTCATGTCAGACGTAATTTAAATTGAAAACCTTAAGTTTCCTGCACATGGCTCTTTTCTTCTCTCCCATTGCTATCCATTATCTTTGCTAGCCCTTTGACCACCTATTATCTTGGCTTTTTTTTTTTTTTTTTTTGACTCTTGACTGAGAATGAGTGTGTCTGGTGAGGGGATTAGTGGTGCTGTGTCTGGAGGTGGTGTAGGAGAGCAGTAATACTCAATAATTAATCACCATCAGCAGCGCAGAGCATGGAAGAGTACTCAGGGGTCCCTTGTTAGCCGGGGCCGATCAGTGAAGTGTGAACAGTCTGCAAGCTGCTTTAACCACATACACACACAAACACACACACCTGATCAATATTCTGAATTTCATTTCATGTTAAGGGAACGGAAAGACTGTTACATGTGTGTTCTCTGACTTTTTCATGACTGTGATGTATGGTCAGAGTAAAGTATCTATAGTCAAGGTTGCATGTGCATTAACAAGTCCATGTCATAAAAAAATATTTCAGGAGTCTATATTTGAGTCTATATTTATTATTTCTCATTTCCTGCTTTTGCACTCTCTCACACACACACACACACACTTGATGCCCTCGAGCATGTTCGACTTCTACTCTGATATTTGGCTGGCACGAGAAAGCTGGAACTGCCACAATAAATAATGGAGTCCACAAAGACCGATGTGGTCCTTGTCCTTTTTTCCCCCCATTCTTTTAAAAACTCCAACCCACACCTACAGTAACGCAAACACACACATGCATACACTACATGTCCATTTGGCTCGCTTGTGAACTGTCATATATGTAATGTCTGAATATAGATGTGGCTCAGGTTGTCCTTGAATCATTCGTTCTGCTGTCTCGTAAGTGTGTGTGTGTGTGTGTGTAGGGGGGGGAGTGTTAACACTGTGTATATCTGTTCATAACGCAGCACTCTTCCTCCAGGGGCACTGTTATATTTACCGCATGGTAAATGTGTTGACTGTCAGGCCTGGAGATGTGGAGAGTTTAAATTGGATTAAATCATAAAATCACCACATCAATCATTCACAGCTGGGCCCGCCGCCACACGCCTGTCCTGTGCATGTGTGTGAGCGACCGTACATGTGTATGTGGATATTAGCTCCAATGAGAAATGAGGAAGACCTTCTGGGTTGCCTCTAACTGGACGGTGATTGAATTGCCAATAGCCAATTGAGACTGAAAAAAAGCACTGCTTATACAGACTTATTTGATCTTAAAAGTGTTCAGTCTAGAAGATGATTAGGTGGCTGTGATTAACAGGTGACTGTATGATTGCAGGTGATTAGTGTTATTTTCTAAGTTAAGCATCTCAAGTACTTTTTAAAAAGCCTTAACCCTAAGGCTTAAAATAAGACACACAACTCATTCCACACTGTTTGTTTGTACCTCGAATCATACGATGGAGAGGCATGCTGTTATTTTCTAAGCAACTGAATTTGAGAATATATAGGCAAAATAGCAAATTACATAAATTATATATTTTGTGTAATACATAATAAAAATAATTAATTTATAATTTGCTTATTTTTTCTTATTTGCTTTTTTTTTTTTGTGCTAAAATGGGTGAAAAAATCTTGCTGAATCTATACACTTAGTGGGGTATAACTTACCACATACCAGTGTGTCACATAACAGCTTAGCAACCACATAGCAATGCCCTGGCAACCACCCACAACAACCTAGCATCATTGCAGCAAGTTTTGCATCGGAAAGCACTATACTCACATTTTCTTCAGAAAATGATGTTTAACTCTGTCATAATCAACACAATCTAATGGCTATTTGTAACTTTTTAATGCAAAGGATGATGATCTTATGTTCAGGAGTGGGGTGAGGGGTGGACCTTTATGCTTATTTTTTTCTAAAAATCGTACATTTTCATACAATTCACATACAAAATCGACATGTAAAATATATACATTTTGAAATGAGTTTGGGTTGGTCATATTTGTTTTTATGTAATTTAAAGGAATAGTTAGTCATTTACTCAGTTGTATGACTTTCTTTCTTGTTTTGGTCGCTGTTTTCCATGAAATTATAATCTCTATATGAAATTTTACTGGAACCCTTAAGCTTTAAAATGGACGATAATGCACCATAAAAAAAACAGCATTTTAAAAAAATCCCATAGCCCATATGTACTGTGTTCAAAATCATACAATAACATTGTGAAAAGAAACTCATGGAAATTTAAGTCATAGTTCACTGATAATTTTCTCCTCTATGTGAGCTGTTAACTGCTGTGATTGATTTTTTGAACCAGTGAGTTCAACTGAACAACCATGTCAGTCAGATCTGGGTTTTTTTAACCAGATTAACCAATTTATTGAAAAGAATGATTCATTCATGATTTAGACATTGCTACTTCATCCGCCAAGGGCGGATGTCAAGATTTTCAGTGAATAATTTCCTAAATAGGTCTGTTCCAGAATATTCCTATAAAATGTACCCTTTATGTTTCACAGAGGAAATAAAGTAATTTGGGGTTGGAACGGAATAAGGGTGAGTAAATGACAGAATTTTTCATTTTTGGGTGAACTATCACTTTAATTAAAGCAGTAATAAGTGTTCTCATACACATTAACTGGTGGCTGTGAAAATGTGAAATCTTTATATTCTACCTTTTCTCTTTTTTTTTTTTCTCCCTCTCTCTCTCCTCTTTCAAAACCCTGAGATTATGTGTGGGAGAGGGATGATAAGCCCTTTAAAGAGATCACAAGAGCACTCTCTCTCTGTCGCCCCTTTGCCTTTTTAACACAGACACACACACGGACACACAAACACTCCCACACACACACACAAAATAAAGTCTATTAACCTCTCAAATGCTACTGTTCCTGATGGGATTTAGGCCTTCCAGTGTCTGAATTTGGCAAGCAATTCATCATCAGTAGAATGTTATTGTAAGATAATTACGGATGAAGAGGAAGGGTTTGCACACACTTATTAAGTTTACATTAATTATTTGGAAAAAAAGATGAGAAGCAGGAAATATAGGTGTTATTTGATTAGATATAACAAGCCTTGGAGGGAAATCCAAGAATACCATATAGCTGCAGGGAGTAATTTAGAGGTCTGCGTTAAAGTGACAGGAGCAGTGCATTATGGGGGAGTCATGTGACAGGGTTGTAAAATAAATTACGAACCTGAATTGATGTTAAGGTGCTTTATCAGCGGGAGACCTCAAATAAAACTGTAAGCAGAGGTGATTATGGGTGGCTGACATATACATGTAGTACTTGTGCTTTGAAAAATGTATTTGTCAAACTATAGGGCTATTTATTTTAATTGCAAAAAGCTAAATGGTTGTTTAAAATGGTGGAAAAACAGTTACAGCAATTAAAATATAATCTTTCCCTTATGCTTTGATATATAATTTACAGAAAATCTTGATGTTGGAAAAAATGTTCCTTTTCCTCATGTTCCTTTCCTATCCAATATATTTGCCATCCAGGCACCAAACTCTGTGCCTCTTTATTAATGAATATTTCAGTCAAATTTGGGTTCAATAGACTTAAGAAGCTTGCACATAGTGTTCAGATTTCGTTGGCCTCTCTGATCATTCACATCATTTGTTCTTGCACTTTAAAGAGAGATGAATACATTAAATCATTACTGCTCTTTTTTTTATTTCTGACCTCTTTGTTAACAAGTTTAATTAATTCTCTTAAAATGTTGCTCGCCCAGAGTTCTTTTTAATAATCATGCGTGTCCTACATTGCTCAAACATTTAAGTTTTAGAAATACTTGTGAAGGGAGAGAAGACAGAAATAAGTGCACTTATTCTATTGGAAATGGTTCAGTTCCCCCTGAAAACAGGCTTCTATAACCTCTCAGATGGGGGAATTGTATGGACGTTGTGCGCAGAAAGCAAACAGAGATTAAAATAGATTTCAGATATGAACACAGAACTCAGGTGATTGAGTGGCTTCGTGGGAAGGCACAGAAATCAGATAAAATATGAAAAAGTCATACTTTAATATGATTTGACCATGAAAGAAATGCTTAAAGATTGTATCTCTCTTAGCTTTGTCTCACACATATACATATATATGGAGGAAATAAAAAGCAAAAATGTCTGGATTCCAGAGAAATTAAATTTTGCAGACTGTACAAATTTTTGCTGGAACTTTGCAAATAGAGGGAGCATTGAGGGAGGGAACTTTGTACAAAGAGAGCAGAAAGTCATTGTAAATAAAAGGAAGCATATGGAAGACATTTGCCATTTTCATTATATATGTTCAGAAATATTTAATTTTTTATAAATCATTAATATATATTCATGAAATACTCATCTTTAATTTTATTTTACATTGCAGTTGTATTGCAATAGTAATACATGTATGTCTTGTAAATAATAATAAAGAGATTATTATTATATATTATATAAATAATATTTATTCATTTTATTATTAATATATAATCCCTCTCAGAGCTATCAGGGCTGAGAAATTTCAGGCAAGTGAAGTGAGTTTCAGTTGATATAAAATACTTTGATCATTATTAAAAAGTAAATGAACTTGAATACTGTTCACATTTAATGCCCTTAATGTTGTGGCAGTTATCCCTGTGGTATCGAAAATTGTGCTGTAACAAAGTTAGAAACTCCAGTATTGTGACAACGCTACTCAGTATGAACAACTAGATTTGTATATTTATGGCTTTTGGAGGAATGTGCTACCCCTGTATTAAATTAAATTTCAAAACTAGACAAAATAGTAAATAAACAAGTAGTGTCATCAGACAGTATAAACATTTGTACATTTACTGAATACAATATGGGTGGGGTGGTGGACAGTTGTTAAAGTGTTCTGAGTGTGTTGAAATCAATCATATTATTAAAGGTTGCTATGTTACTGAGGTATTCTGAGTTATGCTATGTGGTCAGTATGAACAACTTGATTTGTACATTTTTGAGTAAAATGGGTTGTGGGTGGTTGCTATTCTGAGTGTCTTTTTGATATGTTGCTATGTGGTTGCTAAGGTATTCTGAGTGTTGTTTTAAAGCTATAAGCCCCAAGAATTTTGTTTGGTTTGCAGTGCTTTTAGAATAAGAGACATTGTTGGGCACAATGCAGAGCAGAAACTGTTATAACTGGCAAAGTTTCATACAATAAACACACAGCAAGCAACAAAAATGTAAGACAGTCTTTTGCAATTTGATAAGGACACAAAGCCTTATCGCGTTTTCGATTTTAGTTTGTTTGACAGCAATGGTGCAAAACACGACATTAAAGACCTTTTATGTTATTATGAGAAGTTTAAATATATTTTCGGGCCGCCACAGTCTAGTTAATAAAAGGGAAGCATTGAAATCTATTTGTGACGGTCAGTGTTGATATTGTGGTGGGCTGCCACAAATAAATCAATGTATGGGAAACACTGGTATTGTTTAATATAAGTCTGTATTTTTTTTATATACCCAAAAAATGTCTAGTCATTTAAAAATTCTCAAACATGCCCTCTATAGTTCCAAAAGAGTAATCCTGCCCCAAATTCACACTGTTGTTTGAGTCAGAAGTTGAAATGTCGTGCCGCTCAAACTAACAGGGCAATGTTTGACAGAGTCACCGTGTTTACCCTCTTCAGGAAGTCAGCCTACTGGATTTTAACATTGACAAAATTACACAATTCACCTTTAAATCCTGTGTTTGGCGGAAAAGCAAATGAAGGTCTGTACATGGGTAGCTGGTGGTTGTATGTTGCCTGTATGACATGTGAGGTTTCTCTCTGTGTTTTCGTCAGGCTGGAGAGGAAGATGACAGCTCTCAACCCAGTGCTGTTCCTTCTCTGCGGTGTCTCTGTGTCTCTGACTCTGAAGGTGGTGTCAAAGAGAGGCTCAGGTATGTCCAATTTCTGTCGCTCTCTCTCTCATTACTCACACAGGGCTTGCTCTTCACATTAAAGTGTAACATCAAATATTATTTCACGGCGTAATGAAAGCTGCTATGCTGAACCACTCTCACGGGCCATGTGACTGTACATATTAAAGCATAATTTAATGCAGAATTGATGATGAAGGTCATTTTTGTGTGCTGAGACAGTGAGTGTGTGTTTGCTTTCCTCTACGCACAAGTAGGCATGTACATAATCACCAAACTTCACACACACACACACAAATGGGAACACGTGTAAACACACACACATACAATTTGCAACAGAGAACAGGTTGGGAAGAGAGCAGTGCCAGCCCATCTGTCAGAGGTGATACTCTAATGTGTGTGAGGGAGGGTGTGTGTGTGTGTGGGTGTGGGTGTTTAAGGGAGCGAGAAAATGTGTGTGCATGTGTATGACTGACTGGGAAAAAGAGCACAAAATGTGAGCCAAGACCACCATGTTCTCCAGATAATTAGGTGCAGGGAGGTGTTATGAGTTCAGCTGCAGTTTGATATTCCCCAGGACTAAAATTTGTATTTCCTGATTCCTCATTTTTCTCCTGTAGCATAATGACAACACAAAAAAGAGTTACTCAATTACTGAAACTCAATGTGTTCACTGGAAAATAATCTAAAAATATGAACCCTATTTCAGCGTTGGCTGAAGGAACAGTTATTATATACAGTCTGATGGAAACTGGCGGGAGTCTTTTGAGGACAACTTCAGTACCTTGGCTTAAAATCACCATGAAATGGCATTCGCAGCCCATTATACTTCTGTAAGTATCCATATTTCAGATTGAAACAGGATATTCAAGCGGAAAAAAAATGTAGAACGGGAGTTGATTTTATTTGTAAGGACTTGATTGGATTTTGAAAAGTGGACGTTACATACCAGAATAGAGCCAGATCTGAATGCTTGTTTGCTAAAACAGTATCTAAATAACTACTTGGTTATCGGTTGGGTTATCCAATTCAATCCAACATTAAACAAAAGCCTGCACAGCCTAAGTGAAAGGTGAGAGGTAAAAAGAATGAGAACTGGAATGTGTACTTAAAGTCGGCATGAAATCGAAATTCCTATGACACCCTATAATTCCTAAATGCATGTTAATGATATTATTATGAACAAATCATCCATAAGTTTCTTTTTTCTCTCTTTTTTTTCTTTTTTTTTTTGACCTCGTAATCAAAATGTCATAAGTCAATCTTCTCCTCTGGTGACATATGCTGGACCTCTATAATTATTTAGTCGGTTTAATTATAAACGTCAATCCTTTCTTACAATCGACTGCAAGCTTGCATTCAGACCTGACTCCAGCCAATCAACAACTGTTGAATCAAGTCCTCACTCTACTTTTTTTTTTTTTTCAGTAATCCATTTCACTCTGATATAAGTCACAATATAGAAGACATTTTCTGTCGCTACTTCCGTCAAAATTTTTTTTATATGTTTCAGTGGACGTGGTTGTCTTGGCCTTAAATTGGCATATCACTGTACCTTAAATCAAGTTTCAGTTAATGATTCCATTGTAAAAATGTGTTATTCAGAGTCAGCCATGATTTATTTGTTCCATGAAGGTTATCTAATAATAAAAGGGTTACCGAGATAATGAGCAGTATTTGGCCATCATATGTAGAATAAAACTGTTTTAGTTAGGCTAATGACATCTCATGTAAGTGTACATTTTAAACATGTTTCACAAGTACTTTTAATTTCTGCACGGGTAGAACTTTTTTTTTAATGAGCACAATATTACTGAGTGCAACTTTATGAAAGTAAATAGTCTATTTTGTTTTCATGGTGAATTTAAAAAGAGTGTTTCAGAGCACAGTCATCTTATGAGAATGCACTTCAATGCAGCCTTGAAAAGACACTCAAAATGCACACATTTGAGATCACTTAAAGCACAGCCTTACAGAGACTTTTGACCATGGGGGTGTTGAAGGTGCAGTACTTTAAAGGTTTTTTGAAGGCACTCTAGAATTACAGTGGTGCAGGACTGTCACCGACCGCTGTGTGATGAAAGCATGCTGGATGTAATGTCTAGTACAAAGATGTACTCAAATGTGTATGTGCTGGCTTTCCTCTTTTAGGAATGTCTGAAGACAAAATTTGTGGCTTGCTGTTGATTACCACAAATATTTTTGCTGTGCTCCTTCATTTATTAAAAAAAAAAAAAAAAATGGGAAATGCGTTTACAATAATACACTGGCAGTAGAAACCAGGCAAACAGCAGCCCTGCGAACAAACATTTAAAATCGCACTGTATTTACATAATTTAGTATGTCATATCCAAACTTTTGATTGTTAATTTAAATTAAAAATGGTTACTTTCGCTTGGTATCCCACAATGCAATGTGCTCAACTTTCATTTGCTTTCCATTTTTCTTCCAGTGTGAAAAATATTGACTCATTATTTGATTGCACTGGCCAAAGTGACTCCACTCCCTGAAGTAGACTTTTACCATAGTGAGGTCATGTGACAGTTGCGTACAACATACTGTTTCACATACTTAAAAAGATTAATGTGTAGTATACATTACTTAATACTGTATGCAGTATGCAGTGAATCCATTCTGAGAAACTGCACTCACAGAGGTTTCATCACTTATGCATAACCAGAAGTTTGTCCATCTGGAAAAGTAATCCCACCTCAACAGGATGAATCAGACAACTTTACAACTTAGGTAACACACAGAATTCAAATAACAGTTTTAGTGAAAACACAAGCTTTACATTTTTGCCCAAGGACAAGATCAAATGTAGCCTGGAATATTCTTTTAATGAAATTGGGAAGTGTGTTGAAACCACCGAGAGAGTTTTATTGGACTATTTGTGTGCTCTGCACTGTTCGGCTCAGTGATGTTTCTGACTGTATTGCGGCAGAATCAACGCTTCAAAGACACTATTAAATGTCAAACACATCAACATCACTCTCCATGCCGAAGATGAAATAATAACTCTTTTCTTTTCCATGTGATCATCTCAGCAGAGGCCCAAGGCATGGCCCAAACATCAGTATGTGTGTGTGTGTGTGTTCGTGACTTTGAGCGACACAAACACACATCTCATCAGCACAGCATGCATTCCTCTTGATGTGTTTTAAAGGACTTCACAGCTGTAATTGAAAAGGGCCATGTTCTGATTGGTTATGAAATATCAAGCTCTAATTGTCTTGCATTATGGATTATGAAGATGTTGAAATTTGAATGCAGATTCATAAAAAGAGATTTGAGAAATGAGGAGAAAAATGTCATCCTTAGAAAAGAAGACGGACGCTTCTTCTCTAAAGAAATTATTTAAGTTGATTTGAAGCTAATTCATTGGTGCATTTTTACAAGATTTTTGCTTATATTATTCATATTAGGCTTGTAAAAAGAACATTTGGTAATTTTAAGCAAGGGCAAGACCTAATGAAACAAAAATAAATTGCAAATGGACTTTAGTCAGGGTAGACACCATGTTAAATTTGACGTGAATGAAACCAAGGCTGCGAGGACCAGAAGTGCAGTCTGTTTAATGGGTTTTTCAGTCTTTGGTGATATCAAATTTTTTACAAATCAACCCATAACACAATGTTTTTGAAGTTTTTTTGTACACTAGAATTTTTAAAAAGCCATGTTTCATTGACTAACAACAATGCAACCCATTTAACAGAGTGTAAATGTATCCCTCACAGCCTCTTTTTGTTTCAAATAAAATAAATATGGCATCTGTCCTGACTATGTCCCTCCTTACCAGTGTTTTATTATAGTTATGCGGAAGATTACATGGTGCGTTCAAGTCCTCCTGGGAAATTCAGATATTTACAAGTTGGGAAGTCATAATACAATTAGTGATACACCGAAATTTCGGCTACTCAGAATTTTTGGCCGAAATAGCAATGATGTTTAATTGACTTTACGACTGTGTCAGCGTCAATTTCATGCACACAATGTGTAAAAACTAAAACTAGTAAATGTCTCAGCTGTGTGGATGCTATAGATTGACAATATCGATTGCTCGATTTTCGCTATCAACCGGGGAAAAACATCAATAAAACAGCTTGTATACTATATGTTACTTAACTTTACATTTACATCAAAGCCATTCAGTGACCATAAACTTGTTGGTTAACTACAAAAAGTAACTAGAGAGGAGCATTTTGATAAATATATGCACTGTATTACATATTCATTATATTTTTACTTAACCTGTTAGTGATGTCTTGATTATTTAATGTATGTTTGAATAAATCTGTCATGAAAACAAGTTATTACACTTTATTATTGATTAAATGTTTATATTTCACAAACAAATTGGAATAGAAACATAATTCTATTATTAAAAATTTGGTAGCACTTTAGTATAGGGAACACATATAAACTATTAACTATGACTTTTCCCTCAATAAACTCCCAATTTACTGCTTATTAATAGTTAGTAAGGTAGTTGTTAAGTTTAGGTATTGGGTAGGATTAAGAATGTAGAATAAGGTCATGCAGAATAAGGCATTAATATGTGCTTAATAAGTACTAATAAATAGCCAATATTCTAGTAATATGCATGCTAATAAGCAACTAGTTAAAAGACCCTAAAATAAAGTGTTACCAAAAATTTAAATAAAAACAGTCTTATGTATAATTTAAATGTTTGTACAACTACGTTTATTTGAGTGTTGATTATTAAATTTGATTAACTGATTAATTGATTGATGAATTAATTAATATTGTTATTTATTTATTATTAAATAAACTTTATATTTTTGTTTCAGTTTTCGGATAAGTTTCAGGTTTGGTTTTGGCCCAGAATTTTTATTTTGGTGCATCATAATTACAACGTCAGGTGCGTTCACATCACTTTGGCCAGAGTACCTTTTCTACAGACAATACAGCAAGGTTTTTAACTCTACTTCTACAAAGTGAAGAATAAAGAATGTGCTTTAGGTGTGTTTTTGCTTTATGTTTTTATTCAATATATGAAGGTGCTGTAAACTGAATTATATATTCTATTGTAATTATACAATTAGGGCTGCACAATTAATCGAATTTCTAATTGTGATTATGATTACGGATGCCACGATTTCGTAATCGCTCAAAGGCGCGATTACAAGGAAAAATATTCACTTACATTATTCTGCGTGTTTAAGAGGTGTGTTATGAGCATGTCACGTTGTGAGGCGAATCATGACTACTTCAGAATGTAAAAGGTCTAATCCAGCATAAAAGGAGCTACCAGTGACGTAGGTGTACGCTGATATATCGAACGCACGCGAAACACCAGCACCCGCCATTTTAAAAGGCCGTGTACACAGCCTATATGTTTACTGCACGAACTAACTCTACAAACATGGTAAACAGTGATAGATGGACCTCTGAACCGTACACTAAGGAGAAAATTCAGGGCGACTTTGAGCAGACCAAGCAAAACATGATTATGTATTTATGCTAAGCTAGCGACATTAGGCATCAACCACACGGACACGGCAAAAGCTAAAATTTTTTCATATACTGTCTACTTTCTTTGTATAACAGTTCAATCTAATAACGTATTAGACAGGACTGTTAAACAGATCGTAAACTAATGAAGAATGCGAGCACTATGTGCTCAGGATCTGTCTGAACTGTTCTCAGCGCCATCAAAATAAAAGTCCGCCGCGCCATCAAAATAAAAGTAACAACAACAAGCGCAGTTTACATCACTTCAGGCCTAGGGGAACATTAGTTCTCAGGGAACCACACTTGAGGCAAAAACCCCTATTATTATACCATGCATATGTTGACTTTTTTTATTATTATTATTTAAAGAAGAAACCAAACCAATATATAGTTGACATTTGAGGTTTAATGCTATAGAAAAACAATAAAAAATTGTGTTTTCAGATTGTTTCTTTATTTTTATACAAAAATATGGTATGCAGTTGCTTCACACAATGGTATAAAGCTATTCAATACATCATTCAATGTAAATTGTGATAATCGTAATTAATAATCGCAATTACAATTTCAAGGGAATAATCAACGCTTATGATTTTTGTCATAATCGTGCAGCCCTATGTATAATATCATATTTTGTACATGCAACTTAGCTAGTTTTACTGAAAATATAATTTCATACATTTCAACAAATTTGCTGTCAACTACAGATGCTGCATCCATTGTGTCCACCTTGTTTCCCCACTGACAAATCCCCATCTTTGAAACTCGAGGCTCAAAGAAAATACTTGTTTCAAACTCGCAATTAAGATCTTTCCAGTATTACTTGAATGCAACCAAAAGATGCTGCCTCTTTGGTTTGTTGAACCGATCATTCTCAGTCATTTATTTAGCAATCGAAAAAGTCCAGTACTGTGGAGATACCGAGATGAGGCTAGTAGTATCTCACCATGGCGTCCCCCATGAGACAACCCGTGCCATTTAGAATAAAACAGCTTTTATTAAGCTACTGATATGACTTGATATGCAAGATGTACTTGTTGAAAGTAGTTTTTCTTTACATGTAAAACATTTTTAATGAGGGAAACTTTAAAGGTTAAGGGGGGATACAGCATGTGTGAGCAAGAGATGTTTGTATCTGAATATCTAATGATGGAAATCTGTGTGTTTATACAGTGAATGTGAAAGTTTAACATTATGAATGACAGAAATTACAAATAAAACAAATCGATGCCACCCTGACATGCAAAAACACACACAAGCACGCTCAAAGTGTCAGTTCATCCTGTCTCATTAAGCACACTATAGTTCCCCTCACTCTCTCTCAATCTATGTCTGTTTTTTTTTAAATGCTAATGATGGATTATCCCGTGCTCTGGCCTCAGGATTTTCTCTCTTTATTTCCATGTTTGTTTCAGTTCTCTCTCTCAGGTCTCTCTCTTTTCTCTTGCTGTCATGTTACTGTGACCCGCGGACCCTCTCTCTTTATGAGACCAATGAAAGGCCTCTAACGACAGAAAAGACTTCAATCCCTCTTTTCTCCGTCTTAGTCGACTAAAGGAATTTTTCCATTATTCCACTCCGAGCTGTGAGAAAATCGCTCTCTCCCATTGGTTAACGGGCCACCTGCTTGCCCAGCGAACCTGCTCGACCTCCGTTGTCATGGAAAGCCAGAGGCGGAGGTGAGCAGATGAGAGGTATGGGAAAAGATCAGGGACGAACAGTCGGGCTATTGTCCAACAGAGACCTGCTCGAGGTTAGCGGAAACTCGGAAAGGTCAGTGCGCGGTCGAGGAAAGGTCAAAACAAGGGGCGGGGAGGAAGACGCTCGGTCGGCACGGTGCGTCGTCATGGAAATGTCCTCAATTCGCCTGATCCATTCTGACTAAGACAAATTAGAGGCGGACAAAGCGATTTTTGCGATCGCTGATCCGAGAGAGTGGTAAGATTCCATGGGAACAGTAAATAAGAGCAGCAGTGCATTGTGGGAGATTAAAATCACTTGTTTGGCCCAAAACACATCAGCTTAGAAATATGGGGTACATAATGAGTTTATATGAATATACCTACTCAAAACAGCTATAACCATAAAGCACGGCAAAGCAAAGGAGCCCCGTTCCACCTTTTCCTCTCGCTCTCTCTCTTTCTGTCTCTACAGAGAGCAGTAGGAAATGGAAATGCACACTTTATGGGTCTGGGTGATTGGATTTGCATGGCGTCAAGCCAGCACAAACACACACACGCAAACACACACACACTAAGACACAAAGTGTCTGAGAGAGCAGTGGTAACTCAAAGTCAACATGACAGTTTTACTGGGGTGCAGTTGCTCTCAGTGTCTAAAGCAAACAGCCATTTACTGTTGCACTAAATACCGACTAGCATTTGCCCTCAATATCAGAGAAAGAAATTACCAGCTCAAATTCGAGCAGGGAATGGGAAATTAGAAACCAACATTCGAGTTTCCTCTTAAAAGAATGGCTGTTAATGCGCCTTTGCGTGGAAAGAGCCAATCGAGATTGTCAAAATGAATTTTAGATTCCTCCAAGCATGATTATATACCCTATCTCTCAATTACAAGTAACTGTTTCATCTTTGAAATTCTCATTCTCTTGTTTAATGGAAAACAGGACCTTGCAGTGCGTTCAGACCTCTTGGTTTTTCCCTCCAAACTCTTGTATTTATTTCTGAATGCAGTGAATTGATCGTAATTATGGCTGAAAAGCCTTTTTTACAGAAGTCTGTCATGTTCAGAAGCACTTGCTGTTTTACCGCAACACTCCAAATTGGCTTTAGACGCATTTCGGTTTCTTTGATTGTGCGTGAGAGCCTCTGGAATCCTGCACGAGTCTGTCGAATTCGGTGCTAGCCCACCTGTGGCAGGATGACAGCATGTGGCGTACTTCTGCTTTATTGCGTTTGATCAGAGGCCTTTGCCAAGTCTTATTAAGATGTTCCAGTTTAAGTAAGCGCAAGATATACTCCATATCCTTAAATGGTTCTTTGTTAAAGCAGAACATTTGCATTAAATGAGATACAATGGTTAATTTAATATTACTGTAATTGACTCCAGTGGTCGGGCATTCCACGCTAATATCACAGAGGAGGACTGCCTTCTGGTTGAAAGAGAGGGAGAGAGACGGGAGGAGAAAGTAAGAGTGACAAAGACTGAGAGTGAATGTTAGACCTCCAGGGATGAGGTGACCTACAATTAGTGACAGTAACATGATAACTCAAGGCCAACAGCAGTCGATTAGCATATTTCATAATTGATTACAGAATATCTTCGGAGGACGAATATTTATTCAGACCTAGTTAGGGCCAATTTGAGGGCGAATTAATGAGGAAACAAGCCTTAAAACTCGACCTGTGCTTTCTCTTTCTTTTCCGTTAGATGTTGAATTATGCAATTATGTAAATACAACGTTGATGGCTGCAGAGGAAAACAAATTCCATAACAAAAATTCATCCCAGGTGACCATGATGGAGGAGATTTGTTCAGTCCAGTCTGATGATTGTTCTTATTATGATATTATGATAAAACATACATGTATGTCTCATTTGTTTGTTCTACATGTTTTTATTGTCCCATGATTCTGATGTTTCAAATAGAATGCTTCTCACAAAAAATAAAATTAATTATTAATGTTGTTCCCAACCTGTATGATTTTTTTTTTTTTTTTTTTTGTTCTGTAAGATACAAAGTAATTCTGCAGAATGTCCAATATGCTCTTTCAGACACTAACCAGGGTCAAGATTTTCTTTGAATAAATAATTTTGATCTTTTCCTCACACAATGAAAAACATATATGTTCTTCATGTGGTAACATTTGTTTTTTTTTATTTATAATTTAAGTCAAAAATATAACTGTTTATTTAAATAATTTATTTAACATCAATTTGTCTTGTTTTATCATTTTTGGAGCTGAAAGGCTCAAAACAAAATCCTTTTCTCAGTCATATGAGCAATATTAAATATTATGAATCTAATTAAAGCAGCATGAATATTATCCTAAACATATTTTTTGTGTGTGTGTTGCAATGAAGAAAAACAATCATATAGGTTTGGAACGACAAGATAGTGAGTAAATGATGACAGAATTATTCTTTTACGTGAAATATCCCTTTTTTTTTTGTTGCTTTCTATTTTCTTTTTCTTACAAGTAGCCATTTTCTTGGACGAAACACCAATCTGATGTGCTAATCATGACCTCTTTGCTTGGAAATGTGTCTGTAGTTATGGAAACTCTGTAGTGAAGCATTTTAACAAGGTTCTTATCTAAGCAACAGAAACCCACTTAAACTAATTCTCCACCTCCATCCACCCAACCAACCACACACACACACACACACACACACACACACACACACACACACACACACACACACACACACACACAGCTCCCTTGAAGAAGAGTGATTCCCTTAAACTTAAGGAACAAGTGCACAGAGAGAAAATTGCAAGTATGATTATCAAGTAAGATTATCTCTCTTTATCTACTCCTATATTTTATTTTTGATGCATTTAATTCATTTTCTCTCATGCATCATCTTAACAATAGTTCAGATGTAATAATATAGCGAACTAGATTTTTCCATCCATGTTGCAAGCATATGCCAGGGCATTACTATTCAGTTGCTAAGGTGTTTTGAGTGTTCTTATGTGTCCTATTGTGATGCTGGTGCTTGGGGGATCTGGATAATATGCTAGGTGATTAGTCAACAAAATCTCTATAATATCCTCGTCTCTAGATATGACTTACTGTAGCGCCTTCCTTGATTGTAAATCTATGTTTTTTTTTTTGTTTTTGTTTTTTATTCATAATCAGTCACTTAAAAATAATATTAGGCAATAGCACACCTCTTGAATAATCTGCACAATTCATGCAGCACAGATGGTGCAGGGTGAATTACGTGCCAAAGTTTAATACTTCGTTTAATAGTAATGGAGTTTAATAGTTTAGAACAGGGCTCTAATGCTAAGTATCAGCAATGTTAATAGCGATTCAAGCTTAAGCCATTGAAAACTAGTCAGCATTATCAGTAACAGCAACATCCACATGTTTTTTTTCCCCCTTTCACAATTGTTGTCCTCTTCCCCCTTTAATCTTTCCTCACAGGTAAATGCAGTCATGCATTGTTGTGACCAGGGAATACCACTGTCATTTGGTTCTATATGCACTTTCATTTGTGTGTGTGTGTGTGTGTGTGCATTATATTTCCCATGAGGACTGTAGAGGGGAGAGAAGGAGAGGGAGTTGTTTGATCTTTAACAGGATTATTCATCCTCTTTCTCTTTTATTTATTTAATATCCTTCCTTTATGCGCAGAGCATCTGGGCAGCATTTAAAACATTAAACCACACACATCTCACTAGAGGCCTATGTGTTTTGTTTGTGTGTTGTGCCTTTGTGGTGTGTGTGGAGGCGGAATTCCTTGACCTAACAGTCCTGTAGCATGATCGATACTGCGTTGAATTACACATGAGACTGCAAGCCACACATTTCCAAATCCTCCTCTTCCTTTAAAATCTCTTGCTCACCCTCGGACATACATGCGCACACACATGAACGTACATGCACAGGTCAGCCCTAGAACTGCAGTTTGAACTGATTAGATGTTTGCACAGTACATGCTGTACGTCATCATGATTTAATTAATGGAAATGTCAGCAGTTCATTTTTCTTTTCTTTTTTTTTTTTTTTGTTAAAAGGAAAAGGGAATCTTATGTAGTCAATTGAAGATAAGCGCTATTGACAGAATCTCTGAGGTGATGTTGGATACCACAGAAATTCATTTAGACTTGTCTCTCAGTTCCTAAAAAAACTGAAAAATTTAGTAGTAATGCAGTTACAATGCAATTCTGTGGAAGGTTTAAAAGTCGAAATGTGAATGTTGAAGTGCTTATATGCATTTTCTTTACAATAATTTTGTTATTCGATCTTTAAAATAGTTTAAATCTGCCTTTTCACCATGATTTACTACTATCCTAAAGCTAGTAGTTGACAGGTGGTATTAGAGAAAGAAGACATCAGTCTAGAAAGGATTTTATAGTACAAACAATTGGAAACAATTGGAGTTTAAAAGTCAAAATCTGAATGTTAAGGTGTTTATTTCTTCATGCAATAATGTTTGTGATTTGAGTTTTAAAATAGTTTTAACCAGCCTTTTTACCTTGTTTTAGGAGATAAACTTCTGGTTATGTTCTGCTGATGTAAGGCCTATGGGTGGATTTTTCTCTATATGCAAACAGTCTGTTTCTTGCATTGTTGCATGTATGTTAACATGTTTAATGTTGAATTATTGTGGCTATACATTAAAACACTGTATATTTTAGCATTTTGTTCTAGTGAAGTGCCTTGCATCGTAGACCTCAGTTGTAAGTGCATTGTTTGCAAGCGATAATGGCCTGTGTGTGAAAAAAACGTTATATTTAACAATAGCCCCTTTCACACAGTAATCTTAGTAAATTACCGTAAAATTACCAGAATGACTGTTCACACGCTGTTCAGAATGACTTTTCACCAGAATGACTTTTCACATGCTGTTGTTTTCATACAAGCAACAGCATTCTGGCTTTTTACCATTAAAAGGTTAGTTCACCCAAAAATTGGATTTCTGTCATTAATTACACACCCTCATGTCGTTCCAAACCCGTAAGACCTTCATTAATCTTCAGAACACAAATTAAGATATTTTTGATGAAATTCAAGAGGTTTTTTATCTCCCATAAAAGCAACTAAATTACCACATTCAAGGTTAATAGAAGTTGACGCAGTGAACACAGTGCAGAGCTTCCGTGTTTTGCATCAGAACGCCAACTGTATTGGCCGGCTCCTGTGTCAGCATCACACGCATGCGTCATGGTGCTCACGTGAACAGCGTTGGCCGCGGAACACGGAAGCTCAGCATTTGGACATGGAAGCTCTGCACTGCGTTCACTGCGCCAACTGCATAGGAGACTGACAGGGAAAAGGAAAAATTGTTGTTTTTGTTTTTGTGCACAAAAAGTATTCTCGTCGCTTTACAACATTAAGGTTGAACCACTGTAGTCACATTGACTATTTTAACGATAGTTGCGTCCCAAATGAAGCACTATACACTATGCACTTATACACTATGCACTTATACACTGTGTACTTATGCACTATGTACTCATCCATGTAGTGCTTGAATTGTATAACGTTATTTTGTCATTTAACATCGGAGTCTGATACCCCCTCCCCCTTCCGCTACGTAATTAAAGCTGCGACAGTTGAGTGCATGAAGTGTCCAACATTCCACACATCGTTTTTTCCGTAAATTTAGTGCATCATCCGGGGATTTAAAGTGCACTTTTTCTTTTTGGAATTTTCTGTGTGAACACACTACTTGCACTATTTGTACTTAAAAACGTCATAGAATAGTGCATAAGTACGTGAATTGGGACGCATCTGATGTCTTTACTACTTCTATGGATCTTGAATGTGGTAATTTCGTTGCTTTCTATGGAAGATAAAAAACCTCTCGGATTTCATCAAAAAGGTCTTATTTTGTGTTCCGAAGATGAATGAAGGTCTTGCGGGTTTGGAGTGACATGAGGGTGATTAATGGCAGAAATTTCATTTTTTGGGTGAACTAACCCTTTAAGAGACCATTCAAACATCAGCACCAAAATACCGGTAAATTCTGTGATGTCAGTCATCGGAAATTATCTTTTAAACACTGCGCCGTTGTCTTCATTCGCCCGCGTAAGGAGAAGCTCTTTCTATCTGTTACTCTTAAAAACACATATACGTATGCTCTTAAAAACACATCTATACTCTTAAAAACACAAGACATGCATAATAGTGTCCAACTGCAGAGCCACAGTGCTGATGAATAAAAAAGGCAAGGTCTCGAGTGCAACACGCTGAAAAAGCTGCGAGACATGGCGCAACTGTCAAAGATGTCCATCTAGTGCATATTTACATAGAAAAACTATTAAAAAGCAGCAGTGCTTACTGTAAAAAGTGTGGAGTACTCGTGTAGAGTACTCGTGTCTCCATAAGAACTTGATGATTGGCCCAAAGCAGACTTCTTAGATCTGCATGTTCAGACCTTGTTCATACCAGTAATCTTCATTCTTTGTTCTCACACACAGCATCATACTGTAATTTGCTGGTAATGTTACAATCTCTCATACTGGTAAACTGCCAGAACTGATTTACCAGTATTTTTTGAAGAAGTCCTGTTCACACATGAGGGCAATTTAGCATGAGAGCGCAATCCCATGAAACAGACGCAGCCGGATAATTTCCATAATGACAAACGCAATCTACCAAGAGCAGCGCAAATTAGCGTCTGGTTTAAGACATGTTTTTTGGGGGGGTGTTAAATAATGGCACAAATACCAGTAAATTGACTAGCACAAACCTTTGTAAATCACCTTGCATGATTCATTTAAATACTGTCCTCCCAAAAATTTTGCATCTGAAAGGGAAACTCCTACAAATGCATATGCAATAAGGTCAGCCGCAAAAATAACTGTGTCCACCTTTTGAGATTTTTTCAATGTGTCTTTAGTAAATCCTGACAGTAGTTTTTTAATGCCAAAAGAGGGTTTCGTGCTGGCGCAAGCTGTTAGTAAATCTGGCCCATGATCTCTTAACAGTAATTTAGCAGTAAAGACTATATGTGTAAAAGGGACTAATGTGTAAGTGTTCAAGGGTCTTCTGCAGAGCGAGGTGATTGTTGTTGGTGTGTATGCATAGAGAGGTTATTGTTGGTGTGTGTGTTGAGGCATTGGATCATGGTGGATTAGCAGTAATCTTGGCCAGTGACACTCCCCAGTGGTCGGATCACTAAGCACGCAGTCTTTCTGCTGAACACATCTCACACAGAAAGAAGCCAAACAACCTTTTTGCAGCAGCTACAAGCTTTAAACTCATTGAGGTTTAGGTGATTGACTCAGATTTGCGTGCACACAGACATGGGATTGCTCAAGACAGTTGACGTCTTAAACTGTCAAGTGATCATTAGTACCTTACTTAGGGGACACACACAAACAATAAAAACCTCTTAGAGTAAGCACACAGTGAGGGAACACTAATCTCTTTGTATTCTATTTCATTTTAATAAAGCATTTTAATGTGTAAATTCCTCATCACAAATGGCTCATTTTTACTAATGACCTTTCAGAAGAACAAACACTCAACTGGACTAAAAATCTAATATCTGTCTCAAGGCCAGAGCCTTGATTCAACCTCCCTAAAATGTTTTCATGGTTTCAAAGCAGCGCTTTACTTATACTGCCATTAAAGACTCCATGAAATGGTTTAGGAAACACAATTTTCTTTCTTGTTTTGACATATTTCCTATTGAAACGGGTAGCTGGGGCAGAACAAATCGAAAGGCTTATATTTTTTTAAATAGCCAACTGCTGTTAAGTAGTATATCACAGCCTATCAAAACCATGAGTTACTGCTCGCTGTAGCTAGTTGATGACAGGTGGTATTAGGGAAAGGAGACATCAATCTAGAGAGCATTTTATTCTATAAAAAATTTTAGACACTCCTGCAAACAATAGAATTTGGTCAATAATATTATTATGACTAAATTATATTGGGGATATATTGAAGTATATATTGATATATATATTGAAGTGACTGTCATGGCGGCCGAGCAAATCCACCGTAATTTTTGCAAATACTACACTTGTTGTACCACGAACTGTAGTTTTAAGAGTTTTTTAGGCGAGAATGTAGTTGTTTAGACCTGAAATATGTGACTTATATTTAATTATAGCGCCTATTTTACAGTTTGTTTGGATGTTTTCGGAGATGCGAGCTCCAGGCCGTCAGCGGCCGTTCAGGGGTCGTGTACGTGCCGAGAACAGCTTCATCTCGGCCAGTGCTTCGGGATTTGCCGCTGTGTCTTATATAGTGGTTAAACATGAGATATAATTCATTTTGGGTACATAAAACAGGCAATCTTTGGTCTTATTAATCTATTACTTGTTCCAGAGCAAATTGAATCGTGCAATGTTAAATTTGATAATATTTGATATATGTAATTTACATCCTCTATACAGCATAGCATATTGGCTACACTTAATGGGAAATATCAGATGAAGACTCTTCTCCGCTCTTCAAATACATAAAACATTAACCTTTATAGACAGTGTTTCTTGAGCAAAGAAAATGCTGTACATTTATTTTTTCAAACATCAGATCTTTATTTACCTTTGCATTGCAAAGAAGCAGAGATCTTCAAACTGCGTGCAGCACTTCATTCACGATAGAGATGGGATGGATTTATGAGGTTTGACTGACAGTTTGAGGATCCAGTGGAGTTACGTAATTTTTTGTAAAACCCGCATACATGCATAAAGGGTGACCAATAGCATTGATTTTTTAAAAAAATAAAATAAAACAAAAATGAAGAAATATAGAGATACAAGGTTTCCGCCTGACACAGACGATATATTCCTAACTGTGTAGCATTTATTTTTATTTATTTATTTATTTTTTGGCATTTGGTAATTTTCCACGGCACACTAGTGTGTCATTTATAATGGCTATTGTTGTTAATTTAAATATTGTTGTTCAATAAATATTATTTTATATAAATATGTTGTTTTTGGTATAGAGAAAGGGTCCATTAGGGCGTAATATGGATTGAGTGAGTGTTACATTAATACGCCATTAGATGGCAGCAAAATGAGTGAATGAGACTCATTCAATAAACAAGAGACAAAGCCAATCACAAGAGACTTTTAAATTGAAAGGAACTTTTGCAAAGGAAGTTGTAGAAAATTCCCTTATTAGCTGTAAAAAGGACAAATACAAAGATCGCTTTCCTCAGCGGACATTCAAACAGACTTTTATAATGGATGTAATATTATGTACATCGACCCGAAGAATGAATGTTATATCAGACACAGGTAATGCTCGCTCAGGCGATCTCTCTCTCTCTCTCTCTAATACTGTAAAATACAATGCGTTTCAATGGAGGGACTCAACATTCCTTTGTTACTAGTTCTAAAGTGACTTTGTAGAATTAGTAACAGAGGTTTGGTCAAACTGTCAAGTTGAGATTTGAATCCGTGGCGGAAGGAAGTAGTGCTGCACAAAAGAGGGTTTATAAAACAGATATTTCCGACCCTTAATTCTGATTGGTTGAGTCGTGTTCGAAGCCGTTGTAAAATTCACAAAAACATACAGCTGACGGCATTACATAAGTATCGCTGCGCCACTGAGTGTGTCTGTCTTAGCAGCCACTCTTAGAAACGTAAACGTATGTTTGTTCTCAATTAATTTTGTTCATTGAATTTTACTGCATTAAGTAGAAGAATATTGTGAGAGAGATATCAAGTGACCGAGTGTATTACCTGCGTTCAAATTTAGCATTTTCCTTCAGTCCTATGTTCATAATAAAAAGTCAGATTGAATGTCCCCGATCTTGTCCTTTTAACATTTAATGGGTTTTCCGTGCCCTGCTAAGTGCAGACACTGACAGCGCTAGTCAAAGCATTTGTCATTTGCGTCTTGTTCCGTGTTCACAACAAGTTTCAATATAAAAGTCTTTGCGACTGAGTGACTCGCTCATAAAGACAATCTTTGCCGCCATCTAATAGCAGAATAAATGTAACTTCTGTTGCTGTTCACGGTCAGGGACTATTTTTTCCAGCGGAAGGAAGGCTTTTAATGATTTTTTTACTTCATGAAAGTTGCATTGATGCATTTTTTTTGGCTTTTAATATTTATATTGTGTGGTAACCATTTTATGTAAGCAATATGGTACGAGAGGCTGTGCTGTATCCTTGAGTACCTTATTGCTTACATAAAATGGTTGTATCAGTGCAACTTTCACTTAGCGTCGTGCCTAACAACGCCCCTTAGCTGTTATAAATTCACTGCAAACCACGGCTTCTTGGGGCTTATTGCTTTATTTAAAGACACTCCTTTGTTATTTCTTATTTATTTACACCCATCTTCTATATTTATATACAGTGTGTATGTATATATATACAGGTGCTGGTCATATAATTAGAATATCATCAAAAAGTTGATTTATTTCACTAATTCCATTCAAAAAGTTAAACTTGTATATTATATTCATTCATTACACACAGACTGATATATTTCAAATGTTTATTTCTTTTAATTTTGATGATTATAACTGACAACTAAGGAAAATCCCAAATTCAGTATCTCAGAAAATTAGAATATTGTGAAAAGGTTCAACTTTGAAGACACCTGGTGCCACACTCTAATCAGCTAATTAACTCAAAACACCTGCAAAGGCCTTTAAATGGTCTCTCAGTCTAGTTCTGTAGGCTACACAATCATGGGGAAGACTGCTGACTTGACAGTTGTCCAAAAGACGACCATTGACCCCTTGCACAAGGAGGACAAGACACAAAAGGTCATTGCAAAAGAGGCTGGCTGTTCACAGAGCTCTGTGTCCAAGCACATTAATAAAGAGGCGAAGGGAAGGAAAAGATATGGTAGATAAAAGTGTACAAGCAATAGGGATAACCGCACCCTGGAGAGGATTGTGAAACAAAACCCATTCAAAAATGTGGGGGAGATTCACAAAGAGTGGACTGCAGCTGGAGTCAGTGCTTCAAGAACCACTACGCACAGACGTATGCAAGACATGGGTTTCAGCTGTCGTGTCAAGCCACTCTTGAACAACAGACAGCGTCAGAAACGTCTCGCCTGGGCTAAAGACAAAAAGGACTGGACTGCTGCTGAGTGGTCCAAAGTTATATTCTCTGATGAAAGTAAATTTTGCATTTCCTTTGGAAATCAAGGTCCCAGAGTCTGGAGGAAGAGAGGAGAGGCACACAATCCACGTTGCTTGAGGTCCAGTGTAAAGTTTCCACAGTCAGTGATGGTTTGGGGTGCCATGTCATCTGCTGGTGTTGGTCCACTGTGTTTTCTGAGGTCCAAGGTCAACGTAGCCGTATACCAGGAAGTTTTAGAGCACTTCATGCTTCCTGCTGCTGACCAACTTTATGGAGATGCAGATTTCATTTTCCAACAGGACTTGGCACCTGCACACAGTGCCAAAGCTACCAGTACCTGGTTTAAGGACCATGGTATCCCTGTTCTTAATTGGCCAGCAAACTCACCTGACCTTAACCCCATAGAAAATCTATGGGGTATTGTGAAGAGGAAGATGTGATATGCCAGACCCAACAATGCGGAAGAGCTGAAGGCCACTATCAGAGCAACCTGGGCTCTAATAACACCTGAGCAGTGCCACAGACTGATCGACTCCATGCCACGCCACATTGCTGCAGTAATTCAGGCAAAAGGAGCCCCAACTAAGTAATGAGTGCTGTACATGCTCATACTTTTCATGTTCATACTTTTCAGTTGGCCAAGATTTCTAAAAATACTTTCTTTGTATTGGTCATTAGTAATATTCTAATTTTCTGAGATACTGAATTTGGGATTTTCCTTAGTTGTCAGTTATAATCATCAAAATTAAAAGAAATAAACATTTGAAATATATCAGTCTGTGTGTAATGAATGAATATAATATACAAGTTTCACTTTTTGAATGGAATTAGTGAAATAAATAAACTTTTTGATGATATTCTAATTATATGACCAGCACCTGTATATATATAGAGAGAGAGAGAGAGAGAGAGAGAGAGAGAAGATGGGTACACTGTAGTCATGGTCAGCAACAATACTCAGGTGGGCTGTGGCATGTAAATGATGCTCAGTTGGTACTAAGGGGCCCAAAGTGTGCCAAGAAAATATCCCCCACACCATTACACCACCACCACCAGCCTGAACTGTTGATACAAGGCAGGATGGATCCATGCTTTCATGCTGTCTACTCCAAATTCTGACCCTACCACCTGAATATCACAGCAGAAATCGACACTCATCAGACCAGGCAACGTTTTTCCAATCTTCTATTGTCCAATTTTGGTGAGCCTGTGTGAGCTGTAGCCTCAGTTTCCTGTTTTTAGCTGACAGAAATAGCACCCGGTGTGGTCTTCTGCTGCTGTAGCCCATCTGCTTCAAGGTTCGACATGTTATTTTCCATTCAGAGATGTTCTTCTGCATACCTCGGTTGTAAAAAATGGTTATTTGAGTTGCTGTTGCCTTCCTATCAGCTCAAACCATTCTGGCCATTCTCCTCTGACCTCTGGCATCAACAACGCATTTTCACCCACAGAACTGCCACTTACTGGATATTTTTCTCTTTTTCGGATCATTCACTGCAAACCCTATAGAAGGTTGTGCGTGAAAATTACAGTAGGTCAGCAGTTTCTGAAATACCCAGAGCAGCCCATTTGGCACCAACAACCATGCCACGTTCAGAGTCACTTAAATTACTTTTCTTTTATATTCCGATGCTCATTTTGATTTTCAGCAGATCGTCTTGACCACGTCTACATGCCTAAATGAATTGAGTTGCTGCCATGCGATTGGCTGATTAGATATTTGCGTTAATGAGCTGTTGAATAACAGGTGTACCAGTGAGTGTGTGTAACTGTTCATACTGAAGTCACATTTCAAAAGATCAGATGTGTATTACCAATGATTACCACATATGTCATTTTCAATGGTTTTTTTTCACACTGTCATCCAAAAAAACAGATCTGTGTTACATGTGAGAAGAAAAATCATATTTGGGCCACATTCAGCTGCAATGTGAACGCAGCCCTGTCACACGGAGCTTGAGAGAGATGAAAGTGCACTGCTAGAGAGACCTGAGATAGGATTGTGTGCATGTGCGTGGAGGGATTCAGATGTAATTTGCATGAAATGCATCCAAAATCTTAATGATTTGCAAGCTGGTTGTTTTATCTTACACAATGGGAAGGAAGGGGAGTGTAGAGTGAGAAAGAGAGGGAGTGTTCAATCAACTTCTCATTCGTTTTCTCAACCTTCTGTTTTTCTCTGACTATTTTAGTGCAGTAGGTTGCGCAGGATTGAGAACATGTGAATGTTTTATAGGCTTACATAAGGGACCTCACCCCAGAGACAACCGACCTCGTTATCGTTCATTTAGCAGTGAAAAACAAGATAGATAGATGGGGTGGGGGTAGATGAGAGGATGAAACGAGAATGGGGAATGCAGAGGGAGAAGGGAGAGAAAAGCATGTACATGCAGAGGAACCGAGCATGATGGGATACATTTGTGAAGTGAATGTAGGAGAAAGAGGCATTGGGGGAAAGAAGCAGGTTTCAGGTGTGCGAGTGATATGAGAGTTCGGAGAGAGAGAAAAGGGTGGAAGGAAGAAAATAATGCAGTTGATTCCAGTTTGATTCCATTTCGTTTCTTTTATCTGTTACCCAGAGTGCCTCAGGGAAGCTTGGCTTGTTAGCATCGCTTGGGCAAAGAAATATAAGGATTTTTGCTGGATGAAACATCTCTCTTTCTCATTCCTTCCCTTGCTTTCCCCCTTTTTCTTGCATAAAAAGGTCAGAGTTTCTTATAGCGGTGGGAGCTGTTTAAAGCACACCTGATATTAGAGTGGAAGCTTGTCTCTACATATTTCAGCTCTCATACATCTGGAAATCGTTGCATAATGTGCAGCCGACCAAATCTAACTGTGTGTTTGCATGTGTGCATTTGAGAGCCACAGGCCCATGGTGTATGGGTACGTACCCCGTAGCTTTACTGGGTCAGTGCGTTCAGGTTTAATATGACTATGTAATTGCCTTATCTCTCTTTGACTGTGTTATTAGTAGATGTGTCACAGAGCCTTAGATTTAACCCTCATGTTCTGTTTGGGGTCTTCGAGACCTCAGGGCCATGAAAAATATACTATATTTTAATAGCTTGAAAAATACACTTTAAATCAACAAAAAGTGAAAATTGACTGTTTGACCTGTTTACTTTATAAGTGCAAGTTCCTGGTATTATTGTGAACAATTCATCAGTGCACGTCATTCCAAAGAAAAAATTTAGTTATTTTTCCCTTTTTTCTTCTCACTTCACTTGTGCCATGTGAGCTTATGGATATTGTAACCAATAGTCACATTTAACAAACATGTATTTGGTCTGGCTCCATTCTGGTATGTAATGCCCACTTTTTATGGCCCACTAAATAAATAAAGCTAAATAAAAGGGATGCACAGATGCCAGTATCGGAATCAGACCCGATACTGCCCTTGTGTACTCGTACTAATTAAAATGCTCTGATACCAAAAAAACGATAACGCGCAGTGTGTGTAGTGTTTGTGTCCAGACTAGAGTTGACAAAAGTACCGATTTCGGTACCTATCGGTACTGAAATCTAAAAAATGTGATGCTTTGAGCGCTGTTGAGCGGATTCGTAAGCACCTCTGATTGGCCATTGTGTTGACACGCTCATCGGATATGTCTGTGATTGGCTACAATGATCAACGCACAGAAGTGTTTGAATTTGAAAGCGAGAGCGTTTGAAAGCAGGCATTTATCAGTGGACTGGTCCGTGATAGACACCTACTTTTAAATGCTCCCGTGTGTATCTGTGTAAACACTTGGTGAAGAGCGTCATTGATGACATTTTTACAGCGTTGATAATTGAAGCCAATCACAGGCTTTTCGATAAGCCGTGAACACAATGGCCAATCAGAGGCGTTTACGAATCCGCTCAATAGCGCTCAAAGCATCACATTTTTAAAATTTCAGTACTAACTAAGTACCGAAGTTGGTACTTTTGACAACTCTAGTCCAGACAAAGAAACACTGACAACAACGCAAACATAGAGCACAATGGTGTTATCAGAGAAGGATGACTATGAAGGAAATGTATGTAATTAACAGAATATTAAACAAATTAAATATTCATGCTATAGCTGCTATGTGTGAGCTGATAAGTGAGTGGATTGAGCGTACAGTGTCACAAATGCGCAAGCTTGTCGATTGCATCCCTTTTTCACAGACATCACTGGAGAGTTTGTGGTTTGGTCAGATATGGCAATAGCAAAGGAAGTAAAATGAGGAGCATATTACTAACATTAACTGATGGTAAAGAGAGAGAGTGTACACTTCTATTGCATGCTCTTGATTGCTGATCGCTTATTCAGCACACGTGCGTTATTTGGATTAAAACTAAAAGGTATGTGCAAGAACATGAACTGTTATGTGATTTATGTATAACTAGTGGTTCCCTACATTATTATAGGAAGGCAGTACTGTACAGTAATCACATGACATTTTCAAGAAGTTTTCTGTGCACAAACATCCGAAGCACTTGCCCAGAAAGCTGCCTCTCAGACAGCGCTCGAATAGCCTATTAAATTGAGTTCAGAGAAAGTTTATTGTCTATCACCAATGATAGAAATTTTTCTTAGGTTAAAAGGCTCTCATACAGTACGAGATAACAATACATACATAACAACAATCCACAACTCACAATTCATTTTTAAAAACAAACATCTTTAAGATTTAAAAATAAAAACAGCAATTATGCATATTTCTACAACCCACACACAATCACTTAACCTTGTTTAAAATGTCTACTGCATTGGGCACAAAAAGAATTCCTGTAAGCCTTCTTCCTAGGCAAGGAAGTTCTAAACCGGCAACCTGATGGAAGTAGCTGAAAAGCATCATAAAGAGGATGTGCCCAATATTTTTAAAAATTAAAAAAGCTATGAAAATTAGGGATTCCCCGATACCAAGCTCATGTACTTGTACTCGCACTTGTAAAAATACTCCCGATACCAAAGGAGTGTGGAAAACTTCAAAATTAATGATGACAACCCACGCATTACGAACTGCATGCAAATCGCGCTGAATGACAGAAGCACTCTCTCTCTCTTTCTTGCGTGCAATCCCAGTTCTCATCAGACAGCGCGCGATCAGTTCTCCTTGCTCCTGAATGGTCAAATGCACAAATAGTTGTCAAAATGTCCATCGTGTGGAGTATCTCACGTAAATACAGACGGTTATGGCCACCAACGGTAAACAGGTGGGTGAAAAAAGG
Organism: Ctenopharyngodon idella; assembly: GCF_019924925.1. Classification (NCBI taxonomy): domain Eukaryota; kingdom Metazoa; phylum Chordata; class Actinopteri; order Cypriniformes; family Xenocyprididae; genus Ctenopharyngodon; species Ctenopharyngodon idella. The sequence continues at coordinate 20,339,918 of NC_067228.1, forward strand.
ATTTGTGTCAGTATATCACATCCTTGGATTCGGTCTTAAATTGACAGTAGCCTAATTAAATATTTGTCTGTCATTAATGTTAGTAAAACAACAAAAGATGTTAAAATTTAATAAAATTTCTAATATCATGGTCATATTTCTCACTCGTCCTGTATTCCACCATGAGAAATCTGGTCACCCTAGGTTGTGTTTACATTGGTTCACAGTGTTATGTTATAAACATTTGTTCTGTAATATTTGTTTAGCACTTTTTGAAAGGCAGGTTAAAAAAAGACAATGTTTGTTTTTGTTTTTTATTATGAATTTGGTAATTATGCCCTTTGAAGGTTATTGGACACTGTGAAATTTGTGCTCTAAGTTTGTGACAAGCGCATAAAAATTATTACTTTTTTCATTGGAGTAATAATAAAGAAGCTGTCCTACATTTATTAGTCTCACTGTGTTGTGGAAAAACTGCCACATCACCAAAAAAAAAAAAAAAAGAAATTTAAAAGAAATTAATAAATGTATAGGCATCGGTATTGGTGAGTACCAGAAAAAAAATATTGGTACTCGTACTCGGTCCTTAAAAAATGGTATCGGTGCATCCCTAATGAAAATAGAGGTATCGGTACTCTGTATCAGCAAGCACTAAAAATGAAAGTATCGTATCGGACTGGAAAAAGTGGTATTGGTGCATTCCTACTAAATAAAGCTACATTTTCAGCAGCCATTACTCCGGTCTTCAATGTCACATGATTCTTCAGAAATCATTCTATTATGGTGATTTTGTGCTCATGAAACAATTCTATTTATTATCAATGTTGAAAATTTGATTTATTTATTTATTTATTTATTTGTATTTTTTGTGAAAACATGATCAATTCCTTGCTGAATAGAATAAATAATTTTTAAAAATCGTACTTATCCTAAACTGTATTCATTTTTTCTAGATTCTTTGAGGAATAGAAAGTTCCAAAGCACAGCATTTATTTGAAATAGAAATTTTTTGTAACATTATATATGTCTTTATTGTCACTTTTGATTAATTTAAGGATTCCTTTCTGAATAAAATTAAGAATTTCTTTTTAAAAAATCATACATGGTTCCCACTCGTCCTGGAAAACCTTGAAAACCTGGAAAATTGATGACAAATTTTCCAGTCCTGGAGAAAATGTAAAATGTCCTGGAAAATCTTGTTGTTGTCATGGAAAACTTTTTTTTTTTTTTTTTTTTTTTTAAGTTCTTGGGTTTTTCTTTAGTCGAGAACAAAGAGTTTATCACTGGCCCAAAACAATCACCATTAGTTGCAGAAAGTGTGATGTTCAGGAATGCTGAGTTTTGACACGTGAGAGTAGCATTTTCAATGATGATGTTTAGTCTTGTCTTGCCACTTGCAGCTATTAACTGCTCAAAAGTATGCAGCGAATTTTAACTGATAAACAGCTACCTAATTCAGTAATTTGCTAACTACAGTGCGTTGATTTTCTGATTATATTTTTTTTCCAAACACATTTTACCAATTCCAAACCACATTAATAACTTAATAACTACTATTAATTTTGTATTTAATCATGTATAAGTGATACATAATTATAATGTATCATATATAATGAAAAACTGAAATGAAGAACTCATTGGGTCAACAGGGTCAGACAAAAACAGGTGGAAAAGAAAAGACACATGTTAACTGCAAAAGAATTAAGAATTAAGGTGAAGAATTAAGTGTGAAACCATCAGGAACCCTTTAGCCTCCAGCACCACCATTTTCCAGAACTGCAGCCTACCTGGAGTCTCCAGAAGTGCAAGGTGTCAGGATCTCAGAGACTTAGGTTAGGTAAAGAATCCTAAAAAATTACTCCAACTTAAAGGGTTTGTTCACCCAAAAATGAAAATTATTCCATGATTTACTCACCCTCAAGCCATCCTAGGTGTATATGACCTTCTTTCAGATGAACACAAACAGAGATATATTTAAAAATATCCTTAGTCCTCCAAGGTTTATAATGGTAGTGAATGGTGGCCCAAATTCTGAAGACAGAAAAAAACGTATGAATCCATACGACTCCAGAGGGTTAATAAAGGCCTTCTGAAGCAAATCGATGCATTTAAGACAAATATCCTTATTTAACACTTTATAAAGTAAAATAAGGAGCTTCCGGCACCACAGCTATACGCATTTGACGTACGTCCAAAAAGCGTTAACTTCCACGATGTAGTACACAATGCCTACGCGTTGTACGTCATGGAGTAGTGTAGAACGTCATGGCATTGTGTACTATATCGCAGAAGTTATACGCTTCGAATGCATATGGCTGTCACGCCGGAAGCTTCTTATTTGAGCCTGCTACATACATAACATCTTCAATCAGTGCCCTCACGAATAATAACAAGGCCTATCTACACAAAAAGAAAGGCCTAACTCCTGAATTCAATGAGGGAGCTACCTACATTTTAAAAAATGTCAACATCACTAACAGGAATTCCAATTGTGTTCATCTGAAAGAAGATGGTCATATTGTTGACCCAAAAATGAAAATTCTGTCATCATTTACTCACCCTCAAGTTGTTCCAAACCTCTATGAATTCTTTCTTCTGCTGAACACAAAAGAAGATATTTTGAAGAATGTCAGTAACCAAACACTTTACGGGCCCCATTGACTTCCATAGTATTTTTTTTTTTCTATGCCCTGGAAGTCAATGGGGCCCTGGGCCTGTTTGGTTACCCATATTCTTCACAATATCTTCTTTTGTGTTCAGCAGAAGAAAGAAATTCATACAGGTTTGGAACAACTTGAGGGTGAGTAAATGATGACAATTTTCATTTTTGGGTGAAATTTAAGATCAGATGAATTGATTTAAAGAATTTCAAGTAAAAATAAGATGTTAAAATAAAAATCGCTATTTTTATTTTACACAAACATCATACAAGTCTCTGTGCCCCCAAACATAAAAAAGTAAAGTTGATATTAGGAGAACATGAAAATAAAATGTAACAGCTTGACTTCAGCACCATGGAGAGCGGCAGAACTAGAGAACAGGGACTAATGGAGAGCAGGGAATGATGACACCTGAAGAGGTTAACCGAGTTTAGTAGAATCATATCAGATAGTACAGTTACAGGATACTGATGCAAGACAGATGTAAGACAAAACAGTGAGAGATGGAGAAAGAAGGAGAGTGGAGTGGGAGAGAAGGGTGATGTAATTGTCATATTAAATGTAATTGATTTGGCAGAATGCGCATGTCATCAAATAATTTTTATTCACTATCGTATTCATTTAAAAGATTCAGCAAACTGCCATCTATTGCCTCAGCATTTTCATAAGTGACGAGCACCCAAGTTCAGCATGAAGGAAAACGTCTTGAGGGGTGCATATTGTACATGAGCAGTGTGTCACTAAGCATTTCCGCACAGTTTATGCTGTTTATTTTCATACCTTTCAGCATAGACGGAAAGCGAAATAATGAGTGGATGTTCTGTCCTCCGCATCGGGAGGAAATGTTCTGTAATGGGTTTCACTTAATTTGAACACAATTGGGAAGTTATTACAGAGACGGATTTAGCCATTTGTGAATTTGGTCAAGGGCAATGCAGTCAAGCAGGAACACAGAGGACTGCTCAATGACAAGAGCTTTTCTTTTCTAGAAAAGAATAATAATTTAGGGGATATAAGGCTGTGTAATACGCCTTTGTGTTTTTAATGCTCTCACAACAAGTAAAAGAAAATTTGTGTGTGTGTGTGTTTATGAAGAGCCTGTGATGTTTGCCTTTTGTTAGGTGATTCTCATGAGCACTCAATGAATATCCTAGACAAATTTCACCCCAAAGTCAAAAGTAAAAAAAAAAAAAAAAACAAGATATTGCATTATGCTTACCGATAATATAGCCTATTTTTAAGAGAGTGAAGTTTTTTTTGCATTGTGAGATTATTTTAAAGACAATAAAACAAATTTAACCTCTCCTAATGCTAAATCTGTTGAATTGTGAAGTATATTTGTACAAGTGTGTGTGTGTGTGTGTGTGTGTGTATATATATATATATTAGGGCTATCAACGTTAACGCGTTAACGCATGCGATTAATTCAAAATCCTTAACGCGTTAAAATATTTTAACGCATTTAACGCAAAAAAATTACGGAAGCATGTGAAATTGCGTCATAACGTAATCTACGTCACGCAGTTAGATGATCTTTAAAGTCCATGCTGATTATATCAGCCGTTCGTTCGGCACGCGCTTGCACCTAGGGTTCATCCCAAATCTGACGACGCATCTGTAATATGGTTTGTTGAAAACAACGTGCAAAACAGACAGACGGATTCGGCTAATGTATGTTTCAGTCGATGGATATGCATTCTGGTTACAAAACAGTCACTGTAAACAAATGTTCAATGCCGTGCCGAAAGCTCTATGACCAGTCCTTTACGCCGTCATCACCCGGGTGTTGATAGCGCGCGAGCGCATGTGAGACCTGAACATCTCACGTTGCTATTTTGTTTAAACTAAACTCATTTAAACCTTGCCAATTTAAACATTCATCCGTAAGACGTAAGCGCGTTCATGGAGAGCCGCGTCACAGCGTGCAAATAATCTCGCGCAAATTCTCTTTCAAGTCTTGCACCTAAACGGACAAATTTAAATTCACACAAAAATTATGTCAACATGCCCATATTAGCGAGTATCTCAACAAACATAGAAAAACGAGACAGACAGCGCATGTGTATCAGTCTCAGTGTACTGGATCTTTGAATTATGTCTTAAAGGGACAGCAGTCTAATATTCCTGCTCTGTGTTTTTAATGTTAATCAAATGACAAAAGACGAAGAAATCACTCTTGACTGAGCTCTTGTAACTTAATGTTTCACCTTTATTTAATTATTCAAAGAAGTTTATATGCAGTTATTTTATATTTGATTACTTTTCGATTTCTGTACCTGAAAACTATTGTTAGATCGTTGAAAAACCTGTAAAGCATTGTTGATATTTTTTTTTTTTTTTTTTTTTTATGGGTGCTTTGGTGTACATAAATGTATGAATTATATTAAGTATCATTTGGTTATTTGGTGTCCTTTTTTGGAAAGACATCTAAATTTACCTTGAAAAAAGCTGAAAAATACAGTTTTGTATTGGGGGGGGGGGGGGGTTCTATCATTCTACAGCAGCCTTTCCTTTGTTGTTATTTTGACTAAGCTGAACAATTATGTATTTGCTCAGCAGCAGCAGCGTAGCAGATCTTGTCCACCAAAATCAAGCCTATGTACATTCCATGCTCCATGCTAATAAAATGCTGGTTGAATCTATTCACTCCGAGAGTTGTAATAATTGAAATATATATATATATATATAGTTATATCTAAATTAAATTATTTCGTGTCAAAGAAATGATTTAATATTTTTGATCTTACTAGTCCAATACAAGTTATTTTTAGGGTCTGGTCAAATAGAAATGGCACTTTTAAAGGGATAGTTCAGCCAAAAATGAAAATTCTGTCATCATTTACTCACACTCAAGTTCCAAACCTGTATGAATTTCTTTGTTCTGCTGAACACAAAAAAGATATTTTGAAGAATATGGGTAACCAAACAGTTGTGGGGCACCATTGACTTCCATAATAGTTTTTTCCATACTATGGAAGTCAATGGTGCCCCATTAACTGTCTGGTTACAAACATTCTTCTAAATATCTTCCTTTGTGTTCAGCAGAACAAAGAAATTCATACAGGTGTGGAATTACTTGAGGGATGTTTTTACTGTTTAATTATTAATTAATCTCAACATCAATATTCCGCTTGAAAGATTTAATACTCATATACCCAATATATAAAAAGTTTATTGCTTTTGAATTGCTATAGCAGTAGTATTTGTCACAATTTGGTCTTGTTATTTTTGGTTTTGTACTTGGAAAGGAAATCAGACGGAGGCACATCAGTCATCACTGTTCAAGGCAACCAGGGCCATCTCAAATGGTGTAATAAACATAAATAAAATGTTGGTCTTTTTAAGGGCGCTTTGCAAAATCACAATATTTAAAATGTGGGGCCTATTTAGGTTTTCATTTTTTTTATATCTTGGATATAAACGCTACAGTAGATTATTTGACTGTTCTATCAGATTTTAATAGCTCTATATTCTTCATCTCCAGAGTTTCAAAAAGCAATTAACTGCTTTTATTACAAGCTCATACCATCTCCTGTGTACACATACACATGCGCACAGCGAAACCCTAACACACACACATACTTGCATATGCAAACATTATAAAACACAGCAGTTAATTACAACAATGAAACATAATTAGTTAGTGTATAATTACTTGCACGGGTTAACTTCTCTATAGCAACCAAGCTGTAAAATGAACTCATATTGACTCAACATCTCAATAATTATACAATGTTCTGTCGAAAAATCTGCATTTCAATAGTTCAAAGATTTGTGTTTTATCACAGTGGCATATGTGCGTGTTCGTATCTAAAGCTTTATCTGCAACATTTAATGAGAGGTTTTTTTTAACCTACAGGATCTGATGTGTGTTATGGATTTAATTATTAGGCTCAATGAAATATAATGTAACTTAAAGAGATATTACACCTGATAAAGACAATTCTGTCATGATTTACTTATTTTGCATGTCTTATGTTTTGCTGGATGGCCAATGAGATCAAATGGTGTTTAATAAAGAAACTTTGTAAAATTCTAAAGGTGCGGAGACTTATATTTCTGTCCTCCTGTCTTTCTGCAGTGGACGGCTGCACTGATTGGTCCGTGGACTATCTGAAGTACCGGGTGTTACACGGAGAGCCGGTGCGGATAAAGTGTGCTCTGTTTTATGGTTATATCAGAGCCAACTACACCCAGGCACAGAGCATTGGACTTAGTCTGATGTGGTACCGGAGTTCTGGGCTGGGACATGGCGATTTTGAGGAGCCAATCTCCTTTGATGGGGTACGCATGAGCAAAGAGGAAGACACCATCTGGTTTCGGCCTGCTGAGCTGCAGGACGCCGGTCTGTACTCCTGCGTTCTGAGGTGAGAGAGAGAGACGTGCGCACATGTGTATGCGTGAACACTCATACGCTTAGATATGCAAATCCACAGGGAGACACACGCACACACTCTGCCTTTCGGACATTAGCCGGATCGGGAACATGCTTAACTTCCTCCTTTGATGTTTTTTGATTGTCTCTCAAAGCCTTCAAGAAAAGTGTCATGCTGAGAAAATTAGCGTGTGTGTATTAGTGTCTGCATGTATTGTGTGTGTGAGGGTTGTGTGTATTTGAATCTTCTCAGGGATAGTAAAACTGGAAGTGAAATAAGTGAGTGACGGCAGAGGACAGTGAGACGTTCTGTCATCCATCAATCAAACACTGACACTCCAGCACTCTCCCATAATGCCGCAGGCCACTGTCACACATATTAAACAGTCAGGCAACTCTCCAGGGTCCTCATTTGCTCAGGTTCCAACCGACTTCAGGTCAAAGCACATAATCTACTCATCATATTCACTTTTGCATCACAGAATGTCACTCTCATTGTGTATGTGTGAGTATAAGGAAAACAAAAAAACAGAAAGAGAGGAAAAGTGAATTTTAAATACAGTGACACTTTAATTTCTACCATTTCTGTTGGACAAATAGAAAAATTCACAGTACAGTAATTATTTACAGACTGCCATCCCTGTGAAAGGTGCAAAATTGGAATTTGCTACCTGATTATTTAAAATCTGCTGCAAGTTTTAATATTTTTAGAGTGCTAATAAGTCTTGGTTAATTTAGCAACAAACTTGTATTTGTTTTTTTGTTGTTGTTGTTTGGTTGCTGTTGTTGCAATTGTAGTCTATAAAAACTCTTCTAGGGACGAATGTTGCAAATTAGCTTTAGCTACAAGCACTATGATACTTTCATTGGATGGCTGTTGTCTCAGTTTTATCTATGTATACTGTATCTGTCCCTATCCAAATAAATAACTAAATAAATTTTTTACATGTTGTACACAAAAAATACTTGGGTAAACTGAGACCTGATAGATAAACCAGTTCCCAATGTGAATGTGGTTTCAAATGGTTATTTCTAAGGCAGCATCAAATGTATCCTTTGCAAAGAAGACAAACCCAGAATGCATCAGTGAAAATAATCATCCATGATGGCTGACAAGTTGTGAGACTTTTTAAAGGGATAGTTCTCCCAGACCTGTATGATTTTCTTTTTTTCTGTTGAACACAAAAGATGAAATTGTGAAGAACATAGGAGTCCAAACAACACTGGAGTCTATTGACTTTCATTTTGTGGACAACAAAACACTTTTCTCAAAATACTGTATTTTATGTTCCACAGAAGAAAGTCATTTTTTAGAATGATTTTACAGATTTAGAATGACGTAAATGATTTCAGAATGTTAATTTTTAAGTGAACTATTCCTTTAAATAAATAAATAAATATACAGTATGTACTGTGTACTTTGCATTCAGTATTTAAGGGTGTTGGTAAAAAAATCTAATTTGAAATACCATTTTTTAGTATTTTTATGCTTTATAAAGGCCCGTTCACAGCAATATAACTGTAAAGATAACTATACTAGTGTCCACACCAACAGACGATAATGCTCTTGTTTTTATCAAGTGCTCGCTGCTGTTATGTCATCTGTTGCTTTGAAAGTCGGATGGATCCTGTTTGGCTGTATTAATTATTCATCAGCTAGAAAAATCGTTCTGAAAGTGATTCTAATGATATTGTTTCTCACTCTGGTGTGGACTTCCCTATTTTCACAGTATTAGAACCAGTATTAAAACTTTATTATAGTCATCATTATAGTTATCGTCCTTGGTGTAAACAGTCCTTAAGAGTACTGCATGTTAGGTTATGCTAATAATGTTGACCTGATTTAGCTGTTTTTGTCAGCATATTGTTGAGATTACAGCATTTACCAGCAGTAAATAACAGCCTAAATTAACTAGCCAAACAATGATCCTCTGGAAACCAGTTAATTACCACTAGTTGTCACTTAAGAGATTCCAGTCCAGTTAGGATGCTGCCTAAGAAGGAGGCTGTCTGTGTAGGCAGTAAACAAGCAGCTCACTAGGTTTAAAACTGAGCTATAGAGCTTTGTTTATTAAGAACCCAGTTAGCAACAGGAAATAGAGTTTTTGTTGTTGTGTTTCCTCTGAGACTGTCTTTGAGCTGATTAAACCATAAACAATAGTTTTCAGCAGCACCCTAGTAGGAGAGCACAGATATTTTAGTATTCTTTTTAGGTTTATAGGGTGATAAAACGAGATTCAACTGACATATGCGGGTGTCTGAAAATAGTGAGCTTGTAAAAATAGTCTTTGCTATACAGTTAATAGGGCAGAGGGAGAGAGCTTATAGGTATTTTTTGGGGGTGGCGGTAAATTTGTTTATGCATTTCACAAAAGACAAGTGCATTGCAGGTTGCCGCCCCAAGCACTCTGTAACCACGGTAACCCAGTAGGAAGTGTGAGGTCATTACACTGAAAAGGTCAAATTTCAACAAATCTTATCAGCAGCTATTAAACTCAAAACCCTTGGACAAAACAAACAGTAATGCACTTTTAATGGCTACACACATCAGTGTGGAGAAGTGTGTGTTGACATGCAATGCTTTTACAGAGCATGTGTATAGGCGTGTGTGCGTCTGAATATGCGTTTGGAGCTATGTAATTTAGTTTGACTTTGAATTTAATGCAAATTTAATTTTGAATTTAATGGGGGGGGGGTGTAATTAATAGGGATGCACAGATACCAGTATCAAGCTCATGTACTAGTACTCGTACTCGTACTCGTACTCGTAAAAATACCCCCGATACCAAATACCGATACCTCACGTGACGTAACTGACAGAATTTCCCGTGCACAGAGACACTGACGGCAGCAGCAGAAACAATGTTAGCCTCAGAGGTGTGGAAATACTTCAAAATTAATGATGACAACACAGACATTGCGAACTGCATGCTTTCAGTCACAATTCGTTATCAAAATTATCAATATTCGTTATCATAGTTGTCAAAATGTCCATCGTGTGGAGTGTCTCATGTAAATACAGTCGGTTATTATGGCTTAAGTGGACATAAACATTTGGGTGAAAACAGGATGTGTGTCAGTATCCATGGATTCGGTCTTAAAGGGACCATAGCCTATATTTGTCGTTAATGTTAATAAAACAACAAAAGATGCTAAATAAATGTATACATGGTAAATAAACCTACTGTATCTAAAAAAAAAAAAACAGGTTTATTTCATTTGTATCTCTGTAGTATTTGTTGTACTGTTTGTAATTTGTTTGTAAATTTCTTTTTATAACAACAATTATATACAGTGGGTACGGAAAGTATTCAGACCCCCTTACATTTTTCACTCTTTTTTATATTGCAGCCATTTGCTAAAATCATTTAAGTTCATTTTTTTTCTCATTAATGTACACACAGCACCCCATATTGACAGAAAAACACAGAATTGTTGACATTTTTGCAGATTTATTAAAAAAGAAAAACTGAAATATCCCATTTACTTACACACATACTTTCCGTACCCACTGTATATATTGGTAATTATGCCTTTTAAAAGGTTATTGGACACTGTGAAATTTTTGTTCTTTAAGTTTGTGACAAGCACAAAAGTTATAACTTTTTTCATTAGAGTAATAATAAAGAAGCTGTCCTACATTCATTAGTCTCACTGTGTTGTGCTTGGAAAACTGCAACATCACCAAAAAAAAAAAAAAAAGAGAGAGAGAGAGAGAGAGAGAGAGAGAGAGAGAGAGAAATTAATAAATGTATAGGCATCGGTATCGGTATCGATATTGGTGAGTACCAGAAAAAAAGTATCGGTACTCGTACTCGGTCCTTAAAAAATGGTATCGGTGCATCCCTAGTAATTAAATAAATAAATGGACATTGTACTATGAAAACACTCAGAAATGTCTCATGACATACTACCACATCTTCGATAGAAGTCTTGAGCAAAAAAAAAAAAAAAAAAAAAAAGAAAAGAAAAACATCTATTTTAATTCTAAGGGTCATAGAGAGGGTGGAATACTAATTTTGATGTGTTTTTCTGGTGAAAAACATTAACGAACATTATAAGTGGACCTCAGGGAAAATGTAAAGTGATAAAAAATGTATGAAATGACCCTTTAAACCTTTGAGAAAACATTTTCTATTCATTTGCTTCTCATATTCCATCAGTAAAGTGCTAATTATTTGTAGCCCCACATGAAAATTGCAGACAAATTGTGTTCCATCGTGGTCAAATTACATCTATCATGGTTGAATAGCAAATAAAATCAGGTTTTATTCTTGTTTAATTTGTTTAGTGTATAGGATCTGTGAGATAACAAATTTGATGTCTCTGGGTGAGTATGTGTTAATCTGATTGCAGAAAGCACAGTTTTATATACTCCGTGTGTGTGTGTGTGTGTTACAGGAATTCAACGTTTTGTATGAAGGTGTCTATGACTCTGTTGGTTGCCGATAATGACACTGCAGGATGTTATAACTCAAAACTGCGCTACACTGAGAAAGGAGAACTGGGCAAGAGTAAAGACATCTCCTGTCCTGATATCCAGGATTACGTTCAGTCTGGAGAAAAACCGCAGATAACGTGGTACAAGGTACAGTGGGAGATACTGTGAGGTGAATTCACTAAACAGTTGTGCCGTTTATTGCACAAACCAGCGTCTTATTCACAAACCACCTGCGATCCAGCATCATGGCACCTGCCCCCTGAGACTTTAAATTAAGCCATTGTCATTCTTTTCAGTGCAAACACACCTCCTTTTTATGTAAATTAGGGCTATTATACTTTATGCCTCATTCACAAAAGTTAGCGCTATTTGCCTAGGGCGATTAACAATGTGCTTTTACCGCACATACACAGAAAATTATTTAAAAGAGAGTGTTTGTGTACATTTTCTATCGATCATGGCAGCAGTAATTCATCAAATGATGATCAAATTAGCATAGGAGTGTTACTCTTATACAGTCGAGTGCACTTTCTGCATTTTAAACAGCCGATTTGGGTGTCTGGATCGTAGTGTTGTGACAGCGTCCCGCAAGATCAAGAAATTATGTAGCTTTTTTTTTTTTTTGGGGGGGGGGGGGGGGGGGGGGGGGGGTTTGTGCCGTTACTTGATTTGAATGCTGTCGGCAAGCACAGTTATTCTTATTGAATTCCCCTCTGTTTTTTCATTATGACAATATACAAATGTGTTTGTATATACACATGCGATATGGTGCAGTCTCTTTGTTTTCTACATAATTTTTTTCTCTTTCTCTTTGCCTGCGGGTGTTCAGGAGTGTAACGTGCAGCAGTGGAGGAGCAGCATACTACAGACTGCAGACATGCTTTCCATACAGGAAGTAAGGGAGGATGACATCGGCAACTACACCTGTGAGCTAGTTTTCGGAGGATTCCTGGTGCGAAGGACAACCTATCTGAGCGTGACAGGTAGTACCGTGTGACGTCTCTTCAATGTGTGAGAGAACTTGCTGTGATAGTCTTGCTGAGAGGGGTCGATAGTTTTTTGTAGCGTGTATATTTGTGTTGTTGTTGTTGTTTTTTTCTTCTTATTTGGTTTCAGACAAACTCACTGTGCCATGCTTTTTTACAAATGACTTTGCTGTATCTATCATTAATCCACAAGTTTTTCAGTGAATAACAACTTTTCAGTCTATTCTTTTTGCAAAGCTATCATATATGATTTCAGAAGACTCAAAGTATAGCGCATGAGTCATATGGACCGCTTTTTTGAGCTTGATAGTCAAAGTCATCATCCCTCATTTGTATCCTTTTTTGTTCCACGGATGGAAAAAAAATCATAAGGTTTAGATTGAGGGTGCTTAAACAGTTTCTTTCATTTTTGCTTTTTTTCATTTTTTTAAAAGACATTTTCTGTAACTGAAATATGAGATGTATTGGTAATACTTTACAATACAGGTGCACTAATATGCATTAATTCATGCTTAACTAATGCACAGATAATCATGTTTTAATGTATGACTCAAGAAGAACTTAACCATTAATTAATGATTACTGCATCAGCAACCAATAAAGAGTCTATATGATTAATAGATTAAATAATATATGAAATGTTATTAATTACATGTGTCATAATGTATTAATTCCCTAATAACATATTTTATTAACTAAAAGTGTAAATTGTGTTAATTACCACAATGGTTTGAAGCCATGTACTTCAACTTCCAGTTGTCTGCTTTAATTAATCATTAACTAATGATTTGCAAATGTATCATTATGTTATGACTTTACTTGTTAAGGCACATGACTATTAACTAACTGTTAAGGAATATGTCATTATGGTTTTGACATCTACACTAAGCCATGGATTTCAATTTCTAACTATCTACAACCGTGATTCCACTGTACCAGATGAACTGCTGCATCCAGAACCTTGTTGTTCATGGCACAGGAATGCGTCAGGTTAAGCTTGAGGTCAAGGATTCAAAGGCAGAACACTGAGAACATACAGCCGGGAACTGCTATTTCGTAACACTGTGTCAAGACTGGACAAAGAGAATAAAACCCGTTATAATCAGTGATAGTGATGCTACACTGGATGCAACACAACACAACACAACAAAACGTCACTTCTGTTATGAAGGACAAATGCAATGGTCTGTCATGTCCAGTGTAAATAGCTGTTACGGCATGACTAGATAATGGTCGCATCCAGTTTAAACAGTGCAACATCAATCTGTAGTTCAGATTCTGGTGTGCTAATATTTGTGTGCAGCCCAACTTACCCATCCTTTAAACACATTCTCTGACATTACACTCACTGCATGTGCAACTGTCAAAACCCATTAATGACATATTACCTAACAATTAGTTAATAGTCATGTGCCTCAACAAGTAAAGTCATAACATGATACATTTTCAAATCATTAGTTAATGATTAATTAAAGCAGACAACTGGAAGTTGAAGTACATGGCTTCAAACCATTGTGGTAAATAACACATTAACTTACACTTTTATTAATAAAATATGTTATTAAGGAATTAATACATTATGACACATTTAATTAATAACAATTCATATATTACTTAATCTATTAATCATATAGAAACTATTAGTTGCTGATGCAGTAATCATTAATTAATGGTTTAGTTCTTCATGAGTCATACATTAACACATGATTATCTGTGCATTAGCTAAGCATGAATTAATGCATTTTAGTGCACCTGTATTGTAAAGTGTTACTGATATATTTTTGCAACAGACCAAATACAGAAAATAACAGAACAGTGTAAGACACTGACAAAAAAGGTTTTTGTTTCATTAGTGTTAATTAGTGTAGCTATTAATTATTCAATAAAAAAGTCAATACAATGAAAACACAAACACTAAGTATTAAATTTCAGCATGTACCTCATCCCGCATTGTATGATCTACACTTCAAAACATATTCTGTTAAATAACAGTGAAAAAAGGATTGCTTCACTTCAGAAGGCTTTTATTAGCCCTCCGAAGCCGCGTCAAGTACATTTATGATGGATTGATCCACTTTCTTGAGCTTCAGACTCACTGCCCCCGTTCACTGCCATTATAAAGCTTGGATGTGTCAGGATATTTATTAATATAACTCCAATTGTGTTTATCAGAAAGAAAGACATATAGACCTTGGATGGCTTGAGGGTGAGTAAATCTTGGGGATTTAATTTTCATTTTAAAGTGAACTAATCCTTTAAACATGACAAAATACCATCAGGGTGGCACACAATACTAAAATAATTCAATAAACATTAACTAAATAACAAAGTGTTACACCCTAATGTACATTATTGACAACAAAAATGACAAGAAATAAAATTATTTAAAATATATTTTTATCACAGGAAATGTCTGAATATGTCCTTTTACTGTTTTTCACTTTAAATTATCTGACATTTCATAGTTTTTACTTGCGAAAACCACACATTTGTCTTTTTTACATATAAATTGCATACAGCATGATGCTAAATCAGTTACAGTTTTTCACTGTATATGGTAAGATAACTTTACAGCATCTTTCCAGTCTTTTTTTCTGTAAAAATGACCTACATTTTGTACAGTGTACAGATAAAATAGGCAAAGAATGGTTTGTGCAGACTGGCACCAGGCAAATTTTAGCATTTAGTGTCGCAGAAATTATACACTGCAGCTTTAAATACTGTATATACACTAACCAGGGTCTTTTAATGTAAAATACAGCGATGAAGTGGTTAATGACAGCCTTTTTTATTATTCATGGGCTTTTGGCCTTTAGGATAGTCGAGAGAGACAATGAGGGAGAATGAGATTGAGTTATGACACAAGGCTAGACCTGCGTTCCCGTGAACACAACTGCTTATATGTGTTGTGAGCATGTGCTCTTCCCACTACACACATTTGACCTCTATTACTGCTCTGTACACACAATAACAGAGATAGAGAGAGATAGAGAATGACATTTATACAGACACAACACTAAGCCGGCAGTGGAAAGGTCATTTTCATCTATATTTTTACGTTTAAACATCTCTGTCTACGATTAAACAGATTTTTATTGCCCCCTTGTGAATTTGGTCCTTTCTGCCACTATAGCAGGTCAATAAAACGGCACGTACAGGTGAAAAGAGGTCAGATGTTATTCTCTCTTCCTTCCTAAACCCTCATTCAGTTGAAACCTATTAAAACACTCAGCGCTTCTCTTCCCGTGCTCATTTAAAGCCTATTTTAGGACGGCATTAGACTCTCAGGGACGATTTCCTGGATGGAACTTACAGTCCAGGACAGCAAATGATTCTCAATGGAAAAACCACCATTAACAGTAAAATTTAGTCCATAGCTCGATTTAACCCTCGTCACGGAGACAGAGTTTTGATGTTAGGAGTCGTATAGCAGTTACAGCAGAATCAAAGCACTATAGCTCAATTTGTTTTGAGCTGGTTACAGCAGTACGTCTCTATAATTGCTACATAAACTTGCCTCGATGGTACATCTCTGCAGCGGGTTATCTGGTGGAGCTGCCTGTGTGCCTGAGGGAGGAAGTTAGCGGAAGAACACAGAATCATTTTCTTGTTTTTGAGTACTTACAGACAGTCTATTACTGCGGACACGGTTTTCGACAACAACGATTGGAGCAGTGGGGTTTTTGTGCCTTTTTGTGCGCGTGCATGTCTGAAAATTTGAAGCGTGAAACTGACCTACAAAAATACGCGACCAATGATGTGAATCAGTGCTATTGTACATCCTTTCTCGAGGCAGAGGGCCAAAAAATGTGTGTTTAAACAGTTAATCATGCATGTTGCACACACACGCACACACAAACAGAGAAAAAATGACTTCCTGTGTGAGCAATATGTGTGTAGTTGGGTGTGAACTCTGTATCAGTCATAGAAGCTGATTATTATAGTAATGGGAGAGCGAAATAGTTCAGGCTGGTTTTTAACAGTGAATTCGATGCATTTCAGTACAGTAGGATTGTCCTATGATATACCTACAGGACACAGGATCATGCTCTTGTAGAATCTGATGTCCTGCACGTTGACCTGGCCGGTCTGCTGCCCTCTCTTTCACCCAGTGATTCATCATGCTTTGCCTGTATTTGGAGAAAACAAGATAATGTTACAAAGACACAGAAAAAAGAAAGAAAAACAGCTGAATATGTTTTTAAATTAGATACATGGCAACAGAGAATATAAAATCATTAGAAATGGTTGAGGTGCTCAGTAATGAATACAAGCATCAGATTTTTTTGCAATAAGGAACACTTAATGGGACAAATCATAATTTTTTTTTTTTTATATCACTTCATTATATTCATTACATAAGGCTATCAAATCATGTGGGGGAAAATGTCTCTGAAACCAGCAGTTTGTGAGGGAACTGATTTGTATATGTATATATATATATATATATAGAGAGAGAGAGAGAGAGAGAGAGATAGACAGATAGATATAGATATTTTCCTCACAATATATAAATAGAATAAATATTTTATTATACAATATTTTTTTTTTCTTCAGTGTCAGACATTAACTTTCCATCCCATTTTATTTTCTCCAGCCCATTTTATTTTCTAGCACCTTTCAGTTTATCAGAACTACCATGAAATTTAATTATTCATAATTCTGGTTATTCATTATTATTTTATTTTACTTTGGGCTTTTGCTTTGAGCATGCCTTAGTAACCACAGGTCATATAAAATGCAGTTTTTTACATTTTAAAGTTGGTATCATCTCCCAATAAATTAATACTTTTAAAAGAACAGGAATGTCCTTGAAACTACAGTCATTTCTTCTAGAAAAGAAATCACAAATTTTTAATATTTTGATTATTTGTCCTAGATAGCAATGCAATCAAAATGGAGATCAAATTGAGGCTTTTACACAAGTTACCTGCTTCCCAGTATTTTTTCTCCTGAGAAAAAAATACCCTAGTTATCTTTCATTTGTCACGTTTTTTTTTTTATTCTGCTCTGGAATTTTAGAAGAGGCGTCCAGCATCCGGATACAGAGCTGTGTGTTGTAGCGCTTGCTGGAAAACAGTTTCCAAAAGTAGCTTGCGTTTCCTATTGCTATTTTAGTACAGACAATGTGGTTTCCATGGACACTTGCGTGGTGTCCATGCCAACGGCAGGTTTGGAGCAGTGTAAGCGTGTGTGCCCGGGAGGGACTTGCAACGGAGTGTTCCAGGGACAATGCCAACCTTCCTTTACCTCTCCCACCTGTACCAATTTGTGCCCTTCCCACTGTATCTCTATGGAAACGGTCAGGCGAGGACAGTTGCTCAGATTCGATTCAGTCACCCATACATAACGGAAGGGTTTGTGGGCACTGTAGACTGCTGGGAAAGCGGTGCTGAATGGCAGGGTGGGTATTAAGTGGTTACAAAATGATACACGGTTAAGAGTGCGTTTTGTTTGTTTATCCATTGATCTCCATGTTGATTGGAGCCCCCGTTGTCTTGAAATCCCCTATAGTGCACTGGGGCTGCGATAGCACGTTCTTTACACACGCTCCCAACACCTTGCATCTGTCAAGTCTAATCAGGACAAGATAAGTGTGTGTGTGTTTTGTGTGTGTAAGTGTAAGTGTCGGTGTGTGTGTGTGTGTGTGTGTGTGTGTGTGTGTGTGTGTGTGTGTGTGTGTGTGTGTGTGTGTGTGCACATGTGCCCGTAATCAGCAGAGAGTTATGTAATCATATTTAATTAAGGAATAATTACAGATGCCGCTAAGTGAGAGGGCGACAACTTAACTCTCTCTTAGTCGCCCAATAACGCAAGCGCACACACTCTCATTTTTCTGCATGTTGGGGAATTTGCATTGACTGCTATTGTTTTTATTTTATTTTATACTATTTAAACACAGGGCTGTAGATAGTAATTCTTAACACCCTTGCGGGTGAGCCAAGTATAAATCCAGTTTATTTTATCCTAATATGAACATATTTTATATATATATTTTTTTCATTTAGGTTGCAGGACCACAGATTAAAATGCACGATTTGTGTATTTTTTTTTTACATTCATTTGTGTATTATTATTCTTATACATTCAATTAATTATACTGGATTTTACACCTATAATAATAATAGTAATAATAAAATATTAAAATAAAATATTATAATTTTATTAATATACCATATTTTAAATTTTGATAGGGGACCAATTTGTTCTTTTATTATTTTTGAATATTTGGATGTAAAATGGAATTAAATAAATGGGATTCTACATTAATTTATATTATATTAATAATATTAAAATAAATAACAAAATGTAAAATTTTTCATTTAGGTGGGGAGGGGGGCAACATTCAATTAATTATGGATTTTATATCAATTTTTATAATAAGAAGAATATGAATATACAAAATATTTAAATAGAGGGAACCAATTTGTGTTTTCATTATTGTGACATATTCAGATGTTAAATACAAATAATTAAACATAATTCTACATCAGTTTATATTATATTAATAATGTTAAAATGATCACAAAATTAAATATTTTTCATTTAGGTGGAGGGGACCACGAATTGACATGCACAATTTGTGCATTATTTTATTACATATTGTGAAGTAAAACATATTGTATTATTTAACATGGATTTTTTTTTATGATGTTAATATAGGAATAATATATAATAATATAATATATATTACAAAATGTAATATCTCTTATTTAGGTATAAGGGACTACATTTTTAAATTATTTTTAATGACATTAAAATTACACACACACACACACACACACACACACACACACATATATAGATTGGATGCTACATCAATCCTGTCTCAACTGTTATGGTTACTTCTGGACTTGTGGTCCCCTATAAACATTCCCACCTTTCACCCAATTAGCTTACGGCCCTGCACACACACGGCAGTAACACAGATTCCACCTTTTTTATATTCCACTCCAGTAGTTCTTCCCCTCAGAGCTTCCTTTTATCTCACAGTTTATTTCTCAAGGACATCTGAACAGGAATAATGCATAGCATGAAAATCTCTGTCATCACTGAAAATAGAGTCAGATATTCTGAATGCTCTACAAAAGTGAATCGTATCCAGCACAGTGTGCTGCAGAGATCGCAATGAATACATTCTCGTGTCCTCCCAAGCATCAAATCTGCCCTAGTTTTGCCAGCGAACTGTGCTCTCTGGCTAATGCTAGGACACTTTTGCAGGCTAAAGTTCACACAAGGTTTATCTTGTAGTTTAAGCTGCAGCTAAGTAAGGCTGTTAGGTATGGGTTACATCTGTGTTTAAGGTTCTCAGACCGTTTAAGGTCCGTGTTTTTGATTAGCTGTTCCCTTGTTTTGGGTTTATATGTAATGGAAAAATAGTGTTTCAGCAGTCAGAGGGGCATGAGAATTATTTACCCTGCACTGCACAAAGAGTTATGCAATATGAACTACGACAGAGAGAGATTAAAAAATACTGTCTGGGTCCTACATCAGAATCAGAGGCATTTTTTTTCTGAGGAGGCAAAATCTGAAAAACTGCCACAAAAGAATTATTTCGTAATATTGGCTGAAATACTATGTATTGTATAGCAGTTCTCCACAAATCTGCATGAATAAGTCAAAATGGAGGAAATGGGCAGACTAATTACGAAGTGAATTACTCACCCACTCATATGACATCCCTTTCTGTCAGGTTCAAATCAAAATAGACTTGAAATTACTATGAATGAGACGGTTTTAGCGACTTATCTCTTACCACTTTTCTCTGTTGAATTAAAGCTGCACCTCCATGTCTGCGATCATCACTGATGATCCAAAAAGAAGATGACTGTTAATAATAATAGCCAAACAACATTTTGTATTGACAAATTAAAATGAAAACAATTATACTTTTTACTGTATTATTGTAGTTATTATTTTTGAAGCAGTGTAAAGCTTTTTGGTAACACTTTACAATAAGATCTCATTTGTTAACATTAGTTAATGTATTAATTAACATGAACCAACAAAGAGCAATAAATTTGTTACAGTATTTAATAATCTTTGTTAATGTTAGTTAATAAAAATACAGTCTTTCAATGTTCATGTATGTTCACAGTGCATTAACTAAAGTTAACAAATACAGCTTTTGATATTAATAATGTATTAGTAAATGTTGACATTAACATGAACTTATCTATTAATAAATGTTCATTCTTAGCTCATGTTAACTAATTAAACCTTATTGCAAAGTGTTGCCAACTTTATGTAAAATTATATTTTTGTGGAAACAGTGATACATTTTTTCAGTATTCTTTGATGAATATGAAATAGAAATCTTTTGTAACATTTATAAATGTTTTACTGTCACGTTTGATCAATTGAATGCATCCTTGCTGAATAAAAGTATTCATTTCTGTCAAAAGAATATAATTTAGAACAGTATTGCATATCAATAATATTATCTAATAATTAATTAAAAAATTATTATTTAATATTAGTAACAATAATTAATTATAACAATAATGATAACAATTAATATTAATATTGCTGCCTCATTCCAATGATCTAAAAAAATGTATACAATTTAAAGGGTTAGTTCACCCAAAAATGAAAATTCTGTCATTAATTACTCACCCTCATGTCGTTCCACACCCGTAAGACCTTCATTCATTTTCAGAACACAAATTATGATATTTTTGATAAATATCATTGACAGCAAGATAATTAACACATTCAAATGCCCAGAAAGGTACTAAAGACGTATTTATAACAGTTCATGTGACTACAGTGGTTCAACCCTAATGTTACGAAGCGACGAGAATTATTTTTTTTGTGCACCAAAAAAACAAAATAATGACTTTATTCAACTCAATTTGACTTTTTTTATTTATCAAACTGCCAAAGTCACATGATTTCAGTAAATGAGGCTTCGTTACGTCATAAGTGTTTCGAAACGTTTTGAAATTTTAATGGTTCACGTGACTTTGGCAGTTTGATACCTGCTCTAAACCACTGATTCGAAACAAAAGATTTGTAAAGCTTCCAAGCTTCATGAAGCAGTGTTTTGAAATCGCCCATTATATTAGTGAATATTGAATATTATTGAATATTGATATATTTAAAAAAAATTTTTTTTTTTTTTTTTTTTGCCGCACAAAAGGTTTTCTTGTCGCTTTATAACATTATGGTTGAACCACTGTAGTCACATGAACTGTTTTAAATATGTCTTTAGTACCTTTCTGGGCATTTGAAAGTGTTAATTATCTTGCTGTCAATGCAGGCCTCACTGAGCCATTGGATTTTATCCAAAATATCTTAATTTGTGTTCCGAAAATGAATTAAGGTCTTACGGGTTTGGAACGACATAAGGGTGAGTACTTGATAACAGAATTTTCATTTTTTTGGGAACTAACCCTTTATGTGTGTGTGTGTGTGTGTGTGTGTGTGTGTGTGTGTGTGTGTGTGTGTGTACAGTGGCCCCAAAACTATTTAGACACTTAAGCCACACTATGACACAATGATTTATGAATGTTATTGCATTAGGCATTGCGTATTATTTTGCTATTATTTTTAATCAACTGATTCCAAGATTATTTTAGTGGAGCTATGGAGTCAATTCCCATCAATTTCACACAGGTGCCTCTAGTGATGCTGTGTCCCATTCAATTCGGAAAATTGGAATGTCCAGAATGTGTGTGGAAAAATGTAATAGAACGCCATTTGAATTCAGACTTCCAACTTGGAAACGTGCATCTAATGCATAGACGTTTACATTTTTAAACATGTTCAGTTACTTTTTGGGGCCACATACATGTATGGGAGCTTTTGTGGGAGAGTTTGAATGTGCTTATGTGTGTTTGTGGCCATGTGTATTTATGTGTGCGTTTGAGTGTGTGTGTGTGTGTGTGTGTGTGTGTGTGTGTGTGTGTGTTGGAGAAAAAGAGTTGTGAACCTCTGAGGGAGCCTGCGCTATCACACCTCTCCTACACGCAGTCTGTCAATATATCAGTCTCAAACTCTGTGAACTCATCTCACACACACAGAAACTACTCTACACATGTGTGTGAGTGTATGAGAGAGAGGACTGTAACACACAAACAGAGTATGGAGGAATTTAAAAGCGGACTGATTCTTGTCGTTTTTTTCTGGGTTGTAGCTTCCCCCCTGCTGAGTGTAACCAGTCTCCCCACCGTGCTGGCCTGAGTGTTTTTATTTCTCTCCTCTTCTGCATCACGCTATCCTTCCGGCACACTCATCCCTTGCTTCTGATCCAACCCACATTTTTCTCTCTTTTCATCTCCCTCTGTGTTCTTCTCTCTCTCAGGGACGAATTCACTAAACAGTCACTTAGTCCAAATAGCTTCTTATTCACTATCACAGTCTGGTCTAGCTATTCTGATGCTTTTTAGTGCAAAGACCTCCTTTGTATCTAAATTCAGCACCGATTTTGCGGACGCTTGTGAATTGGGTGCTAACACAACGCAGACAGTGTTCGCAAATAAATGGTGCTGTCAGTGGCTGCAGTTCAATCTTAGTGAATTCTCCTCTCTGTCTCTCTCTCTCTCTGTACTTTTAGACATAGAGACGATAGCGTCTTCATATTGAGGGTGTTTGTCTTGGTTGTGGGTTCGAGTCGTGGTGACACTACATTGCTCATTGCTTAGATTAGCTGTGTAATTGTTCTACTAGGCAGCAAGCAATTTGTATGGTGACTCATCCTCTCTCTCTCTTTCTCGCTTTCTCTCTTTTCTCTCATCCTCTCAATCTCTGCACGTCCTCAAGCTGCGTTTAAAGCATGTTATGATAGTTACAGTCTTGACAGGCTCATTAAAGACCCTCATATTCTTAAAAAAATCTTTTAAAGGAATAGTTTACCCTAAAATAAGAATGAGTTTTCATCTTTTGCTCACCCCCATGTTGTTTCAAACAACATGACTTTCTTCCATGGAGCGCAAATGAATTATTCTGAAGGCTTTGCTGGCTGTATTTTCCATGCAGTTACAATGAATGGAGACTGAAGGTCGCAAACTTAAAAAAAAAGTACCATAAAAGTGGTCTAAAAGACTCGTGAGCTGTATAACAACTCTTCTGAAGTCATTTGTTGGCTTTGTGAAGAAGAAACAAGTTACAACAATTAACATTGTAATTCACTTCACCTTATAAACCACTGATACCGGTCATAAGCTTTATTCAGACTGTAATAGTGTATCATTTGGTTGTAAGATATTTTCAACATTTACAGGTGCTAGTCTGTGATTTTATTGCCACCCGAATCCAGAATGAGGGTGTTCATCGCCCCACCCCCCACCCCCATTCCCGGCTGAATTACAATCTTTTTATTTTGACAAACACCAAGGTTGTGTGGTAATTTATTTTCTGTCTGAAAGCCACATCTCTGACTTTACCGAAGGGAATAAATCAAAAAGTTATTTTGTAAATCTGTTTTGACCACTGCATTTCAAAAATAGATTTTTTTTTCTGAATTTATTTTACTAGTCAAGCCAGTAGCTGGTCAATAGTAAGAGGTTGCATTAACTTATTTTTGCTCATTTCCATATATATATATTTTTTTTTAAATTACATATATCATCCCTTTACAACAAGTATGGAAAGTGTTAATATATTAGATTATCCAAAATTAAGCATTACCAGATGACAATTTATGTTATTTAATGATTTTTTTTTTTTTTTTTGCATAAAACTAAATTGTGATATACACCGTTACCATGATGCTGGTTTTCTCATACTGTGATTTAAGATTTAAAGGGTTAGTTCACCCAAAAATGAACATTATATCATTAATTACTCACCCTCATGTCGTTCCACACCCGTAAGACCTTCATTCATCTTCAAAACACAAATTATGATATTTTTGATAAAATCCAATGGCTCAGTGAGGCCTCCATTGCCAGCAAGTTAATTTCCTTTTTCAATCCCCAGTAAGGTACTAAAAACATATTTAAAACAGCTCATGTGAGTACAGTGGTTCAACCTTAATATTATAAAGCGACAAAAATACTTTTTGTGTGCCAAAAAAACAAAATAACAGACTTTATTCAACGATATCTAGTGATGGCCAATTTCAAAACACTGCTTCATGAAGCTTTGAAGCTTTACAAATCTTTTGTTTCGAATCAGTGGTTTGGAGCGCCAAAGTCACGTGATTTCAGTAAACGAGGCTTCATTACGTCTTAAGTGTTTCAAAATTTCAGTGGTTCGCGTGACTTTGGCAGTTTGATATGTGCTCCACTGATTCGAAACAAAAGATTCATAAAGCTTCGAAGCTTCATGAAGCAGTGATTTGAAGTCACCCATCACTAGATATTGTTGAATAAAGTTGTTATTTTGGGGTTTTTTTGGCGCACAAAAAGTATTCTCGTCGCTTTATAATATCAAGGTTGAATCACTGTAGTCACATGAACTGTTTTAAATATGTCTATAGCTTTCTGGGCATTTGAAAGTATTACATTTATCTGGCTGTCAATGGAGGCCTCACTGAGCCATCAGATTGTATCAAAAATATCTTAATTTGTGTTTCAAAGATGAACGAAGGTCTTACGGGTGTGGAACATAAGGGTGAGTAATAAATGACAGAATTTTCATTTTTGGGTGAACTAACCCTTTAAGTCATACCTGTCTTACATACTGTACTAATGTGTCCATTTCCCTTTAACAGGGAAATGTGCTGCATGGGTCAACAGTGAGATGTGTATATTCTGGAAGCATAATTCATTAATTTGCTGTTTGCTATCCGTCAGTCACCCGGAATAATCCGTCGGGAGGGGCCAGTGCGCTTTCCTCCGCCGAGTGAAAATTGGATTTTGGATGAGCGATCGCGCGGCTTAAACTTCCACCAGCTCGCTGTCTATTAAGCGCACCCCCCACGTCACGCACACACACACTCGCAGCCCAGAACCAATCTAGAGCTGCTACAAACACACACAAATATACATCCTCGAGTTTTAAAAGTTACATAAAGCCGAACGCAAACGCACATGTATGCAGTGACATGGTGCGTGTAGTATTACCTACAGCAATCCTTTGCTTGAGAAAAGCCAACTGAACAAACACAGTCAGCATAATCACCAGAGAGAAAGACACATACACACCTCTGACTCGAAGGAAATGAGCTGGAATTTGGAGCATCGTGCCCACATAGGGAGAGAACGATCTGGAGAGAGAGAGGGATGTGGGGAGGATTGATGGATAGGGGGAAAAAAGTCAAGAAGAACAGAAACGAGAGCACCGGGGAGACCAAGACAATTCTCGCTGAGATGTTGATGGCGGGATGCTGGAGTTTACTCATCCAATCACGAACGTGTGGGCAGAGAGAGGGAGAGAGTGTGTGCTTCATCAGAGGTGCTTGATGTCACTTAGTAAAAATAACGCTCTGTGTCTGTTTCAGCTCCTCTGACTGAAGAGCCCCCCAGGATTCTGTTTCCCTCTGAAAACAAGCTTCTCGCCATGGATGTGCAGCTCGGTAAGAACAGCTTCCGTTTGTGTTCGTGGGGGGTGGGGGGAGTTTGTTTGCTATTGCATGTGCTATTTTTGAAAGAACATTGTATGTAATATGTACTCTGTGCACAGTATGCAAATTTTCTGAATGCATGGATTACCCAAATGACCTACGACATTTGTAAAAATATGCAGTATAGAGCCAGAGCACATTGTGTGGAATATTGTATCCCATGATGCATTGCTCTCGACTTGACCTTCTATTTCCAGGGTGACAAAAGAACCGGAGGCGATATCAATCATGGTTTTTCACAATGTGTCAGGTTGACTCATTTTTTGATGGGTCTGCCAAAATTTCTGCACAAACCTGGATTAAAAATGAACAAAAATTACTATTTGTTTCCGAGATGCTGACTGGAATGCTTGCCAAATTAAACATTCAGGCAAATTCAACAGTTGCACCATTTTAGCCATAGTGTTTCTGAATGTAATGCTGCGTCTGCTTGTCATATCACTCATTTCTGAAAATAACCAGGGCATCTTGAGGGGGCACCAGTGACGCATGGTGCTTCTGCTTCTTCTTCTGCCAAGTGCTATACACTATATCAGTGTACTCTACCATTCAAAAGTTTGGGGTTGGTAATATGTTTTTAAATATTTTGGAAAGAAGTCTCTTATGCTCACCATGGCTGCATTTATTTGATGAAAAATACAGTAAAACAGTAATATTACAATTACAATTTTAAATAAAGTTTTTCTGTTTTAATATATTTTAAAATGTAATGTATTCCTGTGATGCAAAGCTGAATTTTCAGCAGTCATTACTTCAGTCTTCAGTGTCACATGATCCATATTATAATATGCTGATTCAATACTCAAGAAACATTTCTTATTTTTCAAATTATTATTAACATTTCTTATTATTAAATGTTAAAAAACATTTGTGCTGCTCAATAGTTTTGTGGAAACATTATTTTCAGGCTTTTTTGATGAATGTAAAGTTTAAAAGAACAGCATTTATTTTAAATAAAAGTCTTTTATAAATGTATTTTCTGTCATTTTTGAGCATCCTTGCTTAATAAAACTTTTAATTTCTTTCAAAAATAAAAACTTATTGACCCCAAACATTTAAATTGAAGTGTATATAATGCATAGTTTGATGTACCACTTTTACAAAATCAGCAGAATTTGATGCAATTAAAGTTTGCATCAAATAATGTTGACAATAATGCTTTGTTTGGCACATTATCATTTACAGAAAGCTGGCAATAGATGGAATACTACTTAAAAAATGTGTTTGTGAACACTTTTTATTGATCATGGCAGAAGTTAATTAATTAAATAATTATTAAATTATGTAGAAGAGTGTTATAACCGGGCATATATCCAGGTGTTTGGTGCAGTTGAGTGCATTTTTGGCATTTTAAAAAGCCAGTTGCTCTACAGTCCCAGCAAAATAACCCTTAATTGAGGTACACTGCTGCACCCTTCACAACTTAGCACTTGAATTGTCTTGTGCAAATTTCCATCAGCAAAAATTTAGTTTGTTACTGAATTGGGTGCTATAGCAATAGCAGAAAGTGCATGCAAATGGTGGCCACAATTCATTTTTAATCCATGATTTTTTTTTTTCTTAATGTAGTAATGTGCTGTTTGACATACCATCTTTTTTAAATAGGCTACTATAGTTGGCAGTATGCAATATACTGCGGAGTAAGCAGTACGGTAGTATTCCATTCCCCACACAGCCAGTGTGGTTTTTGTATTTGCATTGTGTTTGTGCAAGCAATTGTGCAAGTAAAACGAGAGGCATTGTAATGGATTTACTCAAAAAAACACGAGCAAGACAGTTTCAACAAATGTGTGATCTGTTTCTGTTATTGAAAAGACGTCAAACTGTTACTAAAGGAGACTCATCTAGAATGTTTAAACTCATGCCATGCACAGTTATGCACTAACTCAGCAGCATTTGTGTGTGTGTGTGTGTGTGTGTGTGTGTCTTGATGCCTGAGAAAGGAGTTCCCCTGCTAGACAGTTAGCTGCTATAGTCAGCATTATGATGCTATGTTGTTTACGCTCTGAATGGAAGTCGTTCTCATAAATGCAAATCCTCTATGCTAATTATCTGCTGTTGTCTCCCAACAATAGCCGCTCCATATGGTGCCGAAACATTCACTGGGCCTTCTTTTGGATTTCACTGTATGTGTGTGTGTTGATCCGAGCTCCTTGTGCATGTTAACACACGCGTACTGTCCGTTTTAATATAAGTAACGGACAGAGATGTGCTTGTTCGCGCATGTGGGCTAGTCTGTTAGCATGTGCATTGAACTGAACTGTGTGTGTGTGTGTGTGTGTGTGTGTGTGTGTATGTAGTGAATGGAGCCGCGTCTGTTTGTTTGGCGGAGGCTCTGGATCCAGGCATGTTGGAAACAGGAGCAGATTGGAACATATTGTGGCAGCGCTGACCAAGTTCTGCCTTCAGAATGAGCAGAGAGCAGGACACCACTCATCGACTGGAGACACACTGACCACATGATGAGCAATTTTGAGGCTTAGACGGTGTGTGCATTGTGGGCAGCTTAGCAAGTATAATAGAAACCATTGGAGTCGAACTTGTGATTATGAATGTTGTTGTTGAAACAGGTCAGTTTCATCTGTCTTTTCTCAGTTCGGTTTCAATTCAGTTGAAATCTAAATTTTCTATGTCCTTTGCTGCATCATGGGAACTTTTAGAATTTTAGTTAAAATAAAGTTACAGTTGTAGTGAAGAATTAATATTAAATCATTGTTGCTCAGTAAATTTTTATGTCGTTTTGGACTTGTAATGACACCTAGTGGCGAGGATGTAGCGTCATGCAAAGGTTTTCAGTTACCGATGTAATGCATTATTTTCAGTCTCCGTTATCAATTTATTCTATAAGCGAAAGTATACGTAAAGTATACGAAAGTAATTGAGGAAAAAAAATATTTTTACGTTAATCATGTGATCTCTCGGCCTCATAAAGCATAAAATAAAACCATTTTTTAGGTTACTGCTTTCAAGTGTGTATAAATTATTTTTAACATTTTTTAAAAGTATTTATTTGTTTATTTATGTGTAAAACTTTTGTAATTTTACTGTTTACTTGTAATTTTTTTTGTAAAATTACTGATTTCACCTTTAACAAATTGAATAAATAAAATATTAAGTGCAAAATATATATTTTTTAAGTTAATTAAGAGTTGTTAATGAATACAGTATCTATTCATTTAACAAATAATTTAATCAAATTAAATTAAGGCAACATTAACTGAACAAGACATTAAGAATAATATAAAGATAAAGAAAAATATTAAATATTCCTTAATATTATTACAGCATTATTGCAGTGATCTCATCATTGCAAACCGATTGCTGCACTCTCAGGAATGCTCTTCATCAAAATGTAAATAAGAGATTCATTTTGCAGTGTAGACAGCGTCACTGATTATAATGGGAGTTTTGACGATAGATTAACTTGCACATAAACAGCAATAAACGATTTTGAGACAAAGAACATCTGACTGTACATAAACCATTACATATCAGAAATCACTGAATCACAGATTAGGCATTAGAAGTAACATGGTTACTTACATGTTGTGGCATTACTGTCGGGTCCATATCTTACAGTAAAAGTCTGTTTGCAAAGCCTGCACCAGAATTACAATTTACCAAAGAATCCACAGTAGCTATGTTTCCATCCAAAGTTGCAAATTTTACTTGTGTGCAAATTTGGAATATCGCTTAAAAAATAAAGCACTGTTTGGCTGGGACAATACATCAGAATCTCGATTCGCGATACGAAGAATCTGGAGCGATTCTGATATTTTCCGATGTATCGCGATTCTCTCTCTAATCGATTCTGAGCTTAGTTTTTAAACAGCAGATGGCACTACTATACGTGCTTTAGAAACACTTGTACACTGCCTGCTTCCAGTTCCTTTAATCATTCATAAAGTTTGAAAAGATTAAAGCGAATTACAAATCTCGCATCGTAAAAGCATTCTGAGCTGAGCTGCAAGTATATTTAACCACTTACATGACTCAGCTGAACGCACGAGCGCTGTCCAGCTGTCTTCTTCGTGAGCGTTTGAGAGTGTGCGGTTAAAAACTAGCCTAAAGCGCCATCTGCTGTTAAAACTAAGCTCAGAATCGATTAGAGAGAGAAAATATCAGGATCAATCCAGATTCATTGTATCGATCGAGAATCGATGTATCGTCCCAGCCCTACCATCCAGTGAGTCGAAGAGAACAAAATCGTCACTTCCTGATAAAATAGGTGGATGGAAACATAGCTAGTGAAATGTACTGAATACACAAATAATGCTCTACTGAGACATTCACATAGTTGAAAATAAATAACCACTTTCCTAGCATTAGGATCGTTTGGAAGGTAATGAAATCTTTAGTCCAGTGATCCTGTATCTCTCTTCTCTCCTTGATGTAGAAGTAGGCATTGATTTTCTTCTTCAGAGGCGATCTTTCATCACACTATTACATCATAATTTGAAAAAATCCAAAAGTAGTCATTTTCAGAGCTTGGCTTCAATAAAAGCTATTTTTTTGCTCAAGGGGAAGTTTTGAGTTCTGAAACTTATAGGATGTTTTTATAGTACATTGACCTCTCATGTCAAAAGATCAAGGGAAATTTTGATTTCTCAACCGCTTTAAATGAACCAGTAAATACATACTCAAAATCTTAAATGTGTGGCGAGCAGATGTAGGTTGCAGGTGACATCTAATGAAAGAAATTTAGTGACAGATGGAAATGAGAGAGAGTGATTTTGAAGGAAAGAAGAGCATTAAAGAGCGAGTGAGGAGGTTCTGAGAGATGGAGACAAATTCTGAGCTGGTGGAAGAATATTTAATGCTTTTAGAACGTTTCAGGGGGGAATCACTCCTCGCTGAGCACTTCCTGCAGAAATCTTATTGGACACGCACAAATACAGACACACACACACATGCAAACTTACACACACAGTTTTATAAGTATATTGCAGGTAAGAGGATATTGCTGGTCTAATACTAGTTATTTCCAACTGTGTAATGCTATGTGATATATATGATGTATATGGCCATTACTTTGCTATAAACATGCTTATTATGAGAGATGAGCTATCGAAATCATTTTTCATGCTCCCTGCCATAGACGCGGAACAGATGATGATGTGAGATGATGGGATGATGAGTGAAGGATAGAGAGAGACGGATAGATTGTGCTGTGTGTGAAACCTTCACATCCAAACATTATTAATGACAACAGGGGCACTCACACACACACACCTATGTGTGCGCACACACACGAGCACAACTCAAATATCGCAGACAAACAAAGAAAGGGGAAAAAACGAGACAGAAAGAGACTGGGCTGACTCGCACTCAACATGGAAAGGGGGGAAAAAAGGTGACCTTTCTTCCTCTGTCTCTATGCAGTCGCCAACCAAGATTAACAGATAGAAAAGAACAAATGCAAGAAAGCCTTGACTATCTATCTGTATTTTATACATTGATTTGGACTGATGAGAGTTCATCTTAACTCTCATGTTTTGTTTGGGGTCTTGGATCCCCCAAGGGCTCGAAAAATGTACCAATAAACATTGAAGTATAAGGGTGAAACTCCATTGCTTGTTCTAATGTTATGAGATCTGATTATAAACAAAATTTGAGCTTGATAACATGCATCAACCGTCCTTTATGAAAAATTGCTTCATTACTTTTGTTCGGAGTCTCAGAGAACCCAGATACAAACCATTAATAAATGCAATGAATTTCACATGCAAGTCATTTTTTTGACTGGTGAACACTCCTGTCAGTTGTTTAGTTTAATTTTTTTCATTGTATTTTTTCAAAAATGTTTTTAAAGTGTTCAAATCAACACTGCTGTGTAGTCAGAGATATAGATTTCTGGAAAAAGAGAGGAAAAAAGCTTCAATATCTCTGTCTACTGGGTCGTGATTAAGGTAGATGAACTTATTTAATTAGTAATTTTATAACTACTAATATTATTATTGTTTATGGGTCAATGACATGACATGCATATTTTTGTGTCCAAGTGCATTATTTCCTTTTAAAATAATTTGATAAATTCATGACATGTGTCACTTTATTCTATAAAACCTATTTAATTTGAATTAATTTTCAGTACATTCAGATAATAAATATTAAATTTATGTTTTGGTATCTGAAAACCCCAAAATGTCAGGGTGGCACAACTGCAAGCCTGGGTCTTTTATTATGAATTGACAAGGTAATAACAGCAAGCATGATAATGCAGCATCCAGAGGACCCCATTTGCTGCTTGTGGGAGAGTGAAAAGGTTTGTAGATCTCTCTCAAATATAGTAAAAATAGCTACTTTCAAGTATGGATAGGTTGGTACACTTATGTCAGGTGGTGCAACCAATATAAAACTAGGAAAATGCTATTTTATCATAAACTTCTTTATTGCATTTAAAATTATATGTGTGACCTTTCTAGCATAGTCAAAAGCTAATACAGGCATTCAAGTAGAAACCTGTTCAATGTAAAATTAGTTACAAAAGTCAGGTGGCGCAACCAGGAAGTCAGGTGGTGACTAAAACTAAATAAATAATAAATGTAAGCTATGATTGTCTATTATTATTCTATTATTTTTTTTTATTATTATTATTGTTCTAGAATGTTAGTTTTAATTTAAAGATGTTTTACTCTTTCAATTGCCAATGCCACTATCATATCAAGTAAAGAAAGATCGGTCACACTTTATATTAGGTGTCTTTAAGTACTATGTACTCACATAAAAATTGTTAGGTACTGTAAGATGTACTTATTCATGTTGTTTTGCAAAACACTTGTGCTGCTATGGAGGTGGGATATGGGTAATGTTAGGACACATTACAGATATAATATGCAGGCTTTTTTTTAAAAAAAAAATATAAGTACAATGTAAAACATGTATCTCTAAAACACTTGTATTTGTATATTATTTTTATATGTAATTGAAATGTTAAAAAAAAATCCAGCAAATTCTCTGTCATTAATGTTGTCAGGTGGCACAACTGATATTCATCAGGTGGTGCATCCATGTCAATTCGTGATTTAAACCAACAAATGATAGGTCAAAGTGAACAAATGCTCTAGATTGTGAATAGTTATTGTATTGAATGCATTTACAGGTATACTTGTATGATTATTTTTCGGATGCTAAAGATATTAAATACCTGGCCACTAGAATGCAATAATTATAAATTAATATACACAACCACTAAATTATAATGTGTTATGCATTGTAGACACTATAAGGGTTACTTTGCTAAGAATTTTTTCTAAATACCTTTTCTGAAGCTTTATTTGTCATTGACCCTTATTTATGTGAGTCATTGGGATTTTTGTGTCATAAAAAGAAAAAAAAGTCAATCTCAAATGAACATCAGGGTTAACTAAACATAATCTAACTTAATTGAAATGTATTCGCTGTGTGTCTTTGCTTCCTCACAGATGGCACAAAACACACAGAAACACAGACGTACGTTAACGCAGAAGTGGGGAGCATTTGTGCAGAGGTATTCAGAGAACTCTTCTTAATATTAATCACCCTTGCCCAAAATAATACAGTTGTTGCTAAGCAACCATCAGGAGATGAGGGCATTTCTCTAAATAAACATCTAAATTTATTATTGGGTAAGATTGGACACTGATATCCTTAAAGGAACAGTACAAAAGCAGTGGATATATGCAAAAGCTGTGTTTCTGCTGTTAGGATATTGGGCTAAATAGCCTGGAACCAGATATTTGTGGTTTACAAGCCCATTTTCAGCTATCTGGCCACAGCTGTGGATTAAATGATGAATTAAATGATTATTTTCATGCCATTTCTTGTTAATTTAAATCTAATCTTTGTTTAATAAACATTTGTATGTAATGCGCAGTAGGCAAATGAGGGATCGTAACAGCCAATGAGCAGCAGCTTAGTTATCCGCTTCACATTTTTTGAGCACATACATTTTCAGCTTAATTTGAGAAAGACAGAGAGAGCACAAAAGAGGAATGACTTGACAGAGAGGTCGCGTTATCTCAATTCTGAAGTGTTCACTCCAATCCAGAATCCTTTGTCCCACATTTTTGGTCCACAAGGCCAGGGTTTCTAATCAAGTGTATGACCCTGTTAGAG
This sequence comes from Ctenopharyngodon idella, assembly GCF_019924925.1. Taxonomy (NCBI): domain Eukaryota; kingdom Metazoa; phylum Chordata; class Actinopteri; order Cypriniformes; family Xenocyprididae; genus Ctenopharyngodon; species Ctenopharyngodon idella. The sequence continues at coordinate 20,373,966 of NC_067228.1, forward strand.
TCGCCATGACCTTTCATGCGCTGGCAATTTTTGGCATGCCCTTTAAAAGGAAAGTTCACCCAAAATTCTGTGATCATTAACTCCCCCTCATGTCATTCCAAACTCATATGACTTTCATTCAGAGAGATTTAGCTTAATGTCTGAGCTGCATTTTTCCATGAAATGAAAGTGGATGGGGATCAGAGACAGCCGTGGTTACAGTTCACTTTCAATATCATTTTGAATTGATACTCTAAATGCAATGAAACAGTAAATAGTGTTGTACCTTCTCCATCAGAGAGGATTGTTATTGATGTTGAAGAAGTCAGAAAAATGTTTCAAACTACAGTTAGGAAGAAAGCTATAGGACCAGATGCATGTGCAAGTCCTTTTGCAAGGAATTTTGCAAAGTTGGCCCCAATGTGATCCATGTCAGTTTTCTAATAAGCAGTGTTTTTACTAAATGAAATCGTGGTATTGTGGGAATGTAATGTATAATTGTGTGTTTTATGTAAGTGTAATGTATAATATGAAATTTCATTGTTTAAAGTGCCCTTATTATGCTATTTTAAAGTTTCCAATGTTGTTTTGGAGGTCTTCTACAATAGGTTTGCATGTATCAAAGGTCTTTTTTTTTTCTCATAATATACAATGTAGCATAACCTCTTTTGTCACAGTGTCAGAAACAAAATGGCCATTACCGTATCTGAATTTCAGCTCCGGAGGCTTCCTCAGCACTTGTATACACAAGCTGCGTCTCATTTTGGAGATTGCGTCCTTCGGAGGTCGCATTTGAAGGCTGCATATGTCATCAAGGATGTCTTATTTAAGAAAAGTAACCATAATAAAATTGACTGTTCATCGTGAGATGTAAAATACTGTAATTTCTTTCTTACTTTGGTTACTTCTTTTGGTTACTTTTCTTAAATGAGACTGGCTCGTTGACGTATGCAGCCTTCGGAGGACGCAGCCTCTGAAATGAGATGCAGTTACAGTGATAAGTGTAATGATGGCGTCGGGTTTACCATATTGGGTCAAAGTAGACGTTGTTTGCGATCAGCCAGTGAAGACCATAAGTTGGCATTATGCACAATTATTACAAACCTACGTAGATATGTTATGGATGTTACAGACATTACTTTATTCTTGAAAACTTTTCAGACCTTTTACATTCACAAACGGCTATATTACACACTGCATGAAAGGTAATGTTCGAAAAAGCATAATAGGGGCACTTTAATTTTTAATTTTACTATTTTTTTGTGAACATAGGTACTGATAAGCAAGAAAAAATTCAGACTTAGTCTGACAAAGTGTTATCGTCTCGTGTCATATGTGGTTAATGTGTTTTTGTTTGTTTGTTAGTAATAACTAATAATTAAATTTGCCAAAGTTTGTGAGGTCCATAGCATTGGATCCTGTATATTTAACTTTGTGTTTTGAGTAATTTCCAGTTTCAGACTCATTCAGGTCAGACGGACAAAATAGATGCTGATTGGTCATACAATATCTTCCTTTCTAACTGGACTGTTCCTGGCCATAATAACAGCAAAATGGACACAGATTTTATGTAGATAGTCAAAAGTCTTTCATGTGGCTGAGGAGAAAATGGCATGGGTGTTTGAGGCATTTTTAACCAATCACCTGTTTTTGCATAGAGACACAACAAACATAGTGTCATTTCACTTTCTACTTGAATCCGTCTCTGCACCACTCTTTGATTCTTAACCTTTGACACTATATCCTCTGCGTCTCTCTAAATTGTTTGATCTCTGTCCTTTCTGTCCTTCACTTTAATAAGAAAAAATCCTTTCATCTGACATTCCACAACACCCAGCTTCCCTTCTGCTGAGGTTTAGTTTCAGGCATAGTTTAAACCATACGTAAACCACCTGTCAGTCAGCTAACAGACTCATACTAACCTGCATTCAGAAAAGAGGAGTATTAAACACAAACACACTCACACACACTTGCACGTGTCAAACACAGAGCGTTTCACAGTCAATCATCTACAAACTGTTGGGAGTTACATATACTTGAACAAACTGCCATTTTTATTTCTTTTCCCAGCCTGAGCTGGAAGAATAATCAGATCAAATCAGATTTGCAGCCCAAAAACACCTCATTTGTGTCCATCCTGGCAGTTTGTCAGATATCCAGAGTTTATTATCTTTCCTTTGGGGATTTGAGCGCACAGTCTTCATTGCTGGCTCTTAGAAGCTGAAGGAAACTGAAGAGAATGTGAGTCCTATTAAATACAAATATACAAAGATACCTTTAAAGGAATAGTTAACCTAAAAATCACTTACTCACCCTCATGTCATTCCAAACTTTTTATTTCTGAAAGATCATGTGACACTGAAGACTGCAGTAATAGATTTGCCATCAAAGGAATAAATTACATTTTGAAATATATTAAAATAGACTGTTGTTACTGTATTTTTTATTATTATTATTTTCAATGCAGCCTTGGTGAGCATAAGAAACTGCTTTCCAAAACATTATTTCCCACCTCAAACTTTTGAATGGTATATGTGTATAATATTTGGGTCAATGACATGACGGGTCATTTTTTTGTCCAAAGACCTTAATAATAATAAAAAACAAAGATATGACATACAAAGTATGTAAGGTAGTACAACTAGTTTACTTTTATTGCAACCAAAGGGTTTTAATTATATTTTGCTGCATATAAAGGTATTTTAAAGATTTTGAAGTGTCAAAAGATCATTCGGTTTAACCGTCCAAAGGCCAATACAGCCATTTCATTAGTGATTAAAACATCTTAAAATGTAATAAATGTATATATTTTTTATTCTGGCATGATTTTATGACATCATATGTCAACATAGTGCAAAATGGTATTAAAATTATGCGTAGAAGGCATTGCTTTGTTATGAGAAAGAATGTTCGGAAAAATGAAGTTCATTGATGTCATACGGAGTAACCAATATAAAGGGACCATTTTGGATCCAGTCATGCAGTCAATATCATGTGACAGGATGTGACATCATTCAGACACCTGCAAAGGACCACATGATTGTGAAGCAAAGTTACTAACTCTCTCTTATTTGAAAAATTAATGTTTTCACTGGCTCATACGCATGTCCCGAAACATCAGGTCATTCGGTACAACCGCTATAAAACATGGAAAATATTGTTATATTTTAAAAACTTCTACTAAATATAATATGTTTAATTGTCCTTTTGCTAGCTAGCTAGATATCAGCCTGTTAGCATTGTTTGAAAATATCGTCATTCAGTATAACCAAAAGTGTCATTCGGTAAAACCGAAATTTTGGTTAAACCGAATGACTTTTTTGGTGACGAATATGACACAAGCAGTGTTAATTGATTATAAAAACCACATAATCTCATTATTAACACTTACTAAAACAAAATTAATTATACCTCCATTATGTTTTTTTACACTTTTAAAAACCTTATTCATCAATAAACCCATATAGATTTTTATGATGCTTGCAATTTTTTCTGTCAGAATACATGGCTACTTTTGCTAACCAGCCAAACCTTAAACCATATTTAAAGGCAAACTGAATTGGTTCCCACATTTGAATGTATTGAATATCCTATTGACTCCTCAGTCCATCCTAATGTGATTTATTCTCCAAAACTGCCTACCGCAGTTAATCAGCCTTGTGCTATAGTCACGTACCAACAGGAAGTCATGTGACGCGTGCGATTTCCACACATGATCTCCCAGGGGTCTGACGGAGTTTGATCCCGCTGTCAGCGGAAGAAAGCTGTACGGAGAGAGAGAGAGAGAATGCTGAGAGAGAAGAATAGAAGCAGTGGGTTGAATACGTAAGGGCCTGCTGACGCATTGATATATCTGGATTTAGATTTATTTTGGAGATCGAAACAGGTCCTCTGGAGAAATGCCGCCTGTGTGAGGGGGAGGGGACACATATGTGTCAGTATGTGCACTTTTGTATTGAGGGACCGTTTTAAAACCTCTAGAATAGTTGGTGCTTAAATCAAATGTGTGTGTGAGTCTGTGTTTTATAATAGAAAACTTTCTCTTTGTTCACGAATCTCCCTTTACAATTCAAATGTGCTCACAGCTCTAAAAAACGGATTAAACTGCACTAATTGTCTTTTCTCTCTCATTTGCACACTCTTTCAGTGTCAGACACTCACATCGGTGAGAGAGGTGCTGAGGCAGGGTCTCTATTATGACATCAGAAAGAAAGGATGAGGGGAGGACAGGGAGTATGAAAGGATCTGCGGAGGAGTACCTGTTCACAAAGCCCTATTCTATACAGATAATTAAAGTCTTACATGTCCCCGTTGGGTTGCACTGCTGAGGAACAAATCAGCTGAAGAATTGGAGGAGGGGGGGGAAAAGATAGATACAAAGAAATCTGTGCATTCAGTCTGCTAAAGCAGCAGTGCTGTGAGATTCATTCTTTAAGTGAAGTGAATTCTCAGTGAAGGTCATAATGTTGACGTAGGTCTCTATTCGTTCATTCATGGCTGTGTGATGTCTTTAGACCTGCATGTTTGTGTGTGTGTGTTTGCAAAGGAATGCTTGGTCAGTGTTTCGGCTGTGTTGCTAAATGGAGCGAAACACCGCAAGCTAACAGCTCAGTACACTTGCTTTTCATTCAGATACATTCAGAAACACACTCAAAACAGCACAATGGCCCTGGATAGAGCTTAGAGCTCTCTCTGGTGGCAGACCTTATTAAACATCAGCTTTTAAATGATGTATTGAAATTGCTAAATTATTCCATATCTGTAGTGCGTTATCCCCTGATTAGAAGGCAGACGAGATTGTGGTGGTAACAGAGGAGACAATAGCTAGATTTGCATTTTCTAGAGGGAATACCAGAGCTTGCAAGTCAGCAAATGAACAGTGTTAAAGTATTAGTTAAGCTTGAGTTTACACATAGTTATGAGTTAAGAAATGCCGCACCAGAGCTGCTTTGCTGTCATCATGGTAATCAGCACACACATATGATTAGACCAATCAGAATTATGTATGCAAACAAATGTAAGAAAGAAATCCTGGAAAGATGTGCATCACGGTTTCCACAAAAATATTAAGCAGCAAAACATTGATAACAGTAGGAAATGTTTCTCGAACAGCAAATTGGAATGATTTCTGAAGGATCATGTGACACTGAAGACTGGAGTAATGATGCTGAAAATTCAGCTTTAACATCACAGGAATAAATTACATTTTAGAATATATTTAAATAGAAAACTGTTAAATTGTGATCATATGTCACTATATTGTGGTTTTTACTGTATTTGTGATCAAATAAATGCAGACATGGTGAGGATAAGAGTCAAAAACATTCGAAAATGATAACTGTCAAATGATAACATTAGTGTCTACATAACAGTTTGTGCTGAAGTTATGGCAAAAATTTACAAAAGAGAAAGAAGAATAAGAAAAACAACAACAAAATATAGTGTTTGAGGAATTTCAAAGGAATATCTGTACTGCCTTGAAAGCACTGTAATATCTGGAAAAGGAAAGTGTGTCAAGACAAACTTGACAAAGCTTTGCCTGAAAGTTTTAAAAAAAATGCTTTTTAGAAGTCTTAAATTTTCAAGGTTACAGAGCATTAAGCATTTATAACCGCATTAAGGGTTTGAGAAAAAGATACAAAGCCAGAAAACTAGAGACCAAAAACATAGATGATTTAGTAAGTTTCAGTGGACGTCTGTCAGTTTTTCAGCATCCACAAGTCTGTCAAAATAACAAGTCTGATCAGTTAGAAAAGATAGCACAGTCGGACAGATATACTGAATGCTAACTCAGGTTTGTGCAATAACAGTATTTAAATTTTGCTAGGGTATGCAGTTTTTTAAGGTGTTCTGAGTGGTTGTTAGTTTTTCTTTGTGGTTGCTAGGGTGTTCTAGTATGTAGGTCGCATACAGGTCAAAGGGCTGCTCCTAATCCAGTATCTTGTCATTTCGAGACTGGCGTACTGCAGTGCTGTTTTGGCCGGCCTTCAAACTAGCTCAATTAAGCTTGGCACAATTTAAGAACACACCAATGTATCTGGTCATTAACCGATGGGAGAGGGCCCACATCTCACCCCTCTCGGTCTTGCTCCACTGACATCCTAATCAAATTCAAATCTCTTTTCTCTACTCTTCTGATAGCTTTTGTTTACTCTTGATATTCAGTATTGTGGCACTGCTAATGTTGCTGGCTCCTGTATGATAAATAGCTTGTGTTTTCCCTTATTTGAAAGTCGCTTTGGATAAAAGCGTCTGCTAAACGATTAAATGTAAATGTAATTGGTTTAAAGGTCTCAAACTGTGAATGTCTGAGCATTAGCATTCCATGAATGTAATTTGTGTTTATTATTATATGTCAACAATACATCAAACCCAGTATCAGTTAAATTTCTGTGACGTGATGCCATTCACAGTATGTGTGTATGGTGCTATTTTACACACTCATGGTCTCAGTATCTCTTTGATCAGATGCTCCACATGAACTTCATATCCTGGTGAGAGACAGACGCTATTTCTGGGTTGTTTGGGGGCCCGGAGCAAGATTTTCCCTGGTGCTGGGCCTTATTCGTTGGTAGTCTAAAGACATGCCTAATTAATGTCAAACAACTGACAAACATCACAACCTTCAGGCGGAAAAACCACCTCGACCGCAACTTAAAGAAAGAAACAGCACTTCAAACCACTGAAGATAAACATGTTCATAAAGTAAAATAAACTCACTGCTTTTGGGGACTGTAGTTCTCAGTTTTGCATTTTAATTTTTAATGCAATGCTGAATTTTTTTTTCCCCCACAAAAATTAGCTTGACATCAAACAATAATTGCCCAGTCCCTTAGGGTTAGCAGACCCCTGCTGAAGTCTCTTGTTTTAGAAATATAGATCTCACTGATCGTGATGTTTGAAAGTGTTTAAAAGTAAACTTAAAGAAATTCAATTCAAAGTACAGGGGAATAAGTACATTTTATATGTTATCTGGGGGAAATAGTGTGCATCAATCATTTGTACACCATATAAATACTTTAAATCAAGGCTCTTCAACCTTTTTCAGACCAAGGATGGATAAGAGACAGAGCAGGAACCTACTGTTAAATATTATATGTTCTATCATCATTTACTCATCATCATGTTGTTCCAAACCTGTAAGACTTTCTTTCTTCTGTGGAACATAAAAGAAGATATTCTGAAAAACCAAACAGTTTGGTTCTCATTGACTTCAATTGTATGGACAAAAAAATACAATGGAAGTCAATTGGATCCGAAACTGTTTGATTGCTAACATTCTTCATAACAGGCTTCTTTTGTGTTTCGCAAAAGAAAGAAAAGGCTTGGAAGGTTTGGAGCATCATATTTGTGAGTAAATGATGACAGAGTTGGGTGAACTATCCCATTAAGGGTGTTTTAAAGAAACCTTAAGTAAGTTAAATTCAAAGAACTGAAAATAAACTGCATTTTAAATGCTACTATAGTGTATTGTCAAGAAAAAAAACTCCATGACTACGATTACCCTTTTCAAGCACACGGGTGGTGAGTCTCATTAACCGACAATAAGCCATTGTGAGCTTGTCAGCTGCCATTGATTACATGGAGACCCCCTAGTGGCCAGTGCAGGGAAATTGTCTCTGGCTTCACAAACACAGTATGGGTCCTGCATTTTCTTACGCAAGGCAACAAACCCTGGGCAGAGGAACTATTGAATCAAAACAGAAGGAAGTTTGGTATCAATGTTTAATCACAAACCTCCCTTCCCCCTGCAGGAAGCATGCTGAACCTGACATGCCGAGCTTTTTTTGGGTACAGTGGGGATATCAGTCCACTTGTTTACTGGATGAAAGGAGAGAAGTTCATTGAGGACATGGACCAGAGTCGCATTCGAGAGAGTGAAATCAAGTAAGAAGCAACACACTGGAAGTGAGAGCCAAAAAAAAATTCTTTAAAAAAGTAGCCTATGTGCTAAATTAATGATGTCTTACTGAAAAGCATGTGTAAACAGGAGAATTGCAAGAATATTGCGCATTAGGTGTATAAAAACAACTAAGACCGGTATTGATTTGTTTATCAATATAAAATATTTTACCAAATTTATAATTATAGTTAGTGATGGTTTAGCTGTGGAGCATTATATTCAGGCTATTTACTAACAAAAATACATTGATGTTCAGTGTAAAATACCATGGTAAAAAAATAAGGTTATCATTCAGTACCATGGTATATATCAAAGTTCGAAGGTATTACTATTACTGTTCCACCTCACTGTTTTTTAATGGAATACAAGAAACAGTTGCTTTTAAAACTAGCTTCCACTGTGAAGTCGCTTATTCAATACGATAGATGGTGCACCGTAAAGCTTACTTTAAATGTTCACTGAGATGTCGACAGTACATTTTCAATTACTGATATCACAAGCTTGTATATGAGCCTATTTATATCTAGCAGGGGTGGTCGCTGTGATGACACACTATTATTAATTCCCCTGTCTGAAAGAGAGCTGGATCAGAGCGGCTCTGAATACATCCTAATAACACAGCAAAATGTATCGCGCACCATGCACCAAATGCATTTGCATTTACATGCAGTTAAGGAGCCGCGATGTCAGCATCTTTTAAATGAAATTTCAGTTTCAAATGATTCAGCCAGGACAAACAAGAGAGTGAATGTTTTGTTATAATTAAATGAGAGCACCATTTGTTGAGTGCCGACCAAACCCAGAGCCCTTCCTCCCAAAATGTCTAATCTCTACAAGCTGCTCAGTCTAAAATTTATCCCCAAAATCCTCTGTCAAAAGGGGCTAATTAAAAAACTTTGATTCCACAACCCATAGTGAACAATAGCTCATTGTTTCATTCTCTCCACCAGGACCGTCAGAGAACACCTGGGTGAACAGGAAGTGTCCATTACTCTGACCATAGACTCACTGGAGGAGGTAGATCTGGGTAATTATTCCTGTTATGCGGAAAACGGCAATGGGAGACGACAAGCCAATGTACAGATTGGGAAACGAGGTAACACATTCAACTGTAACGCACACAAACTCAACCAACTGAGTCATACCAGCTGCTTCTCCTTTAAAGGAACAGTTCACTCCTAATGAAATTTCCGTCATTTACTCACTCTTATGTTTAAGAGATTTTCAAGGGATGTTTTGAAGAATGTTGAGGCAGATCTTTTTCAACAGACAGTGATCAGGGGCTGTCCAAAAAAAAAAATGCTCCTTCAGAAATCATTCTAATAATGCTGATTTGGTGCACAAGAAAGATTTCTTACTTTTATCAAAACACTTCATTTATGAATGAATGGGAGGTGCAAGATGGCGGCACAAGAGGTGAATGCTTTCGCTAACACTCCTGCTACACTCACTTACGCGGTAAGCAATAAATAGCACATGGGTGACAGTGACTTGACACAGCGTTATCCAGAGCACTACGAGAAATTACTGAGAAAATCGCGAAGTTGATTGATGACTAGCTGTGGACGCTCATGCAAACTATTCAAGTCCATTCACAATAACTTGAGCAAGAGACAGGAAGCCTTACAGGCACAGTATGTAATTTTCGCCACTAGAGGTCACCGCATATTCAAAACAATAACAAAGGCGTAGCTTGATAACACTGTGAAGGAGCAGGGAATGATGGGAGTTGTCGTCTTCACCTGCCTTCCACTGCCGATGGAAATCAAATCCAACTGTACTCACAAAAATTTTCCCACTGGTTAATTGACATGTGACAACAACGGTAATACCGGTGACACCGGGGGGCAGGGCCTCCACCTCTTTTTTTTAAATCGCTTATGAATGCCTCTGCGGCAGTGTGCATTTTACTTTCGCTTTCAAATTAGTGGCAATTGCTTGCCGGTGGGTTATTATTCTTACTGAAAAACAACAACAAAACAGTACAACGACAAACTGGCTTCTATTAAACATAGAACGTTTATTAACAAAACGTATAAGAATACACCATGCTAGGCCTAATATAAAATAACAAATTGGCTAACTTTAGGATTATGCAATCCACATTTGAGCAAACGTCGTTTTACCGTTGAGCATGAGCGGTACATGAGCGATTGCCAGTAGATGCCACTGACAGGAGGATGGAAGTCCTGAACGCCAAATACAAGAGCAGGATAGGATTCTGGAATGTGCAAACCATGTTTGAAACTGGAAAACTGGCTCAAGTTACATCAGTTACGTCGGAAGCGACCACCATCTGGTCATAGCAGCACTGAAACTGAAACTATGTGATCCTAGAGTGAAGAACACTTTTATTTTACAGCTTCCAGGAAGAACAGATTCCAGGCTCTGGTGGACACTGCGGACTTCACGCTGCCAGACTTAAATGAAGTCAACACCAAGTGGGAGCAAGTCAAAGCAGCATACTTTGAAACAAGTAAAGCAAGCCTGGGAAAACAAAAGAAGAGAAGAGAGAGGATTACAGCAGACACCTGGAAAGCCATAGAAAACAGGAGAGCCATAAATAAAAAAATCCCAAGTTGTAGAGGTTGCAAGAGAAATACAAACTGCAGTACAAGAAAGCAGATCAAACAGTAAAGAAAATGGCAAGAGCAGATAAGCGAACCTATATTGACAATCTTGTAAGCCAAGCAAAAGCAGCAGCCAACAGAGGTGAACAAGGCAAGGTGTACAAGATCACCAATATAGCCTGTAGTAAGTATAGTGGAGCTACTGATGTACCAATCACAGACAAGCAGGCAACTCCTTACATCAGAAGCAGAACAGGAAGCTCGATGGGCAGAGCACTTTAGTGAAATCTTGAATAGGCCACCACCAACAGCAGAGGCTGACATACAAGAAGCAGAAACGGACCTAGATGTCAATATTGCACCACCCAAAAATTATAGCCAAAATGCTGCAGCCACTTTTTGAAGTCATATGAGAGGAGAAGAAGATACCAAACGACTGGACAGATGGGATCATTGTGAATATTCCTAAAAAGGGTGCCCTGAATTACTGCAACAACTGGTGTGGTATCACCCTTTTGTCAATTCCAAGTAAAATTCTGGCGAAGATCATTGTTTAACGAATCTCAGATGCAGTAGACAAACAACTCGGAAAAGAACAGGCAGGATTCAGGAAAGGAAGATGATATGCTGACCAGATATTCACCCTGCGCAACATCATTGAAAAAGTACAGAGACGACTTTACATCAACTTCGTGAACTTTGAGAAGGCTTTTGACAGAATCCACAGGGACAGTCTATGGCGTGTACTCTGCGCATATGGGATTCCACAACAGATCATCCTTCTTTATTGAGAGTTTCCACACTAACTTCACATGCAAAGTAGGAAACAGCAATCACAATTGCGAAGTGAAGACAGGAGTCAGACAAGGATGCGTAATGTCAGCACTGCTCTTCAACATGACCATCAACTGGGTGATGCAACAGACAGCCAAAGGCCAGCCAAGAGGCATCAGATGGACTCTCTTCTCAACACTGGAAGATCTTGACACTGCTGACATATGGTCACATATTCACATATCCACCAGCACATGCAAGAGAAAACATCTTGTCTTAGCACCTATGCACAGCAAGTAGGCTTGAAGATCAGCAAGAAGAAAACAGAGGTGATGACACTGAACACCCACAACCCCTCACCAGTCCAAGTAGAAGGCACAGTTCTACCCACAACTGAGGAGTTTATTTACCTGGGCAGCACTGTTCGACATGATGGAGGAGCAGGCAGTGAGATCAAGAACTGGTTTAGCAAAGCCAGAAACACCTTTAGCATGTTAAACAATGTGTGGAGGCCCTCACAATATAGCACCCACACTAAACTGAGACACTACCAGAGCTGCATCATTTCCACCCTTCTTTACGGCTCTGAATGTTGGAGAGCGACCTTACCAAATTGCCATCCTTCCACACTAAGAACCTCCGGAGAATTCTGCAAATCTTCTGGCCCAAAACTATCTCTAACCAACAACTACTCGCCCAGTGCAAGCAAGAAAGTATGGACACCATCATCATGAGAAGGTGATGGAGATGGATTGGACATGTCATCAAGAGGGTGTCACCGTCACCGTCTGTCTCACCTTCCCCGGACTCCACTTCCCAGCATCCCTCTGGTTCCTCACCTGCACTCCATTTCCAATCACTGATCACTACCAGCTGCCACTCATCTTCTGCACCATTCATAAGGTCCTCACTCACTTCACTTGATGTCGGGTCTCGTCAATGGAAAGCACTACGTCTATGGATAAGCACAACGTCTTTGTCTACGCCTATGTCAAGCTCCATGACCATCTTACCTGTGTTCTACTCCCCAGTTGTTCCCACCAGCAGTCCTCGTTCTCCGCATTCCCCTGCTCTCTGTCGTCTCCATGCTCGTTGGTTACTGGATCTCCTGGCAAAGAAACAAAGACTGCATCACTTACAGATAAGCTGAACCAAGACATTCCATATCCCAACCCACTTACCTGGACTGCTTTCTCTGCTGTGTTGTTGTTTCGTCTCCATTCAATAAACCTGCTGTTGTTTATATCACTTACCTCTGTGTTCCTCATCTATCTGCTGACAGAGGGAAGATGCCATCACCTGGATTGCCCTCTTCTGGACACCAGAAGGTAAACAAAAGAGAGGAAGACCCAAGAACACCTGGTGTCGAACAGTGGAAGCAGAACTGAAGGCCCTGAACCACACCTGGGGTACCATTCAGAAGCTGGCCTAAAGCAGACAGGAGTGGCGAACCTTTGTTACTGCCCTACATGCCAGTGGGCATAAAGGGCCCTGACGTGATACGTGATGATTGGTAAAGTTACCAAAGTCTGCGAATCCCCTGAGGAGGCTATTGCTGCATCTCATTTTGGAGGCTGCATCCTCTGGAGGTATCTATGTAGGTTTGTATCAATTTTGCATAATATGGTCTTCATTGGCTGATCGCAAACAACGTCACCCGGTATTTGACCCGGTATGGTAAAACCAACATCAACTTTACTGCTCGTATCACTATAGCTGCTTCTCATTTCGGAGGCTGCGTCCTCCGGAGGTCACATTTGAAGGCTGCATACGACATCGAGGCGGTCTCATTTAAGAAAAGTGACCGTTCCATTTAAAAGTAAGAAAGAAATTACAGTATTTTACACCTCACGAGGAATAACAGTCAATTTTTAAGACATCCTTGATGACGTATACAGCCTTCAAATGCGATCTCCAGAGAACACAGCCTTCAAAATAAGACACAGCTTATAGCTTTCATTGGCTCGGTCAGCGGAACTGGTGAGGAGGATATTTAATTCAATGTTTATCTGCAGTGGGTGTGGCATGTAGCGCTAGCGCACTGATGTGGCTTTTTTTAGTGGGTGATTAAGTAACCAGACTCTCTTGAAAGTCTGCACGGCTGTGCAGAAGGACCCTATTTCTGTGCCAGAGAGCACCTTGCATATTGTTACACATTGTTCCCCTTAATATGGGGGAAATATAGTGGTCAAAGTGTTTACTTTTAAAGCTTAGGCATGTTTTCACCACACTAGTTATTTACTAATGTATCCACTGGGAGGAGGAGTTTCATGTGTCTACATCTCATCTCTATATTTGAATGTCCGGTAATAAACTAAGAATATGTACCTAGAAAAATAATGAAAGAATGAATGAATGAACAATAATAAAAATATTGAAAATTAATATATATATATATATATATTTTTTTTTCTATCAAATAAAATCAATATTTTGACACTAGTGACTTTATACTTTTGTGTATATATTTTTGTTGTACGGAGAAAAAAAAGCAGCTTGGACGTTCTTCAAAGCTGCGTCTTTTCTGTCTCATAGAAGCAAGAAAGTCATACAGGTTTGGAACAACATGAGGTTGAGTAAATTATGACAGGATTTTCATTTTGGAGTAAACTATCCCTTTAATGTGCTGTGGGATTTCTTTACATAAACAGCACAGCATGTTCCTGTGTCTCCCTCCTCTTCTCTGTCTGTCTCTTTCTTTCTCTCCTTTTGGGAAATGCATCAGCATCTAAAATTCACTCTCTTTTAGAGAGGGCTGCTTTGAAGGCTTCCTATCTTCTCTTTTAATGGCAGTTCAGAGGAGGAGACGGCTTCAGCAGTTCACACATATTCTCTCCCTCTCAGCCCAACTCAAAACTCATTCAACTATTCTCACACACACACAAATGAATAAACACACACACTCTCTCTCTTTCAACTCGTCTTAGCCGTACACACATATTTCTGCAGATAATCTCAAAGCCACACACACAAACTAAATCTCTCATATGCACCCCCTCTCTCCTTCAGCTCATTGCTGAGCATTCAAACACACATGCTTTCACAATCTTTCAGCTTCTCTGAAGCATCCGAGTATATCTTGCGTGTTTTCCTCCATTAGCTGTAGCACAGAGGAGCTTTGAACAATATGAACATCATTAGCGCTTAATCATTCTGAAGTCATTTCGCATTTCTCACCCCTTGTGTATGTCCTTAGCGCAGCATGAATTTCCATGCTGGTCCAGGCTGGTTTGGTGCTGATCTGGCTGGTAGATTTGCCAGTGAACTGACAAAGGAAGTCTTGCCGGTTTAACTAGCCATGAAGCCTGATACAACACTAGAATCCTATGCTAGGGATCAGGGACCATATTGCTCAAAATTACTTAAGTCTTAAATTAAAATCTGACAAGAACTGAATCTTCCAACTGAAATTGCCATGGTTACAAAACAGATGAAATAGTATTCTAGACATGGAATGTTTCTGTGATAGAGTGCAACATTTGGGTTCTGTAAGTAAAAAATTCCATTCATTTTCACCATAGGGGAATTGATTTTTAACATAACTTATAAACCTTGAGCTATGGGGTTGTTAATCAATGGATTTGTTAAAGCCACCAGCCAGCATTCAACTTTTTTTACATTTTAAATCAACAGCAGAATTCCTAGTGGAAAAAGAGCTTACCCATGATTCTGCAGAGAATCTTGACAAACAAATTGTGGCATAAAGACTCATGAAGCGCTGTGAATGATGCAGAGTCAGTTTCTCTATGCTCTCAAACTACTGAAATATTTGTATGCGTAATATGCATGTATAAGTAAATGTAAAATATATTGTTTCTATATATAATCAACATTTTAATATCAAGTCTCTGGCCAAATCTTAGTGTTATATTTCGTTTTTTAATTCGATTTTCATTCACAGTGCTTCATGGATTTGTAGTTCTTTACCTCATCAAAGCCTACTTTTTGCTTCAGATCAAAGATTGTAATTGTTTTGATTCCGCTCATAGCTCATAGCTGCTTGGTTTGGTTTACGGCTTATTGCTCTTAAACAAAGACATATCTATGTGAAAAAATAAATGTGAAAAATATTTCTGGAACCAAGGCTGCTGAAAAAGTGTATGGGCACTGTTGCACTCTATACAGCTACAGCATTTAAAAACTAAAAATATGCTGGTATTTTCCATTATATGAGAGGACTATATAATGTATACCATGTTTATTGGACTCTAATATGGTGGCAGTACCATAGTATTCTTTAATTTGTATGTGGAATTACCAGCTTATCCCAGCAGTCATGTTACCAGCACAGTATTTTGAGTTTGAATGCATTCTATGCTAATGTTAATGTATTCCATGAAGGACTGTCAGCTTAGAGAACTTTATTTTGTCTCTCTTTCCATTTTGTGTCTCTCAGTGGAGCTGATGTACACCGTTGAGTTGGCCGGTGGTCTGGGTGCGATTCTTCTGCTGTTGGCATTGTTATTGTCTGTGTATAAGTGCTACAGGATTGAGCTGCTGCTCTGCTATAGGCATCACTTTGGTGGGGAGGATACAGATGGAGGTAAAGCACACACACTCCCCCTACAGGAGCTACTGAACACAACACTGCAGCAAACACATATTTTTGTTTCAGATTGTTACTGTATGTAATTACAATTAGGACTCTTTTTTTCATCAGAAGCATTGTAACACTTCCAAAATATTTGGTTAAAGTCTCCAATTTCTTTCTTTCTTTCTTTCTTTCTTTCTTTTCTCCCCAGAAAATAAAGAGTATGATGCATACCTGTCCTATAGTAAGGTGGAGCTGGATCAGTGGGGTCAGGAATTACAGGAGGAGGAGCGCTTTGCTCTGGAGATTCTCCCTGATGTCCTGGAGAAACATTATGGATACAAACTCTTCATCCCTGACCGAGATCTCATTCCTAGCAGCAGTATGTGCAGAATGTGTGTTTTGTGTGAATGCATGTATGTCTTTGTTAGTGTGTTTGTAAATGTTGTCTTAAATGTTTAAAACATTTTCATTAGCACAAGCCAGAAGCTCACAGAAATTTCAGAAATAATCAGAGAAATTAGTTTCTTGTACAGTTTTAGGAACGTATTCAGAAACCCACAACAATCACAAAAAAAAGTTGTATAGACACAGATTTGACAAACAGCACTAATTGTACAGAACTAATGAAAACTCTTTGATCATTCGTAATGAAGTGTGACATTTTCATCTCATAAACATGCTAGCAGCACTGGATTTACCTTGCTTCCTAATACTGCAAAGTAATTTAATAATTTGTGATTAAATCTGATTAAACTCCCTCATCAGTATTAATGTGATCAGAAAGCCTTATGTTGACTAGAAAATAGTTTAGTCAAAAAATAACTTTTAGTCTTAAAGCTTTCTGAAGAAACAAACAATAATTTAAACAATTATTAATATTCCAAATGTGGGCAAGTACAATAATAATAAAAATCTTCTTTTTTTTTTTTTTGCTAGACATTTGCTCCATTTATGTGACCTGTGTTTGTTTTCATCATATGTCAGGTGTTTTTGCCCTGTATGTGTGCTGTGTCTGAAAGCTGAATGTTTATGTCCAGGTATGAGCAGTCAACATTACCAGGATGACACACATCTTCTTAGAGGTACAGCTTTGTTTGAATGCAAAAACACGCGTACGCACAGATTGTTGTTCATGAATGAGTGTGGTTGTTCTGTCTTAAATGTGTGTTTGTCTTTAAATGTGCATTATTTTCAGCCATCATACGAACTGTTATTTTGGTATTACAGTTTCTTTCTTTGTCTGTCATGTAGCTTACATAGAGGACGTGTCCCGCTGCGTAGACATGAGTAAACGGCTGATCATCGTGCTGACCCCGAGCTACGTGCTGCGTCGCGGGTGGAGTATATTTGAGCTGGAGTCCCGTCTGCGCAACTCTCTGGTTTCAGGGGACGTTAAAGTGATCTTAATTGAGTGTGCCGATCTGCGAGGAGTCATTAACTACCAGGAAGTGGAGGAGTTAAAACAGTCCATTAAATGTCTGAGCGTGGTGCACTGGAACGGCCCGCAGAGCAACAAGCCCGGCTCGCGCTTCTGGAAGCAGCTCCGCTACACCATGCCGTACCGCCGCCCCCAGCAAACCCTCACCAATCACGCACTGGACGCCAGTGAACCCGGCCCCTTCGCCGACCTGCAGACCGTCTCAGCCATCTCCATGGCCACGGCCACGTCCGCCGCCTTGGCACCGGCTCACCCTGAGCTGCGCCCGTCCCTGCGGAGCTCGTACCGCTCGCACTCACTGGCACGGCAGAAACACTCGCACTACCGCAGCTACGACTACGAGCTGCCCTTCACGGCCGGAGGCACGCTGCCACCCCAGCACACCTACTGCAACCTGCCCCTCACCCTCCTGAATGGCCAGCGACCCGTCAACAACAAGACCCTACGCCAACACAGCCTGGACGAGCACCACGGCAACAACGCCATGCTCCCGCTGCTGCCCAGAGAGACGAGCATCTCCAGCGTCATCTGGTAAAGACAGAGGAAGTGAAACGTACTCAGTATGGGCCACCTGGCACAAGGAGGACTAAATAAGCTGGCATACAGCACAGGACACAATGAGGTTAGTGGGTTCCTGTGAGCAAAATGATCGTTCTGACCACGCTAAGTGGGTCTGAGGATGTAGGTCTTTATTTGGGCATTGCTCCAGTGGCGAGGGACGACGTAGTGCCGTATCTGTAGGCGTGAACTGAGCATATAAAGTCACACCACACGGAGGTATACAGGGTCTCGTGTAGATGTTAGCGTTATATTTGTAGCAACGCTGTCTCCATGTTCGGTTTGATCACGCCATCTATTTTTACTTGTTAATGCTTGATGCTTTTGTTTTGTCCCTTTTTCCTCTTTTTTTAGGTTTGACATGGACATTTGATTGAGATTTTGTTTGGGGTTTTTTTCTACCTTCTTTCGAAATGGACTGAAATATTCCTCGTTTGATTTTAGCTACTGTCGTTTTGCTCGGAAGCTACTGCGTTTTGTTCCGTCCTTCTTTCTGTTGTCCAATGTAAGGTATGTATTTATGGTTTTAATTGCAAAATTTTCAAGAAGGAAATATATTACAAATTATGCAAAATATACGAAAGCCTAAAGGGGTCGACAGAGGTGATCAGAGAGCGGTGCTGTCTTCTTTTACAAGAGGAACAGCATCATTTCTCAAATATTAAGGGGATTTTAAAAGACGAGAAATCTATTTTTATATCTGAAGAGTGCTGTTTCTCTCTAATACCACAGGGTCATTGGGACAATGGGACTGAAGACTCTCTTATTTGTGAATTTGGGTATTTTATACAGTTTGCTACATTGTTCTCATCTGTGGAGAAAAGTAAATGTTTTATGTTAACTTCTGAAACAATAATCAGCTGCATTTTTCTTTGTATTTTTTTATTTATGTTCATAGTCTAGGACTTTTGATCCACAGACAGAGCTTTTCTTTCACATTTCTAATCCGTTTAACTCTCAGTCTGATGTCTAACTCACTGGTTACATGCTTGTCTTTTTCTCCTCTAGCTGCTGTGTAACTCAGATACATGCTGGCATGTTTCACAGAGGGACACGGGCCTGTATACTCGCACTCTAGTATAGGGTATCAAATAATCTCAGCTTGAATACATACCATATGATTTAATAAATGCCCAAAGTCAACATGTATTTGTTGTATGTTGTCTAGAGGTTTTACTGATCTAGGGTTTTCACTTATGGCAGCATGTACTGATGACTCTAAGGGGGAAAAACACAAAGCTAGAATCAGAATCAAAAACTGGTTTGACAGTAAAAAGAGGTCTAACTGTAAAAAAAAAAATCTGAAACTATTCCTGTAATTTCTTTTCTCCTATTTTTCCTTTGATTTTTTTTTTTTTTCAAAATTCAGTTGCAAAAGAAAGTTGTTTATAAAAAAATAATTAGAATTATGTATGAATGTTCACCTCTTGAGTATGCATAGAGACTAGATGTGTATCCTGATTTGAATATTTACTGTATTATGAACAACAGCTATCACAGAGAGATGTGTGATCTCTCCAGAGGCACAATCATTTTTCTTTTTATATTGTTTCTCACTGTGTACAGTAAAGTCACAAACCACTATAAGCTGGTCGGTGCAATTTTGTGTGTGTGTGTGTGTGTGTGTGTGTGTGTGTGTGTGTTTGAAAAAGTAAAAATGCAGGAAGTGTTATGTGATGGATAGGTTTAGGGGTATGGTTAGGGTTAGGGGACAGTTTGTACAGTATAAAAATCATTGTTTATTGAAAGTTCCCAAACATGAAAAAAATGTGTGTGTGTGTGCTTGTCTGTGTATGCATGTGTGCGTTCTAGGTGAGTTGCTAAAACTGAATATCCCAATTATGCTTTTGAACAAAATGCTAAATACTGGATACTACAGTTGAATAGGCAAAAAATAATTTAATATCATATATGCATATGAATGGACCTCTTTAAATAAAAGAAAATTGAGATCTAATATATGCACATATTTCTGTATTACTACAAACTAGGGGTGTAACGTACACAAAAATGACGGTTTGGTACGTACCTCGGTATTGAAGTCACAGTTCTTTACGGATTCTTACAGCAGGAGGGAGAAAACTAAACATAACATTGCTTTTTTTCTTTTTTATTAAACAGTGGTTTACTAAACAAATTGTGTCTCTGTCTTCAAATAAATTCAATTATAATTAATTTTCTTAAAGATGACTATATATAGGGAGCACTTTCATATTACTATAATATTAAAGGTACAATTAACAACAGAATTAACTTAAGTTAATTTTTAGATGGTGATGGCCGATTTCAAAACACTGCTTCAGGAAGCTTCGGAGCGTAATGAATCAGCGTGTCGAATCATGAACCGCCAAACTGCTGAAATCACGTGACTTTGGCGCTCCGAACCGCTGATTCGACACGCTGATTCATTACGCTCCGAAGCTTCCTGAAGCAGTGTTTTGAAATCGGCCATCACTATATAAGTCGTTTTTTTTTTTTTTTTGGTGCACCAAAAATATTCTCGTCGCTTTATAATATTAATATTGAACCACTGTACTCACATGAACTGATTTAAATATGTTTTTAGTACATTAATGGATCTTGAGAGAGGAAATGTCATTGCTGTCTATGCAGGCCTCACTGAGCCATAGGATTTCAACAAAAATATCTTAATTTGTGTTCTGAAGATTAACGAAGGTCTTACATGTGTGGAGCGGCATGAGGGTGAGTAATAAATGACATTATTTTCATTTTTGGGTGAACTAACCCTTTAACTTCTAAATCTGTTTCTACTCCAATTCGATGTTAAAATATATTCATTTACACAGTAGCCGTCATAACTTGTTTTCATGACCGATTTATTTAAACATACATTAAACTTATAGGCTACATTAAATAATCAAGACAGGTCAAGTAAAATATAATGAATATATAGGCTAATATAGTGCATATATGTAGCAAAATAGTTAATTTCTCTAGCGAACTAACTAGCTGTGGACACTGAATGGCTTTTCTGAGGTAAATGCCACGTGACATTGTTTACAAGCTGTTTCATTAGGTGTGTTCGACATCGGCTGCAGCTGGATGTAACCGATCAAGAATAAAGTTCAACATAAGCATATATTATTTGAATACCAATGTAGTGGGGTCTACGTTTTTTATCAGTTTTATTTTGTTAAACATGAGACAATATAACATCGCGACTACATGAAAAGAGCTTTAACTGTTATAAAAACAGATTTTTGAGCATTAGTGAAACTATAGGCGTGAAATTAAACATGAAACACGTGATCGTTGTCATGAGGTGAATCCAGCCAATCGTGGAACAGCTGTGTCGTCATCAGCGCTCGTGCAGCTCCTCTTGAGAAACTGCACTGGCTAACTCAGGCTAATGCACATGCCACACGTTAGTCACATGGCGTCGGCGCTGTCTCAAGTTGGACAACATTTCTTACCGCACTGCTTCAAGTCAGCTGCCAATCGGTCTGTACGGCGCTGCATCAAGTCGAACAAGCCTATAAATTTCTTTCCATGGTTGAAACACTGATTGAGCGATTACACAAGATACGTTTCAGTAAGTTGTACTGTATCTTTAAACATACCTTCAGATGTTCATTTAAGTTTATTCTGTAACTAGTATTAAAGAGGAAGAGATGGTCGCGCTCACTCGCGCTCCCACTTGAAATGAGGCGGTTGTACAGTGATCTGTCACGCCACATCAAAGAGCGACAAAACGGCATTTATTGTTTGAATTTCATGATGAAATGGACAGAATTTGAGGGATGAGACTTTGTTTCTTATCTAAAGTAACAAAACAGAACTTTTTGCGATTATTGGTGGTTAATGGTGGTTAAAAGTGGTTAATGGGCTATACAACTCATGTACCAAACCGAAAGACGTGTACTGTGACGTGTACCGTTATACCCCTACTACAAACAGACTATGAACATAAAAATGATCCTTAAAATAGTAAAGTAACATCACAAAAGCAAAATTAAATGGAATAACTTGATTACTACCAATGGTAACACTACAGTAACGTTCAATTCATTAGTTAATGTATTGGGTATCATGAACTAACAATGAACAATACTTTATAGCATTTGTTATCTAGGTTATTATTAATTTATAAACGTACTGTTATTCACTGTTAATAGGCTACATATTAGTTCTTAACTAATGTTAATTTATACAACTTGAAATATCAAAAATGTATTATATAGGCCTATTCATTTACATTAGCAGTTTCTGACATCTAATGCATTAACATATTGAACCTTACTGTAAAGTTTTACCAGGATTTATATACATTTTTTGTCCATAACATGAAATGGTGTTTGTTGTTTTGGCATATTAGATGTAGTCAGTGTTGCTCTGAAAGTTAAGTTTACTGTCTATTACAGTACATGGTGACCTGCTTCACATCCTGTGCTGCCAGCTTGAGCGTAACTTTCTAATCACGGCTCCTTCTTCTTGGTGATATTAATGTGTAGGGAGCTGTTATCAAACCAGAAGAGACGGCTGTCAACATACTGGAAATAGACTATTTACATCATTCTGGCAAGCGACCGAAGCTGTATCATCAGCATACTTGAAAGGAGCAGGTCACTGCTGTTACATTTCACTTCACTGCTATTAACATGATATAACAGGAGAGATACAGTAGCACACATCCCTGAGGAACGCCAGTCGGATGAGGGGCTGTTCATACGGATTTGCTGAAGCAGCGCTTTGATGCAAAGGACCGACCTGCTGTTGACATTTACATCACGCAGTAGGTATTTTGGGGTGTGACTGTATTAAAGGAATTTTGTTCAAATGCTGCTGGATTTTATCCAGCATATGTTAGCTCGATAAGCAAATTGCATGGTGTCCATAAATTCACCTTTTTGAGATGAAAATTCTTTACATATACTGTAGATGCTCTATGCATTTGAGGAGTAGGCCTACTAATGTACCATCAATGGGTCAAACAGCATTAAAGGATTTTGCACATGGAGATTTTGGTACAGAGAAATGAGTGATGTCCTTCCAGGTCAGGGTTATAACTTTTTTTTTTGTAAAACATTTGAGTAAAAACAGATCCCAATTGTGCAGCACTCCTTTAAAATATTCCCCTTCAGCCCATCCTGATCCTAAAACTTTCAAACCTAAGCTTTAAAAACGACTTACAGTAAAACATCTACCAGACAAAAAAAAAAAAGTTAATAAATTTCAATGTTTTTTTTGTTTATAGTTTATTCCAAAAGGTTTATGTATAATTGTAACTTATAAAATTTAAGACATTTGTTTTGCAAAGACCCCACTTGTTCTTATGTATATAATATTTTCTTAATAAAATAAATAGGCTAATTGCATTGTGTTGTTCTTATTCCAAAATGTCATTCTGTAAATAAAAAGTACAATTTTCTACACACCCCAGTTTTCTGTTACTATAGATCTCTAAATCCATCTGAATTAGTACAATGACAAAACTAATGCAAAATTGTTTATTTTTCATTTCCTATTTTAGTTATTTTCTAAATCGCGGGATGGACCAATCACAGTCTCGTTGTGATTACTAGATAATTACTGGGCAGACTTTCGGTTTTATGTCCATTTTTTGGAATGAATATACACGTTTTAATGTACACATAGGCTATAAAATGTATTTGAGATTTTCAGGCGGCTTAAAGCGCCCCCTTGTGGAGACAGGGATAGCTGCAGGTCGGAGTAATGGGCGTGCCGAAAGGTGAACTGCTAAACCCTAACCCTACCCCACACCCTAACAGGCAGCGTTCAGCACACCCCTACCTTAGTTTCGTAACGCCTATTACTCTGACCCGCAGATACCCACACTTGGCCTTGAGGACGACGTGTGTGATTCATACGGTGTACAGTAGACGGCGATAATGCACAACTTGTGTAACGAACCACCGTGAAACAAAAGAGAAGAAGAGGAGGCAGCCCCGTTCAAATCCTGGCACAGGAATCTCCGCTGAAAGATGTAAATGGATGTAGGCTGTGTGATCAGTGTTTCAATCTATCCAGATGTAATAAATACAGACTGTTTCACGGAAATAAGCTTGCGACAAAGCGGATTATACGGTTGTTATGGAGGAATTTGTTGGCAAACTTCAGGACACGACTCTGGCTGGCCATCTGTGGCTCGTGTAAAACTGTTATTGAGGTATGGGCGCGTGTCCAAAGACGCATAACGAATTAAAATACTCATTCAGGATATGTAGGAGAAGACCAGAGAGAAGCGCTGTGCAACTTCAATTCCAAGACTAGGGGTGAAGAGACGACGAGAACTGATGAACACAGCAGCATATGATGATGACAACAACACCACTGCATCCACCTCACTACATTCCACTGACACAAAGGTATCTGGCAATACTGCATTGAAGTCGCGGTAAACGATTTCTTGCAAAATTCTTGTGCACAAAGCCACATTTATGCAGGCAGAGTATAATAAATGAATTAGAATTGTGATATATTTATTCTGTTATGTTCAGAATACAATACTATCTTACACATTACGTGCCTACTATGTTTTAAATAGTAAATAAACAGCATTACTCCTCGATGAATGTTTCAGACAGGAGTAGTTTTTTAGGATGCATATTGTGACTCAAAACATGCGCAATGGGACCAAAATCTGATTTATTTAAATTGTTTGAATTGTGACTAGATGTTTATTATGAGCTGTTGATTTCTACCAGGAAAAACTCATCAAACATCAAACTCTTTACAGGAGAAACTAAGAATATTTGAGGAGTTTCAACAGACTTTGCATCAAACTGCAAAAACATATTAAGGTCAGAATTAAACCATGTTTTCAGGTTACTCCACCATGTGAAAGTGTTTATTAATATTTTCTACATATTTTTAACACAGAAGTAGCTATTTCCTATGAATGTGCAAGACTTCTGATTCATTATCTGCTAAAGGTTAGTAGCTAAATGGTCTTTTAAAAAAAGACAGTTTTTTGGGGATGATTACAGACTGTTTTTGTACAACTAAAATAACTGGAAGCAGATGACACTGGAAGCCTTACACATTCAAGTTAAAAATGACTGTGCACACATTTGTGTTAAAAAAAAAAAAAAAAAAAAAAAAAAGTGGCTAGACCATTATGTTACCATTAACATAATTAACCTGTCTGAAGTATATTGTGTTTCAGTTTCAGGCCCAACACATAGAGAGGCAGATTAAAGAGAAGTTTGAGAAACTCCAGTTTCTACGTGTTGAAGAATCAGTAAGGACAACAAAACTGAGGAAGGAAGAACAGCTGAAGAGTCAGATGGTGAATGAGAAGATTGAGGTAATGAACACAGAGATTTCCTCTCTTTCAAACACTATCAGAACCATAGAGTAGGAGATAAAAGCTGAAGATGCTTTATTTTTACAAGTATGAAGCGTGCTTATTTACTTACATTGATTATACTGGAGAAAAATGCAAGGAAGTTTTAAAAATGAACTTAAATGCAATCATACAATGTAACTTTTTACAGAACTTTGATGCAGCTATGAAAAGGTTTGTATTGTTTCTCCAGTTCCTCCGTTGTTTTGAACTCAAACCCACAGCATCACTGACAATGTTTTTCCAGAGTTTCCCAGTGTAGACCGCCGGATCCAGAGAACATTTCCGGAGTGCTGGTCAATGTGTCAAAACACCTGAGCAACCTGAAGTTTACTGTGTTACAGAAGATGCAGAAAACTGTTGAATACAGTGAGTACAGAACGCAACAATCAATTCAGCTCCATCATAAGAGTCATTTGTGTCGTTTCATGTTTGTGTGCCTGTCTCTTCAGCTCCTGAGACCTTTGACCCCAACACTGCTCACTGTAATCTCATCCTGTCTGATGATCTGACCAGTGTGAGATACAGCGATGAGGAACAGACACTTCCTGATAATCCAGAGAGATTCGACATGTTTGCGTGTGTTCTTGGCTCAGAGGGCTTTGACTCAGGATCTCACTGCTGGGATGTTGAGGTCGGAGACAGTACAGGCTGGTTCCTCGGAGTGATGAATGAATCCGCTCAGAGGAGGAATAAAATATTCTCAAAGAGTGGAATCTGGTTGGTGGGGCATTTCTGTGGTGAATATAAAGCACATGTTCCACCACAATCACCAACTCTCCTCCCGGTGAAAGAGAAACTGCAGAGGATCAAGAGTTCATCTGGACTGGGACAGTGGAAAGCTGTCGTTCTCTGACCCTCTTACTGACACACACATACACTCTTTTACACACACATTTACTGAAAGATTATTTCTATGTTTTGGTGTTGGTTGTAACATTTCACCTTTGGTTATCTTGCCAGTAAATTCGTTTTGCTAAAATCTCACCCTCATCAACCCTCTAGTATTTCTCACTTGGGAGTCACAATTGTGATCTTAGGTGGTCAAAACAGACTGAAGACAATAAGCATAACATTTTTTTAAATGACAGGAATGTACAATATTATCTTTCTATAATATTTATTCTTTAATATTTTGAGGGAATTTAATACTATACATTATTCTCTAAATTATTCACCATTTATATCTGTATAAAATTTTATAAAACAAATATTAGAAAAATATGTTTCATGTTATCTTTTTAATAGTTTTTAAGTTATTAATAGAGCAAGTTTTTAAAGGGATAGTTCACCTAAAAATTAAAATTATTCCATGATTTGCTCACCCTCAAGCCATCCTAGGTGTATATAACTATCTTCTTTCAGATGAACACAATCAGAGAGATGTTTAAAAAATATCTTTAGTCCTCCAAGGTTTATAATGGATGTGAATGGGGGGCCTCGTTTTGAAGTAAAAAATAATTCATCCATCCATAAAAAAGTAGTCCATATAATTCAAATAGTTTAAAAAAAAGGCTTTTTGAAGTGAAGCGGTACATTTTTGTAAGAAAAATATCCATATTTAAAACTTTATCAATTCAAATAATAAGCCTCCGGTGGACGACAGTACGCAGAATGCGCAAGTCGACTTACGCCAAATGAGTAATCCTCTGATGTGATGTATGACGCAGAATGTAGGAGTATTGTAAGCTTAGATGCCTCTCATGGTTCAAAAAAATAGGGCTGTGCAACAAATTTAAACTCCTCTTCTCTTATATCAAAATCCTCCGCCATTCAAAACGCGGCCCCCAATTCACAGCCATTATAAACCTTGGAGGACTAAGGATATTTTTAAATATATCTCCGATTGTGTTAGTCTGGAAGAAGATAGTCATATACACCTAGGATGGCTTGAGGGTGAGTAAACTACGGAATAATTTTAATTTTGGGGTGAACTATCACTTTAAAGAGAAAAATTCAATGTATGCAAGGCAGATTGGTGCCATCTAGTGGGAGAAATGAAGACAATCTTGTCTAATAGCAGTGTATACCTGTATAGCC
This sequence comes from Ctenopharyngodon idella, assembly GCF_019924925.1. Classification (NCBI taxonomy): domain Eukaryota; kingdom Metazoa; phylum Chordata; class Actinopteri; order Cypriniformes; family Xenocyprididae; genus Ctenopharyngodon; species Ctenopharyngodon idella. Next base: position 20,401,089 of record NC_067228.1, read on the forward strand.
AAATAGCTATGTATTCCCTAGTTTTCAGATGTAATTACTTTTGAAAGGTTTTCCAGTTGCATTTGCTATATATTTGGAAATGATTAAAGAAATCATGGCTGATTTGTAGATTATACAACAAAAATTTGTATTTTTGGATTTCCCTTTAATTTCTTTGGCAGTCATTTTTGACTCTGAATAGACTGAATTATGATGCAGTTCATGGAGTAATTATACCTTGTGTTTGCGTATTTACCATGTGTAGGTCTTCGTTTGGAAAAAATACATCATTAGCACTGATTCAGCCTCTGGTTCCTAGCTTTACTTTTATTGAATTATAAGAAAGATTATCACCATATACCTTTAAGTGCTTTACAACAAATTTGTATATAATTATGTAAAGGACACTATTAAAATGTTCATAAACTTTTTAAATGATCATTTATGGCTGTATTTAAAACCATAATCCTGCTTTTCTTTCGAAGTCCTTCCAAGCACCGCCCACTGACCATTAGATTGACATGTAAAGTGACCAACCGCAGCTATTCTTAACGCGATCGAATGACTGTCACGCAACGGCGTTCGCGCCTGCACCATTTTGGTAGGCAAAGCAGAACTCAAGAGCATGAGTAATACAGTTTAAGCTTTTATTGTAAAATGGTGTCAACTTGTGTTGTGCCGGGTTGCCGTAACCGCTCGTCAGATAGCAAAAAAGTGAGTTTTTTTAGAATACCGCGGGTGCGGACACACGAAGGAGAGGAAACTAGAGCACTTTGTGAAAGAAGACGGGCTACCTGGATTGCCAGAATAAACAAGAAAAGGATCTCAGACAGCTGCAGAGTGTGTTCGGATCACTTCATCCAAGGTAACCATAGGATGTGGGAAGTACTTTTGTTGTTGTTACACAAGTGCAATAATTAAGCTGAAGTTTATGTGAGCAGCAGATTTTTGGCTTTGTTCATGTTTTTCTGTACAGTGATAGTATTAACCATTCGAGATTGCGTTAGAATGCTTTCTTGCTGTCAGACATTTAACGACATAGTCTAGCTTTTTATTTATTCATTACATAATATATGAAAGAATTGTCACAGTCTAATTTTTACCTTTATTTTAGGCAGACCAAGTTACCATCACGATGAAACAAATCCTGACTGGGCACCGTCAGTAAAGTTGGGAGTTGAAGACACTCGCAGCCAATCAAACTTGAGCAGGTATCAGAAAACCAAAAAAAGACGACATATAAGAGAAGATGAGAAACTTGTAGCAGAGACCCTCCTTGAAGTAGCTACAGTGACACAAGACACTGAAGAGCCTAGTATTAAAAAAGAGGAGTGTGAGGTGCAGGCAAGAGCTACATGTGATTCAGTGACCTATAAGAGCTCGAACAATGAATGCCAGAGACTGCACAGTGACCCGTGGGCAACAAAGCTGAACACAGCATGTGATGCCAACACTATATCTGCATCACTGATATCCACAGACAGTGCTGAAGCTGAGGTGAGTTAATTCATTATCCGATATTGTCTGAAGGCGTTATCACCAAATCAAATCATTTTATATTCACTCCATGCAATTGCCACAGCATGACAGTATGGATGAAAAGTATAGGATATACACACAATAGACATAAGTCACAATATACATAAGGGGCTCAAATACAGGTAGTAAACAATACACAATACAGTATGATACTATACACAGAGAATGAATTCTATGTAAAAAAAAAAAAAAAAAAAAAAAAAATGCAATACTCACATGATACATACTCACCTCTTTATATATAATATGTACATTATATTATCTTGTTGATTTCCTTCAGGAGAAGCTCAAAAGTGAACTAAAATCCTTACGGGAGAACTTGAGAATCTTTAAGGAATTTAAACAGACTTTGCATCAAACTGCAGAACATATTAAGGTCAGAATTTAACCATGTGATTTCAGGCTGTGCAACAATACTACTTTGGAAATATTTGGACATATCCACCTTATTTTTCAATGTGAAAACGAAGCTATTCATTAGCCACTATGGGCAAATGTCTATAAAGATAACAAAGTGCAGTAAACTGTTAAAAAAAAAAAAAAAAAAACTGATAATAAATTAAAATAATGTTAACAAATACCAGTTTGAAATATCAAGCAACATAACAGACTATTTTTATACAGCCAAAAGAACTGGAAGTGGCTGACATGAAGCCTTGCACATTCAATTTAAAAATTACTGCACCAGCTCTTTTGTTAAAAATAAGGTGGATAGATCATAGCTTACCCATTTCATATATATTTTTTAAATGTCTTTGATTCCAGATCCAGGCTAAATGCACTGAGAAGCAGATTAAGGAGAAATTTGTGAAACTTTATCAGTTTTTATCTAATGAAGAGGCGGCCAGGATAAAAGCACTGAGAGAGGAAGAAGAGCAAAAGAGTCGAATTATGAAGAAGAAGATTGAGAAGATGAACACAGAGATTTCTTCTCTTTCTGCCACAATCACCGCTATAGAGGAGATGAAAGCTGAAGATGCTTTATTCCTACAAGTATGAGGCATGCTTATTTACATACAGTGGATTCAATATACTGGAGACAAATACGAAAAGGCAAAAATTAATTTTTTTAAATGTATTTAATCTGTATATCTGTTATTACAGAACTACGAGGCCACTGTGAAAAGGTTTGTATCGTTTCTCCAGTTCCTCCGTTGTTCTGAACTCAAACCCACAGCATCACTGACTCCTGAATGTTTTTCCAGAGTTTCCCAGTGTAGACCGCCGGATCCAGAGAACATTTCCGGAGTGCTGGTCAATGTGTCAAAACACCTGAGCAACCTGAAGTTTACTGTGCTACAGAAGATGCAGAAAACTGTTGAATACAGTGAGTACAGAACACAACAATCAATTCAGCTCCTTCATAAGAGTCGTTTGTGTCGTTTCATGTTTGTGTGACTGTCTCTTCAGCTCCTGTGACCTTTGACCCCAACACTGCTCACTGTAATCTCATCCTGTCTGATGATCTGACCAGTGTGAGATACAGCGATGAGGAACAGACACTTCCTGATAATCCAGAGAGATTCGACATGTTTGCGTGTGTTCTTGGCTCAGAGGGCTTTGATTCAGGATCTCACTGCTGGGATGTTGAGGTCGGAGACAGTACAGGCTGGTTCCTCGGAGTGATGAATGAATCCGCTCAGAGGAGGAATAAAATATTCTCAAGGAGTGGAATCTGGTTGGTGGGGCATTTCTGTGGTGAATATAAAGCACATGTTCCACCACAATCACCAACTCTCCTCCCGGTGAAAGAGAAACTGCAGAGGATCAGAGTTCATCTGGACTGGGACAGTGGAAAGCTGTCGTTCTCTGACCCTCTTACCGACACACACATACACTCTTTTACACACACATTTACTGAAAGATTATTTCCATTTTTCGGTGTTGGCTGTAATATTTCTCCTCTGCTGATCTTACCTGTAAAAATGACTCTAATACAGTCCAATTAGTGGTGAAAATCTCTTTTTCAGTATTTCGACTTGTGTTAACTTTTTCAGTCAGATGTGAGAATGGTCCACAGTGAATACAAGCATTAATTTCAATATTCTAGTTGCTCAGACAAACATGTACACATGTATGTAGTTCACCATTACATGACTGTAACCTTAATATCTCTACCTCATTGATTCATTCATTCATTTGTTGTGTTAAAATGAAACTAAACTTTAAATTACTTTTGATGGCATTTTCTGACTTTTTAAATGCAATACGAGATTTTCCATGAGGGACAAAAATGCGTCGCATGCATGCGCACTGTCTGTATTCTGACCAAGAACCGCCCACTTAGACCGGAAGAAATCATGTGACCGACATGTAAAGCGACCAATCATGGTTCGCTTTTAAAACTACAGTTCGTTTTTAGGGGCGGGTAAATCTGAAATCGAAGATAATAATGGCTCAGGAGTCTCCGCAAAATGTTGTACAGACCAAACCGAAGAAAGTGGAAAATGGCTGTTTGCTTTGTGGTAGGGACTTCTATCCATCCAAATGCAATAAGCACCGACTGTATCACGGACACAAGTCTGAAAACAAAGCGGATCATACGGTTGTGTTGGAGGAATTAGTTGGCAAACTTCAGGACACGACTCTGGCCATCTGCGGCATATGCAGAACTCTGTTATTGAGGTACGACCGCGTGTCCAAAGATGCAGAGAGAATAAAATGTCTTATTAAAGATACGTGGAAGAAGATGAGAGAGAAACGATGTGCGGAGTCAACGCCTTCACTGGAGGTGAAGAGACGACGAGAACTGATGGACACAGAAACATATGATGATGACAACAACACTGCATCCACCTCACTACATTCCGCTGACACCGCTGCAGCAAAGGTCAGAACTCAGGAAACACTACGACCAACAATGAGCAATTGTATTTTAGGCCGAAATACTATCTGCTTTAAATAAGACTGTTTTGACTTTTTTTATTTATTTTTTTTATCTAACGCCATGTAAAACCCAGTGACTGGATCTTTCTCAGAAGCGATTACTGCAGCGACCTGTGAGCTTGTCAACAAAAACTTTTTTATCGGTCTGATATTTAACAGTGCCAGATTCACGAATGAATTGTTTTTGTGACTCGGATCTATTAAATGATTTGGTCGAACTGGTTCTCAAAATGGATTAATGGATTGATTGATTGATTGATGGATTGATTGATTGATTGATTCGGTCATGAATTGAGCCAGTTCTAGCTGTTCTCGAGTCAGCATCTCACTCATTCATTGAACAGAGAACCTATTGAGCATTTGGAGTGAATCGATTCATTATCGGTTGAGCAGAATGCAAGTTACCTTAGCCTAATGGCAGAAATGTTAAGAAAGAAAACTATGGAAATTTTCATATAAAACCTAATGGTAATTTATTAAAGGATTAGTTCAATTTCAAATGAAAATTACCCCACGCTTTACTCACCCTTAAGCCATCCTAGGTGTATATGACTTTCTTCTTTCTGATGAACACAGTCTGAGATATTTGAATAAATATCCTGACGCATCCAAGCTTTTTAATGGCAGTGAGCGGGATCAGCGAGTATGAGCTGAGGAAAGTGCCTCCATCCACATCCATCCATCATAAACGTGTACTCCACACGGCTCCGGGGGGTTAATAAAGGCCTTCTGAAGTGATGTGTTTGTGTGAAAAAATATCCATATTTAACAAGTTATGAAGTAAAATATCTAGCTTCCAACTTTTTTTTTTTTTTTTATCTGAAAGACTTAAAATTATTTTTGTATTTTATATTTTTGTTTAATATAAATTATGTTCTAAATATCGTGGTTTTTAGATAATTCATGTTTGCAACAAACTAAACTGGGGCATATATAATTACAATAAATACCCTTAAAAAACAAAAATCAGTATTGAGGGGAAAAAACTTAATAAACAGATAATATGGCACATTGGGATGTCAAGGGACCATGTGATGGCAATTACCCTATGATATAAAATAATCGCTGAATCTGGGTTTTGATCAGGTTCTTTGACCCAAATATAAGTTTCATTAATTTGATATACTGGAGCTGCAAACAGGCATTTTCATATTAACATGTTCTGTTGATTTCTTCCAGGAGAAACTTAAAACAGCATTAAAACCACTGCAGGCAAAGCTGAGAATATTTCAGGAGTTTCAAAAGACATCACTTCAAACTGCAGAACATATCAAGGTAAGTATTTACTATGGTATAAAGTTGTGAAGCACCCTTACTTTGTAAAATGTTTGTATATATGTTTATGTTTGAATATAGACATTCAGTAGTCTGATGACAATATCAGTGGTTTTAGTTTCAGGCTCAATACACAGAGAAATTGATCAAGGACGAGTTTGTGAAACTTCGCCAAAGTTTATGTTATGAAGAGGCGGCCAGAAAAAAAGCACTGAAGGAGGAAGAAGAGCAAAAGAGTCAGATGATGAGAAAGAAGATTGAGAAGATGAACACAGAGATTTCTTCTCTTTCTGCCACAATCACAGCTATAGAGGAGGAGATGAAAGCTGAAGATGCTTTATTCCTACAAGTATGAAGCATGTTTATTTACATACAGCAGATTCAATATACTGGAGACAAATACGAAAAGGCAAATATGGCCTTTTTGAAAAAAATATTTTAAATATATTTAATCTGTATTTCTATTATTACAGAACTACGAGGCCACTATGAAAAGGTTTGTATTGTTTCTCCTGTTTCTCTGTTGTTCTGAACGCAAACCCACAGCATCACTGACTCCTGAATGTTTTTCCAGAGTTTCCCAGTGTAGACCGCCGGATCCAGAGAACATTTCTGGAGTGCTGATAAATGTGTCAAAACACCTGAGCAACCTGAAGTTTACTGTGTTACAGAAGATGCAGAAAACTGTTGAATACAGTGAGTACAGAACACAACAATCAATTCAGCTCCATCATAAGAGTCATTTGTGTCGTTTCATGTTTGTGTGCCTGTCTCTTCAGCTCCTGTGACCTATGACCCCAACACTGCTCACTGTAATCTCATCCTGTCTGATGATCTGACCAGTGTGAGATACAGCGATGAGGAACAGACACTTCCTGATAATCCAGAGAGATTCGACATGTTTGCGTGTGTTCTTGGCTCAGAGGGCTTTGACTCAGGATCTCACTGCTGGGATGTTGAGGTCGGAGACAGTACAGGCTGGTTCCTCGGAGTGATGAATGAATCCGCTCAGAGGAGGAATAAAATATTCTCAAAGAGTGGAATCTGGTTGGTGGGGCATTTCTGTGGTGAATATAAAGCACATGTTCCACCACAATCACCAACTCTCCTCCCGGTGAAAGAGAAACTGCAGAGGATCAGAGTTCATCTGGACTGGGACAGTGGAAAGCTGTCGTTCTCTGACCCTCTTACCGACACACACATACACTCTTTTACACACACATTTACTGAAAGATTATTTCCATTTTTCGGTGTTGGCTGTAATATTTCTCCTCTGCTGATCTTACCTGTAAAAATGACTCTAATACAGTCCAATTAGTGGTGAAAATCTCTCTTTCAGTATTTTGACTTGTGTTAACTTTTTCAGTCAGATGTGAGAATGGTCCGCAGTGAATACAAGCATTCATTTCAATATTCTTGTTGCTGAGACAAACTTGTACACATGTATGTAGTTCACCATTAAGTTACATGACAGTAGCCTTAATTATCTCTACCTCATTCATTCGTTCATTTGTGTTGAAATAAAACTAAACTTTAAATTACATTTGATGGCATTTTTACATCTTTTTAAATGCAATATGAGATTTTCCATGAGGGACAAAAATGCGTCGCATGCGCACTGTCCATATTCTGACCAAGAACCGCCCACTTAGACCGGAAGAAATCATGTGACTGACATGTAAAGCGACCAATCATGGTTCGCTTTTAAAACTACAGTTCGTTTTTAGGGGCGGGTAAATCTGAAATCATAAATTTGTTTTTGCACACAAAAAGTATTCTCGTCGCTTTTTAAAATTAAGGTTGAACCACTGCAGTCACGTTGACTATTTTAATAATGTCTTTACTACCTTTCTGGACCTTGATTGTGGTAATTACATTGCTTTCTACGTTCTTTCTACCAAACCTGTCAGATTTCATCAAAAACATCTCAATGTTTTTGATGAATGTCTTACGGATGAAATGTCTTACGGTTTGTAACGACATGAGGGTAAGTAATTAATGACAGAAATTTCATTTTTGGGTGAACTAACCCTTTAATTGATTCATCAACAGGGGTCGTATGGATTACCATCAGTTTGTGTGGTTTTTGAAGCATCAACTTTGATGGACCCCATACGCCTGCGTTATATGGACTTGAGATCGATTATTATTCTAAAAATCTTTGTTTGTGTTTATATATGTATTGACATACGTATCTGAGACGGGATAAGGAGTAAATGATAATAGAATTCTTTGGGTGGAGTATCACTTTTCACCTTTTTTTTTCATGTTGAACATTTTGCCTCAAAGAATCTCCTTCCTGAGAAAGGGAAAATCAGTCATTTTTTGTAGACGTGATTTTCTTAAACAAAATAGTATAAATATACCAACACCTTACAGATATACCAAACATTTGAAGGTCTAATGCCTCATGATTCCTTGCTTAAAAAAATACAAAATATACCAATGGAATATAAAATATAAAACAGAACAGCTTGTGATACATATTGCTAAAGGATTTTTTTTTTTTTTTTTTTGTGCAAATGCATAAGCTATTCATCACGTTCAGGTCAGTTGATTCAGATTTGACCTCTGATTAGATCAGATTTGACCTCTGATTTTCAAATAGTTTATGTTAATTGAAATAAAGCTGAAATAAATATATAGAAAATAAAATTCAAAATGAAAAACCTACTTAATAAATTCAAAATGAAAAACTTAGTTAAAAATGACAAAAGTTCATAATTACCAAAACTTGAACTAAAAATGAAAACTGAAAATTAAAAAATAAAAGCTAATTCAAAATATTAAATACTATAATAGTATATAAATAATATTTAAATAAACTAAATTTCTTTGTGATGAAATATTTTAGAGCTAATTTAATTTTCAGTAGAAAAATTTCCATTACTTTTTTTTAGATTTTATTAATCCAGACTCTTAATGACTGTGGACACCATTGAATAATCAACAGCATTTTAATTAATACATTTTATTTATTTTGCACAGTTGCATTTTTCAGAATTACTATTACGTTAAAATTTACAGAATCACTGATTAACGTGTTTCAAGCTAGTGTTTCAAACTTGTTACACATTACACGTGAAAGTCCATCTCCTTGGTCTTACTGCCACAACGTTTCTTTCCTCCTCTTGTATTTCATCTTTTCTCTCATATCAAACTCACTCAGTGGAGATCTGCAGTAGAGGGGTGCTGATTTCGCTGGACTGATAACTGCTGGTGACTCTCAGCAGGCAGCTGAGCAGCATGTCTTTGGCTCGTGCCGTCTCCATGTTCTGTTCACGGCTCAGCTGGAGGGTCATTTGGTCAAGGCTGGTCTGCAGTAGCTCAGAGGCCATGACCGGCCCTGTCGCTGTGGGCCCCTCGGTCAGGTGCTGTCTGTACAGCTCCAGAAGCTTCTGTTCCAGGTAGCCATTGAGCTGTGAATTAGAGAGGGGCTGGCCGAACTGCAGAAGAGAGGGACGTTCACGCCCACTTTCTTCCCTCCAGCGCCTCGAGCCCCTGTACTCGTGGACAAGAGGAGGCAGGAGGGAGGGTGAGGGGACATCTCCAGACAGAAGAAAGGGCCCAGGTTGGGGGTCCTGAATGTGATTGCCCTGTACGTCCCCTGCACTAGGGCTAAGCGGCAGCACCTGGCCACCAGCAATATGTAAATCGTTGTAATGCTGACAGATGCTGTGGCAACTCGAAGGCACTAAAAAGGCCTCTGCTTCTGGGGTGTCTGCCTGCCTGGGGATATCAACACCTAGGGCGGGTTGCTGTCCTGCCACAGGGGCAGTAGAGGAAAGGTGAGCATCACTCTGCTGGGTCTTGGTCCGGGTCATTTTTGTGTGTGTTTCTAGAGGTGAGTGGACAGGGGTTTGTGCTGAGAGGGAATGAGTCAGCGGAGACGATGATGGTGCTGTGACTGTGCCACATGTAGGAGGATTTACACACTCAGGTTCAGCTTCATACACCAAACTCCACAGCTTACCTTCACACAGCATCTACAGTACACAACAGAGAAGTTAAAGTGGACATCAGTTCACACTAAACTTTAGAAGAGGAGTCTCAAACCCAAATGATCTAGAGTTCAAATGTTTGTGGTCAGCAAAATATTAAATAAATTATTACTTTTAAGTAAGGATGCACTGAATTGATCAAAAGTGACAGTAAAGACTTTTACATTGTTTAAAAAAAAACAATTTTTTTAATAAATGCTGTTCTTTTGAGCTTTCTATTCATCGAAGATTCCTGAAAAATGTATCTCACGTTTCCACAAAAATATTAAGCAGCACAAGTTTTTTCAACATTAATAATAAGAAATGTTTCTTGAGCACCAAATCAGCATATTAGAATGATTTCTGAAGGATCATGTGACACTGAAGGCACGAGTAATGATGCTGAAAATTCAGTTTTGACATCACAAAAATAAACTGCGTTTTAAAATATATTAAAATAGAAAACGGTTATTTTAAATTGTAATAATATTTCACAATACTACGGTTTTCACGATCAAATAAGTGCAGCCTTGGTGAGCAAAAGTGATTTTTTTTCTAAAGCATTAAAATATCTTACTGATCCCAAACCTTTGAAGTGTATACTTAAAAAATACATAAATAAACAAATGCAATTAAACTATAGACTCTAAAACTAAATACATGTTTTTATTTAAATATATTTAAAGATAAACTATTAACACTTGAGGGGCCATATGAAATATCAAAGTCAAATGTGGCCCATGTGCCAGTTGAGACCCCAACATTTAATTTCAGCAACAATGTAATATTATTGCTTAGTCCACCTCACATCACGCACAGAATATAAAATGATTTAGAGCAATTTTTCTGCATCATCATCTTCCACAATTTATTGTGAATGTCATTACCCAATACTTAAGATCAACAAATGAGCTAGAATGTGGAAGACGAACGTTGTGTCATTACCCAATGTCTCAGACTACCATAGATAGAAAGTTCCTAAAGTTTACCTTTTTTCTACTGAAGAATCTCTGAATATTGAGCTGAGGTGGTTCTGTGTGGTTCTGTCTCCAGCGTCTCTGCAGTTTTTAAGCACTGTTGTGTAGGGTTTTATTTCATCGTAAGTGAAAGTTGTTCTTCAGTTTTATGCTCCAATGAGGGAGGAAGTGAAAGTGTGGTGTAAATTTGGAACCACATTTTTGTGCTTTCATGCATATATCTTGTCATGATACAAGCTTGTCATATTAATTAATAGACATGAATGAGCTGTTCACCTTAAATTTGTGGTATGCCAATAGCCACGACCATAGGAGTATTTCCACAGCATCTCAGAGAAGCACAACCTACTCTCTTTGCTGTTTCCCCTAACCTATTTTAGGAAGAGGGGGTCAATTTCCCTAATGGAGATTATATTAACTTAACTTAAATATATAAAACATAACAGCTGTGTCAGTTATATATTTATTTCTGTCTGTGCTACCCTGTTGTGGGTATTTTTATTTTACATTGTTGTAATCTGTCATTTCTCTTAAACTCTCTCACACTTCATGCAGCTGTTATATGCTGCAGTTTCATTAGAATGAAAAAAAAAAATTCTTCTAACATCAAAGTTTGCACCTGCAGCTATTTGGATTCTTATGTAATACAGAATCTTCATTTCCTCACTGAAACCAAATAATCCAATTCCAGTGAAACCACTTGTAGACGTGTAGATTGAACACACCTCGTAGTCTGTGTAGCACTAGTTAATCGGCAAAAGGGTTGGTGACAAAATGCTGCATCACCTACATTCATTATTCAAGTGATCATCTATCTGTAGTAAAAAGAAAGATTACCTGATAAACCAACAAACAAGTGAAAAAGCACAAACTTAACATTTCTACTGTGCTGTGCTTTAGGCTGTTTCTCACAATATTCTCACAGTATCAGACAGAAATTCTGATCACAAAGTCAGTCACTTTGTCTACCATTTTAAGGTGTATAGTGTCCTGGAGAGTGCCATGACATTGTTTATTTCAAATAACCCACCCAAAAACAGAATAAGGTGCAGTGTAAACCAGACTTTATGCTAAGGTATAAACAGTAAAAAAACACATTTAATTCAAACTAAATTATGACTAATATAACAAATGACTATATGTATAGGACTCAGGGAAAAAAATAATATGATGACCACACAACTCCCAGAGTCCACCCAATACCCCACCAGAAACTTTAGCCGTCCTGTCGTAGTGGCTCTATAGCTCAAGTGTCTGACTCATTGGTTGAATATGAACACATGGCCTTCCTGAGACCCAGTAATTCATTATTTTTTAACAAGTTTTGATCATTTATCTGAGACTATACATACAGTATCTCACAGAAGTGAGTACACCCCTAACATTTTTGTAATTATTTTATTTTTTCATGTGACAACACTGAAGAAATGACACTTTGCTACAATGTGAAGTAGTGAGTGTACAGCTTGTATAACCGTGTAAATTTGCTGTCCCCTCAAAATAACTTAACACACAGCCATTAATGTCTAAACCGCTGGTCACAAAAGTGAGTACACCCCTAACTAAAAATATCCAAATTGGGCCCAATTAGCCATCTTCTCTCCCCGGTGTCATGTGACTCGTTAGTGTTACAAGGTCTCAGGTGTGAATGGGGAGCAGGTGTGTTAAATTTGGTGTTATCGCTCTCACTCTCTCATACTGGTCACTGGAAGTTCAACATGGCACCTCGTGGCAAAGAACTCTCTGAGGATCTGAAAAAAAGAATTGTTGCTCTACATAAAGATGGCGTAGGCTATAAGAAGATTGCCAAGACCCTGAAACTGAGCTGCAGCACGGTGGCCAAGACCATACAGCGGTTTAACAGGACAGGTTCCACTCAGAACAGGCCTCGCCATGGTCGACCAAAGAAGTTGAGTGCACGTGCTCAGCGTCATATCCAGAGGTTGTGTTTGGGAAATAGACGTATGAGTGCTGTCAGCATTGCTGCAGAGGTTGAAGGGGTGGGGGGTCAGCATGTCAGTGCTCAGACCATACGCTGCACACTGCATCAAATTGGCCTGTATGGCTGTCGTCCCAGAAGGAAGCCTCTTCTAAAGATGATGCACAAGAAAGCCCGCAAACAGTTTGCTGAAGACAAGCAGACTAAGGACATGGATTACTGGAACCATGTCCTGTGGTCTGATGAGACCAAGATAAACTTATTTGGTGCTGCCAGCACTGGGGAGCTACAGTTCATTGAGGGAACCATGAATGCCAACGTGTACTGTGACTACTGAAGCAGAGCATGATCCCCTCCCTTCAGAGACTGGGCCGCAGGACAGTATTCCAACATGATAACGACCCCAAACACACCTCCAAGATGACCACTGCCTTGCTAAAGCATGTCTCCAGACCTAAACCCTATTGAGCATCTGTGGGGCATCCTCAAACGGAACGTGGAGGAGCGCAAGGTCTCTAACATCCACCAGCTCCGTGATGTCTTCATGGAAGAGTGGAAGAGGACTCCAGTGGCAACCTGTGAAGCTCTGGTGAACTCCATGCCCATAAGGCAGTGCTGGAAAATAATGGTGGCCACACAAAATATTGACACTTTGGGCCCAATTTCAGGAAACAGGAAAGTTCTTCCATCATTTTTCCATCATGTCAACCAAAAAACATACAAATTTAGCATGGTAACCACAAATTGGGTAGATCTGAGGGTAGATCTGAGTTACTATGAAAAGGAAATTCCAGTTTCTCTGTCTGGAATCAGTGCGCAGGATGATTCCATGGATGATGGTTCTTTATTTATATTAAAAAGAAGTTTGTATTAATACCTCTAGATTTCATATGTGGGTCAAATACAAGTTTATTTTTCATTTTCCATCATTTATCTATATTTTCAGTTACATATAGTCAATGTTAAATATATTATAGGATATTTAGCAAGAAAGTAAATAGAATATAACATCAAACTGCAATTTTGTAAAATAAATAAATAAAAATCATCTAAGGCGATTTACATTATGACAGCGACAGTCCACCCGCAACACCCTGAAATTAAGTGAACATACATACCACACTGAGATTAAATAATTTATGAATAAGAAAATGCATCTAATGTTATGCAACATATGCATCATAGGGCTAACTGTGATGGCCAGCACATTTGTGTAGCCCAATATGTCCCAGTTTGGTTAATTATTCATTTGTGAGTGTACAGTTACAAGCGCACCGTTGCCATGGCTGCGTTAGAAACCTACCATTGACTTCTTTCAAACGGATGAGAAATGGTCATCGCCTGTGATATGTCCTTAACGCGTTTGGCTCAACACAGGAGTTCAGCACCATGGACAAGATCAACCAACAAAACTCCATCTTAGATCTGAATTTCATAAAGGAGATATAAAGTAAGTTCTCGCGCATGGTGCAAACTGGAAAGGCATATGGAGAAACAGAACTGTCATCAATAAAAGAATTATATAAAGCCCGGTTACTAAACAAGCAGGCTAGTAAGTCTACGCGACTAACAGTATAAACTGTCTTGACCAAGGGCACAATGGTGATAGAACCCTCGTGCGGTTTGAACCAACATCATTTCAGTCATCAGCCCGGATATTTAATCACTAAACGACAGCACCCAGACACCGACGGTGATGTTTAAGAAAATCAACGCAGTTTTCCGTCCGAACCATCTTGGGCCTCGCTCACGGGACAGGTTCCGGTCCAATGAGGACTACCACAGCGCATGCACCGTTAAACTGGTCCGGAGCACGTCGATGCTCGTGGTCGGGGAGAGCAGTCGCGCGCAGCAGGAATCCACACTAAAGAGGAGCGTGAGCGCCGTGAGTGTCCAGTCCAGCACGGCCCTGTACTACTACCAGAGTCGAGAGGACCGAGTATGGCTCTATTCCCAAAACCAGAACTGCTTAGAGTACTTACAGGAACTGGTCGCGCTCAGGCGTCAGTACACCAAGAGCATTAATGACCTCAAGAACGGCGAACGTAAAGAGACCGTGTCCCGCAAGAAGAACCCCGCACCCAAGCCACCGCAAAACAGAGCTGCACAGGTGAGATGCAACAAGGCAAGGTTTATGTGTTGAGTAGCCTATGTTAAATCCTTATGGAAGAAGCAGTGAATATTATTAGGGCAAAGTAAGTTAAGTTGTGCCAATTTGTCTGAAATTTATATTATAGGGCCATAAACACGTACTTCTTTTCTTCACAACTGCGTTAAAAAAATATGAAGAGAAAAAGTCAAATCTTATTTAGCATATTATTTAGTTAAAGATATCGATAATCTAGCCATGAGAAGGTTTAATATTCAGAATATTTCAATGCAGTCTGAACTAAAAGGATTAGGAAAATGTTGTTGCAGTTCCCTAAACTTTGTGTGACTGCTGTAGGTTTCATTTTGTAGGGAAAATCCTTGATAATTATCTTCGAAAAGCAGGATTGTGTGAACAGGCTTTTAATTTTAAAAGGTTAGTTCACCCAAAAATGAAAATTCTGTCATAAATTACTCACCCTCATGTTGTTCCACACCTGTAAGAACTTCGTTCATGTTCAGGACACAAATGAAGATATTTTTGATGAAATCCGAGAGGTATAAGACTCGTCCATTGACAGCAATTTAAACACCACTTTCAAGGTTCAGAAAGGTACTAAAGACATAGTTAAAAAAGTCAACGTGACTACAGTGGTTCAACCTTAATTTTATGAAGCGACGAGAATACTTTTTGTGCGCAAAAACAAAATAAAAATAACGACTTTATTCAACAATATCTTCTCTTCTGTGTCATTCTCATACGCTGTTTGCGTTCAGCGCTTCCAGTTTCTATGTAAGAACTCGAACTCTTGGCCGACGCTGTTCACATGAGCAGCATGACGCATTCGTGTGATGCTGACACAGAAGCCGGCAAATGAGTCGGCATTCTGACGTAGAACCTGGAAGCGCTGAACGTAAACAGCGTATGAGAATGACACGGAAGAGAAGATATTGTTGAATAAGGTTGTTATTTTTGTTTCGTTTTTGCGCACAAACAGTATTCTCGTCGCTTTATAAAATTAAGGTTGAACCACTGTAGTCACATGACTATTTTAACAATGTCTTTAATACCTTTCTGGACCTTGAAAGTGGTGGTTAAATTGCTGTCTATGGATGAGTCATGTACCTCTCGGATTTCATCCAAAATATCTTAATTTGTCTTCAGAAGATGAACGAAGGACTTACGGGTGTGGAACGACATGAGGGTGAGTAATTAATGACAGAATTTTCATTTTTGGGTGAACTAACTCTTTAAGGAGGCACAATAGTTTTGGTTTGGTCCCTTATCATTAGTTCTAAGAATAACAAAAACCTTGAAGAAACCCATGCTAAGGAATTTACTGTTTGAATCAGCAATGCAACTTATAATCTGCATACTACACATCATCTTTTGTATTTCAAAGACTTCACGGCCTGAACCTTCTGCTCCACCAATCCCAAATGAGGAAGACACACTCCAGTTCTTTGATGCAGTCATTGCAAGCTGTGACCCAGAACCCAGTCGAAAACCACATGTGGACAACGGGCATGCAGATGTGGACTTCATAGGTGAGTGTGGAGCCTATCTTTACATTTAAATTCTAGCATACTCCAAAGTACTCTAAAGGCAGCATGGAAGATGGAATTGCGGGATGTTGTACTTTATAGATCTTGATAGAAACCTTGGTCAACTATATTGTACTTTGTGAAACTTCAGGAAACAAAAAAAAAATAAAGTTTTGTTTTTTCCCCTTCATGGTTCAGCCATCAGTTTGTTATTGTTTCATGTCTGATTCTCTCCCTCCTCCAATTTTAATGTTTTCCAGTGGCAACCAGTACCAGTGAGCATGACCTTCACTCTAACTGGGTGCTTCGGGACCCTCGTCGAATCTCCATGATGGAGTCACAGCCCAAGAATTCAGATAACAGTCATGGGCAAGCAGCCCAGCGAAAGGGAGACATGGGAAGCACAGGCAGCAGGAGACGTCTACAACGAAACCCTATCCACCTGCCAAAAGTGGTAGAGAGTGCCTTTCAGACTCTGCGCTTCAAACCCAAGCTCAAGAAGAAAGACTAGCTGCTTAAGCAACAGCTGTTATTCCACTGTTTGTGCCCAGAGGACAACTAAATCTTCACTCTTGTGTGATCAAGTTGGACTTGGTAGAGGACTTGAGCTTTGTGACACAATGTCAGTGCTTACTCACTGCCCAAGCTTCATAAATTATCCACAGCATATCTTTTTCAGTAGCTCTTGATAGCAAATGCTTAAGGCCATCAGCAGAGCGTAACCACTCTGCTTGACGTGGAATCATCCTGCGCACTGATTCCAGACAGAGAAACTGGAATTTCCTTTTCACAGTAACTGAGATCTGAGGATCACCTATCTGATGAACCAGTCAGATAATCAGACAGGGATCAGACATATGAATGATCCACAACACATCAAGGCCAAGGGGCCAGCTATGTACTGCCTATATAGTTACGATAAGTGAGAAGACTTTATTAACCAAATGCAAAACTAACACCTGCATTTTCCACATTTGTTAAATCTAATCTAATACAGTAAAACTTTATATGACATCCCTCAAGCTGGTAGTAGGTGCCTTCGTTGGTAGGTTTATATGTTCTTTTTTATGAATGTTTATGGTGATTTGTGATTATCTGCAAGTATATCAATAATCAAGAAAAGAATGCTAAATCGTGTTAAGTACTTGAACTAGTTTAAGTGATGTATTTCTACTATTGAGACTGTTTTTTTTAGCCTTAAAACCTATAAAGAGGAACTAGACACGTGTGAATTCAGAGCTAAATAGGGCTGGTTTCTTTTTTTGAAAAAAAGGAAGCAGGAATTGGGTATTACCCTTTCAACACCAAACCAGGTGCAATGAGCTTTATCAACAAATAACAGAGAATAAAGTTGTAGCAAGTTAACGACATACTGACAACTGAAGTTATCCTACATCCTAGGCCAAAGAACAATGTGTTTTATTACATACACTACCATTTGAATGTATGGGGTTAGTAAGATTTTTTTTAATAATTTAATATATTCAGAATGTATTCAATTGATCAAAAGTGACAATAAACATTACATTATTATTACAAATTGCTATTTCAAATAAATGCTGTTATTGTGAATTTGTCTATTCATTAAAGAATCCTGAACAACCACAAAAATATTTATAACGAATAATACTGATATATTTATAAATATTTATAAATAACAGCACAACTGTTTTCAACACTGATAATATGAAGAAATGTTTCTTGAGCAGCAAATCAGCATATTAGGAGGATCATGTGACACTGAAGACTGGAGTAACGGCTGCTGAAAATTCAGCTTGCCATAACAAATAAATTACATTTTAAAATATATTAAAATAGAAAACTGTTGTTTTAAATTGTAATATTTCACTATAATACCTTTTACGGTATTTTGATCAAATAAATGCAGCCTTGGTGAGGATAAGAGACTTTCAAAAACGTGAAAAAAATCTTACCGACCACAAACTTCTGAACATACTGTATATCATTGTATTGTGTAAATGTCAAAAATGACATTTCTGTCATTAATTACTCACCCTCGTGTCATTCCAAACCCGCTAGACCTTCGTTCGTCTTCTGAACACAAATTAAGATATTTCTGATGAAATCCAAGAGGTTTCTGATCCCCAAGAGAAAGCAACATAATTACCACAATTAACACATTTAAGGTCCAGAAAAGTAGTAAAGACATTGTTAAAAAAGTCCACATGACTACAGAGGTTCAACCTTAATGTTATGAAGTGACGAGAATACTTTTTGTGCACAAAAAAAAAAAAAAAACTTTATTCAACTTTTTTCAACAATTTCTTCTCTTCCCTGTCAGTCTCCTACGCTGTTTACGTAGTGTCAGCGTTCTGACGTAGAACCTGGAAGCGCTGAACTGTCTATAAAACATAAACAGTGTAAGAACAGGGAAGAGAAGAAATTGTTGAATAAAGCCTTTATTTTCTTGTTTTTGCGCACAAAAAGTATTCTCGTCGCTACATAACATTAAGGTTGAACCACTGCAGTCACGTGGACTATTTTAAAGGATTAGTTCTATGGAATAAAAAGACTGTCAATAACACGTGCATAAATCAAACCCGTACGTGCGTAATTCTAAAAACTGTAAAAAGAAAAAATAAATAAATAAAATTTTTAAAAAATGAGCGTAATCGTGACTTTATGATGGTACGACTCCAGAATCTATAATCAAAACAGATACAGATACGACATTTGCCACGTTTGTTTGAGTACGACTCCAAAATTTACGACTGGTGTAGTTTACACACACGAAACATAGTTTTACGATTGCTGGTTTACAAGTACGAATCAAGAAGCGAAAATCTACTGTCAAAATTACGTCACCGCTGTCACAAGCATTAACATACGAGTGAGAGATACATCGATAAAGTCACGATTACGCTCAGTTATTTTTTTTTTTTTTTTAGTTTTTAGAATTACGCACGTACGGGTTTGATTTAATGCACGTGTTATCATTGACAGTCTTTTTATTCCATATAGTTCACTTTCAAATAAAAATTACCCCAAGTTTTACTCACCCTCAAGCCATCCTAGGTGTATATGACTTTCTTCTTTCTGATGAACACAATCGGAGAAATATTAATATCCTGATGCATCCGAGTTTTATAATGGCAGTGAAGAAAGTGCCTCCATTCACATCCATCCATCATAAACATACTCCACACGGCTCCGGGGGGTTAATAAAGGCCTTCTGAAACAATGCTTTCGCCAGACCGCCTTCCGTATTCAACTTACGAAGAAAGTGTAAAAGTCTTGCAGTTCAAAAAGCTTATGCTCCGTTCTAAGCCCTCCCTATTCAACCTACAGAAAAGGCTTAACTGAAGTGACGCCAGTTCCGTTTTTTTTTTTTTTTTTTTTTTGTAATATGAATACGAAAGGCGGTCTGACGGAAGTTAGATATTTTACATCATAACTTGTTAAATATGATTTTTTTTTTTTAAACAAATCGAATCGCTTCGCTTCAGAAGGCCTTTATTAACCCCCCGGAGCCGTGTGGAGTATGTTTATGATGGATGGATGTGGATGGAGACACTTTCCTCAGCTCATACTCGTTGATCTCGCACACTGCCATTATAAAGCTTGGATGTGTCAGGATATTTATTAATATTAAGTGTGTTAATCAGAAAGAAGAAAGTTATATACTCCTAGGATGGCTTGGGGTAATTATCATTTGAAAGTGAACTAATCCTTTAAAGAAGTCTTTACTACTTTTCTGGACCTTGAATGTGGTAATTACGTTGCTTTCTCTTGGGGATCAGAAACCTCTCGGATTTCATCAAAAAGATCTTAATTTGTGTTCTGAAGATGAACTAAGGTCTTACGGGTGTGGAAAGACATGAGGGTGAGTAATTAATGACAGAATTTTCATTTTTGGGTGAACTCTTTAAGCACAGCACATGGTGAGCAGCAAATAAATGAAACAATAGAGCAGAAATGATTTTCTAATAACTTTATTAACAAAAATGCTTTGACACACACAAACACTCACTCAGTTCTTCTCTTGTTTGACTTTGGGACTGAAGAACATCGCCAAGCTTTTCATGCCCGTTTTGTCTACTTTGGCAAGACTCTTCTGAGCTGCAGTCATCTTCTTCGGTGGCTGAGATAACAGACCATATTTAAAATATTATCAAAACTGTTGTACACTAGCTAAAATTAATCAGGAAACATACATTTACAACCAATGATATCTGAAGCATGAACTGCTGAATGATTTTTTTTAGGCACAGACAGAGAGAAAAAGAAAAAGTTCTGCAGTAGTGCGTCATGCTATTTCTTTCAATGTTTGCATCATTAATCCCATCAATAGTGTTTGTGATTCTAACTCACTTTTCGTGCAAAATCAGCACTGTTGAACTTGGTGTAGTCTTCTCCGGCCTCTACCGGTTTATCTGACAGTTTCCGTTTCTATTAAATGCAAGACAGCAGTCAGAAAAACCAGGGCCACCAAAAGATCTTTTTGAATCAAAGTGAACTGCATTCAGAAACAAAGCATTCATGATGCTTCTTGAAGCAATGACAAAAGCTGACTGAATTTGAGAATAGAAATCAGAAAACAAATTATGACAAAATTACAAGCAGATATGATTAACATTGCATAAAATAAAGCAAGACCAGACATAATTTAAGCATTAAAATTCAAGCATGGCGGTAATATAAAAATATTTGGTATTTCAAGCAGAAAGACTACCTTAGAAGGTGGTTCTGTCTCTTTAGGGCTGGATATCTCTGGCAACCTTGAAACATGAGAGACTAAATGTGACTATATGGATAACAAAGGTAAAATTGTGAATGACATAGTCTGGCAATTCCCTGTTTGTGAGGACAAGTTTGTAAGGTGATGTGAGCGATGAGTACATGAAAACACGTGTATGTGTACATACTGCAAATGCTTGAGAAGATCTTTGCTCAGGTCTTCACTGATGTACTCTGATATGAGGCCATGTGCGTAACGTAAGTAGTCCTCTAAAAACACAACAAATACCATTACATTGGCAAACAATGCATACAAACATAATCCGTCCCTATTTATTCATCCTTTTTTTTACCTTCAGTAGCATCTTCCTGTTTTACTCTGACAAATGTGCTGGACTTCACTCCTCCACCTACAGATACGTTGCTCTTTTTGAGTGTGCTTACTGTCCGCTGAACCTAAAAGAATTTTTCAAATTTCTTTTCAAATAGGGTTAAGTTTAGGGTCAAAATGCTTATTATTGAACTGGGTTCTTGTATCACCAAAGTTCAAAATTGCATGAACCTTTTTCTTAAGCCACTCCAAGGTCTTCTCATGGTTATATCTGTGAAACTTCTGACTGCCAGCCTCTGAAAAATAGGATTATATTTTTATATATTGGGCACAAAACGTGGACATCATACAGTATCTGTAAATGATTTGGCACTACATACGTGCCTACAGACTCACACACCTTTCTCATCAGCCACATAATGAAGAGAGTCCAGTCCCTGTTTGCACTGCAGAAGTCTTGTGCATCCAGGATAATCCTCATCCATTACCATCTGCTTCACCGGCTGGAACTTTCCCTATGAGAAGAGTGCTGGCATTAGTCGTGAAGCTCATGTGAACAACAGACTGGCTTTTATTGTCAAATTTGCATTTCAACTAGTTGTTTACCTCGGTGCCGACACAGCTAATGTATGGCAACAGAAGAAATAAAGGATCAATGGGAGTCGCATACAGCAATCTACCATCTGAGGACACACAGGAATAAAAGGGCTGTTAGTTCACTTAAATGTCATCAGTAAACTCCTAGTCAATTAGTACAATCACATGTTGAATGGATAGTTCACTTTCTGTAAGGTGAGCTTACCTCTTTGCACTGTCTGTCCAATAAACCAAGATCTAAAGTCTTCAGAAAAAGCTTTAACTTCATAAACACTGATATCGCCACAGCCAAACAGGTACAGCGAAGAACTTCCTGCACTCACAATGACAGAACTGTCAATCAGTTGCAGTTTATTTAGTTAGCTGACAGACATGACCACTAAAAAAAAATGTATATATCCACTAAACTGTCAGTTGCAGTTGATTAAATTGTTATTGTAACACTAAAAGCCACCTGTAGCAGGATTCTTTAATTTGATGAAGGATGGATCACTGTCTTTGGATCTGCCTGTGTCCAGTGCTGCATCTGAAAGTGAAGGAAGGGTCAGCACATACCACAAAACCAAATTAAATTCGGATTTATCAACTGCATAGCAGAACTGCATGTAGATTTAGGTGGCCTTAAAAGGTACACTCACACTAATATTTACATTAATAATGCATACTTAATCATATATTACAAGAATAAAGCCTCAGTAAAATAAAATGTGCACTGAAAACTGTGTATACAACTTTTCTGAAAGTACATGTGTGTAGCATGGAACAGTGTAAATTTAGTAAATACCTGGAGCAATGACAACCCAGCTATCGTTGTCGGTGTGCACAGAGCGTTTCTTTTTGGTAGTCATTTCAAGGGTTGAGTTGAAACGTTCAACTGTAACAACCGTTTTTCTGATGCGTATAATATAAGAGCGAAAGACCGTTGAGTTGTTGTTCTGCTGCTCTGCCTCCAGAAAAATGGCGGCAAACATCTGTGCACAGTACAAATAGGGGTGTGAAACATAATAGATTTATGTTTCATAAATATAACGTGATAGCTTATCTGGGCACCATAATAGATTTCTTACAATTAAGTAAAACAAATAAATCTGATTCAAAATGTCTAACAAATGTGAAGAGAGAACAGCACTTAATTTGAAATCGCGTCTACAGACACCCCTCTCTCAAAATGGTACAGTCTTCCAGAATTTCTTAAAGACATAATCGCACATTTTCAAGCATTAAAAGTACAGTTGGAACATATTTCTTAATATTCTTCACATATTTTTCTAATTATTTTGTATAATATGTTTTTTATTTAAAAGTCAACACATCTGGCTGTCGCGTATCTACTAATTTACAATCTATGTAATCTATAGCCTTAAAATGACTAAATTATATAAATTCATAATTATAGTTTACAGTTTACTGGAACTAACTGGCCTACTGGAACAAAACAAAAGACAAAAAATGTAATATGTATTAAGAAAATAGATTAATCTGATTAACTTTGGGTACAGTCTTCTGTTTTCTTCTGTGTAAACTAACTATTTTTCTGTGTAAACTACAATTTAAAATGTATTATAAATATTGAGAAGACTAACATTAAAACTAAATTAATGAATAAAAAATGAGTGGTAATATAATGTCATGATTTTTGACGAAATCAAATGAAACGGTACATTTCTGGTAAGAACAAAATTCTTTTTGTATACAAAACATTTTTGTATAAACATTAGGCTATTTAAAGGCCATGTTTTAATCCATGTCTCAGCAACTGATGATCAATAGACAACACTTTTAATATAACCAACGAATTTCAGCACAAACGATCAAAATCTCAAACTAAACACTATTCTTTAGACAAAATTGATGTTACTATAAGTCACCTCATGATGGCGCCAGTATCTTGAAAATGCATTAATGCCCTCAGGCGGAATTGATTACTCACCTATAGCACTGTGGATTAATTGTTAATTCATTATCTGCAGTAAAGTTAGACATTGTTTCAAGACATAGTGATCTTATTCTCACGTCTTCTCAATCACATTGAACAAATCTTAACTGCTACATATTTCAATAATATATTAAAACATTCAAACATAGGCCTAATAGCCTACATTAATATATTAGACACAAAAAATAAATAAAAATGGTAAAAGTAAAATGAAGTAGGCCTACAATAAATAGACCAGATACTAAAAAATAGAACAGATATAAGGTCAAAAAATAAGTGTATGTGTTTGTGAACTGTCCACGTGACTAAAGGAATAGGCTACAGATGCTCTACAGTTCCTTTCTTTTCTTTTTCATTTGGTTTTCGGGATCTTAGAACAACTAGTCATCGAGTCTACTTGGTCAGAATGTGACTCAGCTTACCATTTCTAATGATTCCCTCTGTCTTCATCTCTTATATTGAGAGCAAGGGAAATGTGTCTTTTTGCACTTTTGTCACTCGTTAAAATAAATAACCAAGACATGCATTGACACAGTCTATGCATGTGCATTCATGTGTTGCTGGTTGAGAATCAGGGACCCCCTGTTCAAGTCTGTGGTATTCAGGTCAGCAAGGTCTGCTGAGCAAGGACATGGTGGAGGGGGAGCAGGGTCTCCAGGACATCCCAGCATACAAGAAATTAACCATCGAAGATAAGAGAAGTTTATATTAGGCTATACATAGAAAATTCAGTTGTCATATGTCATGGTCCAATCATTTTTAATCAAAGGGCCCATCACAGGTTATCAAAATTTGAACATTTCTTAACATTTTCAAATATTATTCTGATAAACATGTCTTTAACAACACTAATCTGTTTATAAAATAGGCTACTCTAACTAATGAAGGTAGATTGTACCCTCTCATCTACTGTTCATTTCTCTTTCTTCCAGAGAGATATGACACAGACACCATTATTGAGTAACTTCATTTGTGTTGTAAGAGACAGACAACGAAATATGGTTGGAAAAAACTTCAAGGCACACACTGACATTTTCAGCTCAGGCTCGTTATACACATCTGACTTGTTTCTCTGTATTATAAACTGGTTGATGGAGGCGCAGATCAGAATAACGATTCTTATTTTGCATCTGAGCCTTACCTCCTCCCACACACATGCAAAATTAGGCAAACACACCTTGCACATTAACATGGTTCCATAAGTTTGCTGGAAAGAAAATAGTGGCATTTTACAGGGGATTTGTTTTTAGTTTTATTCTTGCACACACATTAACACACTCAGGAGCGAAGTGCACATCAGTCTACAAACAGGGTCGACGTCGTGCAATCTTATCGCTCATCATCAACTAAAAGTCACGCGCGAACTTGTTCTAATGTTTGGATTATTAAAACTACCCGAGGTCCATCTGAATTGATAGGATGATAGCTATTTTAGTAGGATGAGCAACATACAAAGATGTATTGTATAAAATGACCACCAATCGTTGGTTTTTATTTTCGATGAACACGATGAGAATATGGTGTTTTGACATTAGCTACAGGTAGGCTAGTCACTGTAGAGGTCTGATGAGTCAAACCGAGCGTAATCTGTCAGATATCAACTGTGCGACAGGAAATTTGTTTTGACTAATTGGTCGTAAAAACGAAAAATTGTTGATTTTTCGCGATTATAATACGAACTAGCGTTTTAGTTTCAATGTAGAATGTAGAAATGTATGCTAATCGTGAAGGTATAGCTATCGCACGCTTGATGAAAAAGTCTGAGGCGTCCATGATAATAAAATAAAATTAGTAATTGTGTTGTTCTGCCAATTTAATCTTATTGTGTAATAGCAAACTGATTGTTGCAAAACTCTTTTATATAAACTGTGTGCCATTTTACAAAATGTAGCCTATTTAAATCACATAATCCGCGTTTTTAAATAAGCAGCTTTACGATATGGATGTGATGATGGATTTAGCTATGTATTTTCATACATGGAAACTGTTTGTAAAAAAATTGTAATTTTCACATTCTCAAACTACAGTAGTAAATGAGAGGATACGAAGAAATTCGTTAGTCATTCGTACAGGCAGCTTGTTTGGTTAATATGCTAAATTCATTAGTCGACTGAATTAATTCGTTGTTCTACATTTTCATTTGTTCATTTGTGTTGTTGAAATCCGAGGGTTATGCATTTTTCTTTAGCAGAGAGTCTACTTTATTGCTTTAAACTTTTTTTTCGCAATTGTTCATGTTTACTAACGTCTCGAGTCGTTGTGAAATACCAGCAAACTGATTGACTGTGTTTGGAATTGATCAAGATGCATTGATTCATCACTAAAATAACGATAATCCTAACGAAATCAGGCAATATCTGACTGTTTTCACTGGTGGAACGGCATAAATATTAAATGCATTAGCCTTAATTGTTTAGATGATTGTTATTTTATTAGATAACATGCTATTTTGATGGATACCTGTTTATATATTTTCCCAAATCCCAAAATCACTTTACAGTCACGTAGTGATAATCGTCCGCCTGTATTTGCTCGTTTGAGAGTGAGTAGAGGAAGGTTGGAAAATGCTGAAAACCTCACCTCAGCTGTGTCAACAGGCCGTGTGTTTTTCCTTGTTATAAATAGCCCCACTTTCAAATTAACTTCCTAAACGCCACGTGCCATCCAAAATAAAACTATTCAAATAAAATATTCACACTGTAAGCAACATTTAGCATGAATCAATTGTACGAATACCTTGTTAGTTTACAGCAGCTGGATTCATTTTAACCCTAAGTTTCGAAGTCAGTGTCTTTGTATAACCATAAAAGTTGTGTTTGACAAAATAAAAAATACTTAAAGGTGAAAAGTGCTTATTTGCCTTAGGAAAAAAACATGTCATCCTTGATATGAACCATGTTAAACTTTTTTTTATACCATTATAGGTTCAAATATGAAATTGTTAAAGCAGAAAGCACATGTGCTTAAGCAGTTTTATTTACTGGTGAACGTTCGTGCCACGCATCCAAACCAAAGTGGGGCTCAGCAGATGATATTTGACAGGCTTTATTTGCTCTAATGCAGTTGGACACATCAAACACCAGCCAATAGCAGAATGTAGCTGTTTCAAATCACAGTGAGTTCTTTCTTTATACTTTTTTTTAAAAAATAAAACATTAATGTATCCTCAAATACCCTTATGCAGGTGCATACTAAAAAGAAAAAAGAAAAACTTTAAAATCAATGTATTTTTTCTTTATTAGCCTATGGGCTGCTGACAGAAAATGCACCAAAAAATACTTATGCTACTTTGATTACTTTGTTGTTATTGTTTTGTTATAGTAGCTGTCACTTGGAAGAAATCTCAAATCTGTTCATGATTTAAGTTTCTTACCTCTATCATAACTTCAATCAAATACCTCACATTGAAAGGAGACTTAGCAATTTATAAGAAGAGTCATCTGTAAACGTGCACTTGAGCGGATCATAGTAAGACACTTGGCATCTCTGGCAGCTAAAGGTAATGCCTCGGTCGCGCGCCATGCTGCGGAACACCGGACTTATGTCGTCGAGATCAGGATTGTTTTCAGTTATGACATCCGACTCGGTCGCCACTCTGCAGCCAGCACGTGACCTAATCTGATCCAGTGTGGGTCGCAGGGTTTGAGTCTTGAGTATCTAAGGTCGAGCGCTGGCGCTTGGTCTTTTTTTCTTCCTCTCGCGCAGCGCTACCGCTCCGCCTCCTCAACGCGCAACTTTGACGCTGTGCATAAATACTGGAACAAAAGAAGAACTTCCTCGATACCTTGTGAAACGGTACTAGTAAATAAGGTGAAACTGTGATGCGAACTGAAAATAACCTGTTAACGTGCTTGAGAAGGTAGTTATTTGAACATCCCCCTAGAGTCAAGTGATGTCTTCATCCTCATTTTTTCCCCAGAGCTTTGGTAAGTGCCATTCATATCGACTTTGATGTAGCTTCTAATCAGTCTCATCGCTTTGTGAATGGGCGTAACTAGGCTAATTAATAGATTTTTGAGCATTTTGTGAGGTATAATATCAGTGGCATAGTAAGGCTAAAAGGGGAAAGTGAAATGTGTTTTTGTTGAAACAATAACACATGCGCAGGAGTGGCAACATTCGTCAAGCAAGCTATCGGCGTCGAACTATTGTTGAAAAGTTTTTGACTCAACTGGATCGCTGCTTTTACATCATGATGTTGATGTTCTAAAAAGTTCAAGCGTTCAGTGAATTAAGAGCGTTACTGTGAACTGAACATCGCTGTATTCAATCTAAAAAAACACGCTGCTTGTCAAAACTTAAGCAACATTTGCTATGCATAAGTTACCGGCTGTCTTCGAGATACGTCGTGTCATTTTAAAGTGTCTAACAGGTTTTACTGAGAACGGCATTAAACTACTCGGTTTTTATTTGTTTTGTTCATATACGATTACAGGAGGTCTATAACGTGTACAAAGTGTTTTCGTAAGTAGTCTTTTGTCGTGTTGATCTTCTCATGCAGTGAACAAAGAAGCGCGTAGCAAAGGCTCGGGACCCGAGAGCCCGTGGAAAGTAAGCACCCTGTTTACAATAATAACACTAGCTTCATGACGTTGCGAGACTGACAGAGCGCTCCACCAATGGTTTGGTACGGTTGCTTCGGCAACACGCTATATTTGGAAAGAGTTACGTCATCGGAGGACTGCCTTTGAGGGGCGGGACATCCGTGAGGATTGACGCGCTTGTCTGGACTTGCCTGCAGTGCGCTTTGTTATTAGTTTCACCGCTGATAAAATATAGCCTATAAATATATATATATGCATATATATATAAAAACTGTCACGGATCAAAACACGAACCATGTTCTTTCAGCATTTTAAAAGCATAGGAACAATTGACTAATTCTTTACAATGAAAGGTTAATAAATGATCTGTAGTGGTTAATAAATGTAAAGTTGGTCACTGAGGAAGAAGAAAAGTTAGGCTATATGATTTTGTTAAATAGCCTAAAGTACTAAGTAATTTCATTAATAAGCCTAGAGGTGGATGAATGAAAAGAAAGAAGAAGACTGAGTCTTGACTGTAACTTTGGTGGGAATATGAATGTTCTGGGTGGGGGTGATACTGTTCAGATGTTTAGTCACCTATTGTGATGGTGGGAGGAAAATAGTGGCTTATGACATGCTTCAACTTATACTCTGAGGTTTTGTTGCAGTTCAAAGTGGTGGGGTGGAACTAACACGGATGACCTAAAGTTGTGTATGCACACACACACACACACCAAAAAATAAAACAAAACAAAACTGAAAACTGATTTAAAACAAGGGTTTTGTTATATAGCATGGGTAAATAGTAAATAGATCATAACAATAATAATGACCATTCAAGTTCATGGTGACCCGAGTTCGATTCCCGTCTCGAGGTCCTTTGCCGATCCTACCCCCCTCTCTGCCCAATGCTTTCCTGTCTGCTCTCTACTGTCCTCTCCAAATAAAGGCACAAAAAGCCCATAAATATATATATAAAAAAAAAAAGAGGATCATGAGGTGTACACATATATAGCACAGGTCAGAGTTGTAGCATTCGGCCTAGTCATCCATGGTGGATAAGTATAGAACAGTTTATTTTATTTTCTTTTGCTGACACATGCACTTCCTGTCTTTTACAGTGTATCTTTAAATAAAACGAGGAGTCAGTTCCTTTCCCCACTGTCTACATCCATTTATAACACCTTACACTTTCACACACGCATTTTGTTGTGTTGACGTATGTATGAACACTCACAAGCAGATATTTCATGCTTGTTTATGTCAACAGTGGCATGTGAGTATGTGGGTGTGTCTAAAAATAAGAAATATGCATGATTCAATGATGCCACCCAATTATTGTAGCTAAAAAGGTGGGCAGTTTATGACTGAGGAGGAATAAAGCCATCGTGTTTTCTTTAACATATATAGCACTATGTGGTAGATAGTGGTTGTCTGTACAGTTGCAGTTAATGCCTGCAAAATAAGGATGTGGTTTAGAAAGCAATTTAGTCACATAACCACCAGATATTCCTAAACGAATCATCGGGGTTTGCTGGTCAAATAGTCACAAAGCGGTGCCAAATTTTAAGTCATTATCCGAATGATGCAGTCGGCAGTAATCAGAAAGGGGCGGATTTGACAGATGGGGCGCAGTTTCTTTCTTCTCCCAATCAACCTTCACGCTGCTGGTGGTGTGAGTGACGCAGCTCGCAGTTGCTCTCGCTGTCTGCTGCTGTAGTAAAGCGCAGGCTCTGTTGTCAAGCTACTTGCAGTGTGGTCGTTTGTTTCGTCTTCAGGGGAAACATCGACTAACGTTCCGTTCATTAAATGCATTCATCTTCAAACTTGGTCTTGATAAATGAATTTTAAACGCAATAGCGTTTCATTTTCTTTTAAAAAACACGAATGACGGAAAATAATAAAGATTGTTCGCGTGGTAAAACGCTCACTGTAGTACTAGGAAACCGAAGCTCCAGCAGACGATTAATTTCATGTTCATTTTAGCGTTAAATCAAGTTTTATAGGGTGATTTAGCCTTGACATAGCGTTGAAACGTATCTAAAATTGAAACCCCCAAGCTATATATTGTAAATAACCACGTAAGTACACCTAAAACTATCAATGGTGTGAACGCGATTGTACTGGTAACAATCGCTTTTTCAAACACAGACTGGCAGAGCTACAGTTAAACCGTGCTCTGTTGGCCGTGTAAGGATATTATGCGTGGGTTCTGGGTTGCTAGCCGGTTTGAGGGTGCATTTTGTCTCGACCAATCCTGCGCGGTGCTCTAGGTCCCGGCATGCCCAATGCGGGCAGGGGGAGGCTCCGGCCAATTTGAATGAAGACTGGAGCTTTCGGCGCCATTTTCGAGTGAGCAGCTACAGCAACAGCAGCTGCCTAGAGAGGCTCCGTACTGTAGTCCAGTAATTTGAGCGAGGGGGCACTTTTTCCTGTTTGTTTCCAGAGAACAAAGAGAGATTTTTTTTCCTGAAATCTACCACAAATTTGAGGCGGCTGTTTCCCGGTGGATGGATGCAGCGTACACAAAAGACGATGTGTAGTGACAACAAATAGTGGAGTCTGAAGTGAGCTAGCAGGCTAATGTTGCTAGCATCTCCAGCCAAGAAGGGGCGTCCGATTGGAGCCGCGCTGTGGAAACGATATATTTTGTATTATTTTTCGAAAAAATCCAACAAATACGTGGATGACTTGAAAATTCGATAAAAATTCGGAAAATTACCGCAGGCTACGACGAATAAATTGGTGTGGGTTGTTTGGTGGAGCGAGGTGGTTTTGTGCATTTTTTAAACGTTAAGTTTGAGCGGGATTGGTGATGTGAGCGAGACGGCCGGCGAGCCCGACAGCCTATCAGTGAGCGATAAACCGGGATGCCACACCGACCAACACTGTCCTATTCTTTACTACAGTTTTTGTTCCTCTTTCAGCGAAAAAAAAAGCGACGATGACCAGAGTGCCTTTTGTTTTTTCCGTTTTTTTGCACGAACTATATAAAAACAGTGCGCCGTCAGAATTTTCAGTTGCAAACTTTCTTTTTGTGGATTTACAAATATTATGAACGTTCAGGTGTTTTCGGTAAGTAACATTTTGCATAAAACGTCTTTTTGTTTAGTAACCATGAAAATAAAGATTTATGCTTTGTGCGTGTGTGTGTGGTAAATGTATTAAAATAGCAAACATTTGCCATCTCCTAAAGTGTAAAAAGCACAAACTCTGACAAAAGTAAATGGGAGATGGAGACGGAAACGCAGAAGAGATGAAAGTGAGTTTGTAGAACAAGATCATCTCTCGATCGTAAAAACACGTCACAATGTGTTGGTCTACTGTACCACGCTATTCTGTCTTAACTCGGTTACATTTCCCCTTTGCAATTTGAAACCCTTGTTATCACACTAAATGTTATGGACACGTATTCATACTTTTATACGAGCGGGCCTATAAATTGAAATTACATAACCAGGTTGCATTGTCAGATAATTTAAGGCCTAGTTGTGTAATGGTAAAATGTGATTATTCGTCATATTAATTGTGTTAGGTGTTAGTGGAAAATAAACTTTTATGTCTATTGCAGCGAGAGCTAATCATCTTTAGAGTGATCTTGGGTCGGCAGTCGCTGCTTTTGCCGGCCTTTTTTTGTAAGCGTGTGCACCTCAGTTCTTATAATAGCGCCGTATTTTTCTTCAGTCTCTGTTTTCAAAGTAGTATTGGTGACATTTTTCTTACATTGAACTCGATTCCATAGCTAATCCTCTGTACCTCAAGGAAAGCAGCACTTCGGGTAGTTTTGTTCTGTCTAATGTAGAGGTCACATGCAGAAAGGTCATGAAGTCATTACCATGATGCTTTGACCTCCTAATTTTGTTGATTGATGTAAAGGCCTGTCCATGTCATGTGATGTCATGAAAGGTTAACCCAGCGGAGACCCAGGGTCACTTAAAGCCCAAACAGGGCAAGTGAGTTCAGAGAAATCAGTTTTAATCTTTTTGATAGAATTTTACCTGATCTTAGTTTTATGTGCCATTTGTGTAGCTATAAAACATAGATATAAGATTTTGTAATATTTCTGATTATTCACTTGTTAAATACTTTAAAATACGTTGCACACTTGTATATACATGTGGCTTAATATAGATTGTTAAACTTTTTTTTTTTTTAGTTCAATGGCATACAGATCTAAATAATGTCTGGTTTTGTTTAAATAACATAGTTTGAGTTATTTTGAAGTGAGTTGTTTAATGGGCATTCACCAAAAAAAAAAAAAAAAAAAAGTGACACAAATTACACCATATACCAGCATTGCTCCTATGACAGAAACCTTATATTATGAAAAAAAAAGACACATTCGAGCATAGAATGACTAGGCTCAAAATATTAGTCTAAATGTTACTGTGACCAAGAATTTACATTTAAGGTGCCATTGTAATTAATTTTTTGCACATTAGAATTGCACATTCACTTGGCCAAAAAATTGCAATATAGTGGCCAGTGTAAGAGTCAAAATTATCAGTCTGCCTCTTCCTGGAATATTGAGACAGTTCCCGTCTTGGTCAGTTTTTATTTTTTTAATTGCTATTGTTTTATTAACGTAGTCAGCTCAGTATAGCCCAATACCAAACATTGTTTGTTAGTGTCTTTTCACATCAGTTCTTAAGTGTGTTGTGTATTTTTTTTTTTTTTTTTTTTCTTTTTTTTTTTTCCTGGCAGTTTTTCTTCCCATGAGTTGATCCTGCCTGGGACCGTAGGGAAACCCCCACAAGTAAACCACAACGATCTCTTTATCATGTTCGCAACATTGCAGTTTAATCAACAGACACGTCATGCACCCACTCAAATGCCCCACAGAGTTTTTTTTGTCGCTTGGTTTTGTACAGTGCACAGAAACATTTTAGTCATAACTGTTGTAGTTATATTTTTAAAATATAACCAACAGTAAGTTCTGTAAATTACTTTGTATTATCTATATTTTCAAAGAAGTTCACTATTGGAAACACTTTAAAACTTAATCCCACACACAGTTAAAATTAATGCACTCCATAACACTGAGAATACCCATGATCTATTGCCATCCAAATGTGTTATCAATTAACTTACAGGTTATTTTAGGCAGGTTACTCTTTACACTTGAAGTTTATATGCACCTATCATCTACACTGGAATATATTGTGAGATATATTTTTACCCACTTATATTTGCTCATTTAGGTTGAAAGAATCTAGCAGTTTTCCACCTACAGGTTTTTTATACTTAAGTGCCTATTCACTTGAAAATCCTGTTTGCATTTTTGTTAAAAAAAAAAATAATGATGATAATATGATGATATGGATGACATGGTTTTTATGTGGGCAGTTGAAACTTTATGAAACAGTTTAAATTTGTTGCATGTTAAGACATTGTGACATTTCTCTGTTGTGTCCAGGGCTGGATTTTGGGAGAAGCTGAATTTTTATTCTGTCAGCTCTACTGAGAGTTGTGAAAACAAAAGTCACCACACTAAAGAAGTTAAATTGTGCAGAGTACAGAATTAAACAACTAGTTAAAAAAAACAAGAATACACTGAGTCAGTCATGCTTTGTATGCTTACAACTGTGAGAGTGTGTAAACGTGAACTTGCAGGAAATGAAGACTTACACTTAAGATCTCCTGACCAGAGGCTGTAGTATACACACTCTGTTTTAATATGGGGCTTATTAATCAGTTAATTGTGCGGGTAATTTTATGAGATACTGCATGTTAATTTTATCATATACACCATGCCAGGATTTTCTGAGTTCACCAAATTGAGTGTAGTAATATGACTGTATTAACAGTGCAATAGTGGTGACATGACAAGACAACTTTTTTATTTGATTTTTTTATTTTAATAAATATAAACCCTAGTGTTGTACTTGTCTTGACCCATTGTGATGTGCAGTAACAAATGTGTGGTCACAGGCACACAGAATGTCTCTTTGACATCACCCACGCTCTTTTAATGATTATAGGGAAAGTGGTGTGTATTTGAGATGTTTTTTTTGTTGTTTTTTTTGTTTTAGTTTAAGCAAGCCAGCCCTTACTCTGAGACTTACAGCTCTGATATTGACAGTTTATAGCATCCCTCTAGCTAATGATAGTTTAAGTTTGGGTTGGATGCAAGTTGTTGTGAATACAGGCTGTTTGCAGTGTTGCAGAGCTTTCTTTGATCAATGCATGTGTGTAACAGTGAGAGGTTGCAGTCAGGGCACAGGTGTGTGTTGCTGTGTGTAGTTCTGTCTGTACTCAGGTGCAGCGGTGCCATACAGGTGTGCAGGCTTGCCTGCTGTCATTCTTTCTTTGACTAAATATTTACACAGGTTTTTTTTTTTTTTTTTTTTTTTTTTAAGATTACAGAAAATGTGTTTGAGAGAGACAAACACACACACACACACACTGCTCTCATTAATACAAGTGCAGAAGTGTAGCTACTTTACAGGGTCTGAATTTGAATATAATGTGTGGATTCTTTGAACTTAGTAGAAGTAATTAAGTATTCATCTTTTTTATTATTTTTAAAATTTATTATAAGTATATATACAAAGTTTCCTGTTTCAA
Organism: Ctenopharyngodon idella; assembly: GCF_019924925.1. Lineage (NCBI taxonomy): Eukaryota > Metazoa > Chordata > Actinopteri > Cypriniformes > Xenocyprididae > Ctenopharyngodon > Ctenopharyngodon idella. The sequence goes on from NC_067228.1 coordinate 20,435,952, forward strand.
TGGTTTTAAGTTATACTTATAAAATAAACTTGTTGTTTTGCTATATTTTCTTTTGATCATTTAACTGACAAAATAATTATGTGGGAGGGTTTCCTGCATAAGGCAGAGTCTCTCGGAGTGTGTGAGCGTGTCACATGCTGATGTTGATGGAGGAGTGGAAGGTGATACCCTTTGACCCTGAGGTCATGTGAGCTCAGTAAAATACAAGCAGAGAGAGGTTAAATGTTATACATTCATTCACACCCCCTCTCACTCACACAGACTTGTTCAGGGGCTCTGACGGCCCTCTTCGCGCGCACACACACACACACAAATACACATGACCACTCTCTAGGTTATCAAAGAGTTATGTGCTGATGCACTGCTTTGTATATAATCAAATTATATAATTACAGCACGATTTAAAATTATAGTGTAATATGGTGCACATAATGCGCCTTTATCTTGTGGGATTACGATGTTGCTAGTGCACAAGATTAAACACCAAAATGGAGGCTAGGCCAACTATACACAATATCGAGTTGAAAGAACTTTTAATATTCTTTTGATGGTGACAGTTAAAATATATATTTTTTTTAAGTCTTAAAAAATAACCCAACATATTTTTGAAATTGTTTGATTTATGAAGTTTGAGTTGTCTAACCAGGCTGTATTTTGTTTGACCTGCTCTGTTACTCAAAGTCGTTCAAAATGTTTGTTTTTCCTGTCTCATTTTCAGCTCTGATAGTTGTCTGATAACTTTTGTGTGACTGAGTCTTTTTTTTTCTCCATGATAAAAATTCATGTGGTCAGATGCTTCCTGTGAAGATACTCATTTATAATATCTTAGCATAAGGCCTGCTGTGTGTGTGTGAGTGTGTGTGAGTGTGTGAGAGAGAAGGAAGAGACATGTGGGGAGTTAGTGAAAGGAATGGGAAAAACGTTTTCTCATCAGTCTCTGTTTTTGTGCTACATGTACATCTCGGATTCACATATGAGGCACATGCATAATTTTTTTTTCTAAAAATGTCTTGTAAATTTTAAGGCACTTTTTGAGACAGAAACTTATATGAGGTATTAGATGTAAATTTCAGAAACAGTTTCTGTCTTATACTTCATGTCTTATAATTCATAGGCCAACAATAGTTTTGATCATTATTATTATTGTTTGTTGCTTTGAAGGGAATGTATTTTTATGGGTGCATTTGAGGTTTAACTGACTTGAATAACATAATATTTTACACCTCACACACTGTAGTGATATCAGAAAAGACACACACATCCGCTCACATAGTTGACAGCAACGTTCACATACACACACAAACAGACACATTGTAACATTAACTATAGGCATATCCATTTTATTTAATTTTTTAAAAACTAAAGGTGTATGTTTTTTAAAACTATATATGTATCTGGTTTTAAGTTTTGCTGCTGTCTGTTACATCAGATTATTAGAACTGCAGCTACTAACATAATGTCTGTATTTTGATGACTCTCTCCTTTTTTCTAGAATTTTCCTGGTTGTGATGTCAGAAACCAGACAACAATTCAAGGTAATAATATATATCTGCAATTTAATTTATGTGTTGTGTTAATTGTTTTAAGAGAATGGCTAAAACACATTTTTACCACAACTAGGCAGTTTAGGTGCTCTATACCCAATAAATGACACTTTCAGCATTTGACATCTGGCAAGCCATTATGGTATTAAGGCTTAAAAATCCCCTTCAAGCAATGAGGTGGCCGCTTTAGATCTACACTGTGGTTGTTTGCATAAGCAGAGTGTAAAACTTTTATTTATATTATTTAATATTACTTATATTTGTCTGTTATGGTATTGAATTCACTCCTTTTTCTCAGGCCTTGGTGGGTTGACTTTAGCTTCTTTGAAAGTGTAAATTCATTAGTAATGCCTGTAGTGGTTTTATTTGTATTTCTTGCCTCTGATGTATGTTAATTCAAGTAAATGTTGTGGGGGAAAATCAGATGCCAACTCTTGTTTAGAAGCAATTACAAGTTTGTTGTCAATATCAAGTGCAGGTTATTACCTCTTACAGGCTACTGTAGCACTGGCCATATAGTGTGAGAAAGGGTCTAGTTGTTTTCCTGTCAGTCTTGGACATCACAATTAGGCATTAGGTTTTGTTAGAGTGAAAAAACTTAACTGGCTAATTTTGGAAAATTCTTCTACTCTTGTGTGTGTGTGTGTGTTTTTTTTTTTTTTTTTTTTTTTTTAATCGTGTAAAAAAAAAAAAAAAACTAGTGTAGGAAATTTTGAAAACAAAGTCAGTGACTTCATCAGGAGCTAAGCATTATATACAAATATTGTAGCATTATCACAATGGCTGTTTCTTGGCTGTGAATCCATATTGGATCATTGACCCAAATTCCATAGTTATGTTAGTCAGGTTGTAACCTTGGTGTCAGTGTTACACCTCAATTCTCATAATAAACGGATGCTTCAGTTAATATGTTTGTTATAATTAATATATTTTAATATACTAACAAAGATGCAAAAAATATATATGTGTGTGTATATATATATATATATATACATCTACATATAATATATGTTCGGTTCATTACAATTGGTATTGTTGGCTGTAAAATGGTATGTTATTTAGTACACTCACTGCAGATCTGGGGCATGAAAATGTACTTGAGTTATTGTGTTGTACTACATTTCTCCAATTTCTAATTAAAATAGAATTTAATTCAACACAATTGTATTTTACTTTTATGAAATTTTAAGTCGTTACAATGCTTGTGTGTCAAAGAAAATACTTGGTTATTAAGATTCTGTATTTGCCGTTCTATTTAGGTTGAATAAATATATCTATTATTACTATCAGTACTTCAGATTTTTTTTTTAAATACAGATTTCGACTTTGTAAACATTAGCATTAGATTTTTTTAGCATAACTGTACTTAAGGCTCAGAGCACAGCGATTGATTCAGAAAGTAGAGATATGTTATTTAGCACAGTTGAGGTGTGTTCACATGAGATGTATTCTGTTGTGGGACAGCACTTTGGGAAGCTGGTGGCAGGTCGGTTGGTTCCCGCTGTTGAAGATGACTACGAGGCAGGATGTTGTCAGCGCTGAATCACTGTCGTGAAGGTTAAATCCAGTCTGGTCTAGAAGACAATATTTCTAGTTGCTTGTTTCCTTTAATATAATTATTTTTTGACGGAGTAGCCAGAGGAAAGGTTTTAGTATAATGCAGGAAATTTGCTGAGAGGTGTGTCTGCAACGATCTCCATATTAGAGCCCAGCCTGTGGAGGATGTGATGCAAAATATACAATTTTGATTACTATTTAATACTGTTGTAAAGGATTATTTTCAGTTGTCTCTTGTGCCCTGTTTCAAAATATAATAAAATGTAAATATGCCAAAACAACAGTACAGGACCCACTGGGAATGATGATTCTTTTAAATAATCAGACATAATCGTCCCATAACATTAGTACTGATTTTTATAGGTGCTATTTTACTGAAGTGCAAAAAATTCTGAGATTCAGTGTGCATTCATGTGTGAAAAGCATACATTAAGCTGTATGTATGCTATTGTGTTAAAGGTTTTTTTTTTTTATATGTATGTTTTTAAAAAAAATTAGAAATGTAAGCTACTTAATAGGCATATATGAAATAAAATAAAAATACACTCAAGTATGTATTTCCTGAACACTTAATTGTACATTACCAGGTCCTGCACACAAATGTAGCACTGCCACTTTTTATTGTATGCAAATAGATTGCTGGCAAACACAGGAGACACTGAAATATTTTACTGCAAACTGACAGCATCACGTCCAGCTGCTGTGTGTATGTTCTCACTCAAGCGTCCTCCTCTCTTCTGTGTTTCAGATGGAGTCCTGGAATGCCTCAAGCCCTGCTGAGAGAAAGAGAGAGAGGGAGGAGAGGAGTCACTCGCTCTGATTCTGGCAGTGCTTGGTCATGTTGCCGAGGGTGTGAGTGCGTGATTGAGAGAGAGGGACCCTCTCTAGGTGATGGTGTAGCAGCACAGAATGGTTTGTGGTGATACAGAGATGCAGGCCGTGATGTGCTGCAGCATCAATTCCTGGGACCTACGCAGTAGAGAGAGAGATTGTCTGTGTGTAAATGCGTGCACGTGTGTTGTCTTGCTTTAGCAGCATGTAAATATTGGAGTTACTCCTTGGCCAATGCCTCCAATATTGCTCGTGCTGCTGAAGCAAGAAGTCACCAAGCAGCACATGCACGTCATCTTTTTATCACAGCTACCGGGGCCTAGCCGGCGCAGGTAGTGGCTGACTCACTGGTACTGAAATACCTTCATGGACTGAATCATCATTCCAACATCATCATCCAGGCCTCACCGGAGCAAACTGAATGGTCAAAGGTAAAGAGAGATGTAGAGTTTAGCTTTGTTTGGGACGTGAGTTAAATAGCTTTTTTTTTTTTCTTTTTTTTTTATTGGTTTTTTTTTTTCTTTATAATGTTCATGAAAAAAAATATGTTTATGTAAACATTGTTTGTTTTCCTTTTTTAAAAAATATAATTCTACCCTTGTATCCTTTTTTTGTTTCTGTTTTCTCATTAAATATTCACTATTGAAATCACTATTATTTTCCTAAACCTGCTGTTAAATTTTCTGTTAATGCAAATAAATAATAAAACTGAAAAAGGGTATTAAAAAGAGAAAAAAAAACCTCTGACCTGTCTCATTTTAACGTAGTGCACCGTTTGTCGATGTATCTGTTGTTCAGCTTTTGTTTTTAACACTTTTTCACAGGGAGCGCAACTGTTGTCAAATGAGGTTTTGAGATTTACTTTTTGTGGTCGCTTTTCTGCTCTGCTGTGTTTCAATACTGTTGTAGAAATGTGTTTTATTTTTCTGGTGGATGAACCCGTAGCGTGTATGCATGTCTCTTTTAAAGTATTCTTTATTTCTGGTGACTACACTGAGCTAACAAAATTGACTAACAGCTTTTTTTCCAGATAATAACCAATACGCAAGATTATTCCGGTAGTTGCAACAGACGACATATTAACATGGAGGCAAATGTCTCCAGTTTTGTACTGGAGACATTTGCCTATCTTTCTTATATAACATTAAAAAGCTTATCGCCCAACGAAATTCTTGTGTGGAGAAAGTCATTTTTTCAGTATTCCCGATAGTTGTATGACTTGTGTCATTTCGTGTTAACAGTACAGGTCGTTGATTATGTAACCTACGTGACTGTGCCTATAGGCTATAAAACAATAGAAAATGGTTATGATTTTTGTAAAATATTGTATAAAGGTCTAAAAAAAATTATATCTCGCAATGCGGGTCTTATATGCCATTGAAATAATTTCCGCCATTTTATGAAATGAAATCAAAAAGACCCAATTATGAGCAGGCTAAATCATCTCGGCTAAATAACCACGATTTGATCTTGTTCTTGCCATATTGTATTTTGAGAAATTATCATCCTATTTATTAATTTATTATTTTGCCGGGGTGAATGTATTTCAGATAACTTTGGGGAGTTTTATAAGAGACCCTTTTATACGCAGAAATGCGTCTGGTTTTTCATGTCTGAATGGTGTATTTTCCTCTGATTTTTATCACATCTTGTATCCTTGGCAATAAAGAAATGACGTTTTATTTTTTGGTTTAATTGGCCAGCACTTAAACCGTTGTTGCCTTTAACTCGTAACACGACCACTTCTGACACATGTCGATTTAATCTTCTGACGCTTCATTTTAGTCATATGATGCTTTTAGATATGAACTAAAGATGGTCAGCACAGCTGTGATCATAGGAACAGTGCACAGAGCTGATTTTAATCTATTATTTGGCTATGGCAAAACATACACATTTTAACAATTTAAATGGAAAAGTTTTTTTAAATAAAATTGTGCAGTCACTATGCATCATATGCTCAGGACGTAGCATAAAATTGTCTTGATATATATTTTTTTAACATATCACGATTTGATAGGTATAAAGACGGATTTGTAAGCGACGTATTTTATTAAATAGCCTACCTTTTTTAATCACATCCAAAATACCTATATGCTGTTTTCCGCGTTTACCTTTTTTTTTTTTTTTTCTAGCCTACTTATTTAGGTGTTATGCATGGAGAAGTCCCTCTTATAAGATGTTCTTTATATGGCCGTAAGAAAGTGTATTTAATTCAGATCTCTTTTTTTTTACTGTCCGCTAAAGAATAGCCTACACCGTTTTTTGTTTTTTTTGGTGCTTAATTTTAATTGTGATTAGACTGGTTTTGCATGACCTGAATTGATTACAGTTACTGGTCAACGTGTGTTCGGACAGAAGTACCAAGGGGAAAAAAAGGTCCGTCTTTTTTGTGTGTGTGTGTGTATGTGTGTTTATGTCGGGGCAATTTAGGTTAGTCCAGATAAATTATCTTACAGCTCTCGAAATTTTCTGTGCATACAGCTGCTGATCGTCACGCTCCATATTTTATAGACAAAATAATGAGTTTCAAAGTCTCAAATCCTTACGGCCCTTTCGAGTGCCTTAAATGTTAGATGCAGGATTTTTTTAGGTTAATATATGGAATTTTTCATAGAAATACACTATGTATTTTATTTATTTATTTATTTATTTGCTTTCCCGACAACATATGACACTTTTTCCTGGAGTTTTGAGACATTTAACATATGACAAACTATAACCTAATTGCAGATGTTCCCTGTTGCTGTATCATTGATCATCATGCAATGTCGCTTTATTTCATGATGCACCGCGTGACATGCGGCTTATAATCGAAATTTAAACGGTGAATATATTAATTCGTGTATCTGGAGTATTTCAGTTCTTTTTAAACGGAGACGTATATATCATGTGCAAACGCTTGTTTGCTGTAAGAAAATAATACAAAGCTAATGCATTTCACATTTTGCTAGTTATGTGGACACAGACACAAAAGACTTTTGAGGCTTCAAATAAGACGTTACCGAGGTATGCCATGTATTTCATTTGACACATTTTAAAGATAAATAAGCATAATGCTAGAACTAAATAGTTTATACATGTATGACGGAAAATTTATTTGGATATCCCTAACAATTTTCAACTTTACAAATAAAAAACAGCAACATGCAAAGTGTAGCTTTTCAGTTCAGAGTCCTTCAAGAGACGAGTATTGACAAACAAATTATTAAAACAACTGAATCATTAGAAACATTAAACACAGAAAGAACAAGCGTTTAAAGCAAAAAGAAATGGTGTTGAAGGATTGCCTTTTTTCCTTAAAATAATATTGAAGTTACTGGTGCAAGATAGGTAGGGTATGCGTAGATTGAAGATGGTGTCATTATTATTAAGACACAATGTTACATTTGTTAAAAAGAGAGAAAATCGAAGAATTGGAGTTACATAACACATGGCGCCATTTCAGAATGAGCTTCCTATTTGTCGGCAATGCATTATGCATGGCTTCAGAAAATGCATGTTTATTAATAAATTCGTTGTTATTCAATTTACTTTTTCTTATGTAAGGTTTTATTTGGTAAAGAAGGTTGAAGTAGGTAATTTCACTTTTCATCCCCAATTCGCCTGGCAACAGTCGGCTAAATATATGTTCGGTGACGTGCGCAGGGCTCCAGCGGTGACGTCATATCAGAACAGAGTAGTCCGAGAATCTCTCAGGATTCCTGTTTAAACAGTGGGAAAAACGGGGATACCTTCAATTTTTTCTCTTTTTTTTCTAAACAGTCCTGACTGTTAAATCTTGCACATCTCATGTCTCTCTTGGGTGAAATTGTAAACATTACAAAGACATTGGTGAGCTCTGGTCTTTGAATAGAAATATAAAATAGTATATAAAAGAACTGCACCCCCCCCCTCCCCCCAAAAACACAACAACAACAGAAAAACAAAAAAACATTCCATTAGCCATGTTAAAGAAAACTTTTGTTTAGGCACTGAAAATTTCAAATTGTTCCCATGATGTCAAATGCTATCGCAATAATATGAGTTAAAGCAGCAACAAAAACATATAACAGGATGCAAGTTTATTCTATTTAAACATTGTAAATGAATTACTGAAGAACCGAAATACTGTGCTGCTGTGAGCCTGACACTGTTACGTAACGTTTAACCTTGAGCATCCAGATAAGTCGCACAGAGAAGATAAAAGATATCAGTGTATCGGAATAAGTGTTCCTCTTCTTTAGTTTGTCTTTTAGTTAACTTTTTTTCTTTTAGTTTTTAGTTAAACAAAACTGTATAATTTATTCAACCAAGCTGTCAGCCCGTATTCGAAATGAACTTGTGGAGATGAACTATTCAGCTCTATAAAGTGAATAGGGCAATTTGTTTTTAATTTAAGGTTTGGGAACGTTATCCCATTGGTATCCCATCCATCCACATTTGTTTTTCCATTTAAAACCAACAGACAAAATCAGAGCAATTTAATACCACACAAATGCTAACTGTAATTTTGTTACAAATTCAAAAACGGAGACAAGAACTAACGTTTTCCAATGCTACAAATCTACGGGATATTCTAGGTTGGCACATTGTAGTACATAAAAAAGTACCTAAGGAACGGAGTTATAATATCAGCTGATGAAATCTGATGTTGTGTTTATCAGGTCCAAGATACAGTTCCGACACAGCTCTGTTAGTAGTGTGCAAATCTCAGCCGCTTCTTTCCAGCAGAACCCGAGCCAGCGCACAATCTCTCCAGGACCGGGCAGTGAAAAGCCACTGAGCGCGACCACCTTATCCTGGAAGCTCAAAGCGAGACAGTCCGATGGAAGAAAGTTCAGCGCGGGGAGACACGCACATACCACCAGAACAACTCTCCACATCACCCGGGAGAAGCGCGGAGCGGCAGCAGGGGGCAGCGAAGACAGGTACGCGCTGCTCTCGTAGGGGGCGCACAGCTTGTCCACCTCTCCAAGACGCACCCGGTCCCATTCATTCACATCGAAGCTCTGAAGGCCAAGCAAACCCACGTCCACGTCAGTCCGCGATGGCAGTGGCGTCCCCCGAATGACACGCAGCTTTTCTCTGAAGTCCTGCATCTGCTGGAGGAAAGTGAGCGGGTCGGAGAGCGAACGAAAAGATTCGGCGATGCTAAGAGCGCGCTGCTGCTCCTCTAGAGCCGAGCGCAGCTGGTTGATCTCGGGGTCAAAGGTCTGCATTACCGCAAGCTTCAGAGTCTCCAAGTCCGAGAGAATCTCGCTCCGTTTGTGCCCCAGCGTGCGCAGAAGTTTGTCAAAGTACTCTGAGACTTGATCGGCGTCCCGCGATACCCTCTCCAGCGCTTTCTTCTTAGCTCCCTCTAACGATTCCAGGCACGAATGCACCTCCGTGCCCCTCCAGCCCTCCACGACGCGAAACAAGTCCTCAAACGCGAGCTTCTCGCGTTCGTACGCCTCCTCCAGCGCGCAAAACTTGTGTCCTTTATGATCACCTGTCGTGGCGCAAAACCCACAGATGAGCTTCAGATCCGTGGCGCAGAAGATATTGAGCGGTTGTCCGCTGTGAACTCGACAGAGAGACATCCTCGGCATCACTCGAATCCTGTTGTACTTCTCCACGATGCCACGTAATGAGTAATTGACTTGCAAGCTCGCGATGCCGTTGTGCACGGTTTCCTTTCGACAGGTCGGACATTTGAACGGTGGTCTCCATGCAGGGCTCCGGTTACCGTCCAGGATGCCCTCGAGACACTTCTTGCAGAAGCTGTGAGAGCACGGCAGAACGCGCGGGTCCTCGAAGAGACAACAGCATATTGGGCATGTGAGATCCTCTTCCAAGAGCTCCATCGTATCCTAAAGTGGAAAAAGATATCAATATGAAAGCTTGTCGGGGGCATGACACATCAATATAACTCTCATCATCTCAGCAAGCTTCTTACTCGTGCATCTCACACCGATTGTGAAGTCTAGAGCACTCAGTGCTCATTTTTGACACTACATTACGCGCAATAAACCAAGATCCACACATATAAGTTTTTTGTTTTTTTTTTTTGCATTGAAAAATATTTTTTTATATTGTTAGAATGCGTTTTGAGCCTACAGTGAAGAAATAATGGAACCGAACTGGCTTAAAAACAGAAACCTGCATCCCAGTAGAAGCTTAGTGTTCAGTTCCTGCAAGCTATTTTTTTTTTTTTTTTTTTTTTGTAAGAAAGAATATCATCTGCATCGTTCAGTCAATATTTTACAGTGCATATCAAGCGAGTCTGTAAAGAGGCACAGCAGGTTAACCAAATATAGTAGTTCAGATTGCCTGATGATGAAGACTCCTGAGTGCACCAGTACTTCATTTTAATTGCCCGCGTGAGAACTTTCGTGCAGGAATATCCGAGGACCTGTCCAACAAACTTCAAGGTATTGATTTGGAAAAAATTATCCCCGCCGTCGAGTTGTCAAAATGTTTTTCGGTATGCCCGGGTCCGGTTGTCAAGGTATTACTACGGCTGTGGCAGATTTTGCAGTCAGAAAGCACCAGCAATTGGACCAGAAGCGCGCTATAGCTGCTTAGGCAGTGTACAACGCAATCATGGCTCTTGTTGCTGTGCAGACTTCGCCCTTTCCAATTGGGAAATTTTAACTAGTTCAGGTCAAGTCAGTATGGCCAGGCAGTTAAAACTAATGCGCACAGACAGCTATTGAACAGTGAATCTAAAACCAAACATTTCAATGCCACATTCAGCATAATATCCGCGTAGCGCAGTGTGTTTGCAGACTCGGGTAGTTGAATACACGTTTTGTGCGGTGAGAAATAAATGCAGAGGATCCCTTCATTCTTGGATGATGTTGTTGCGGGGGAGCACTCACTCTCCCCTAGATCAGCGTTTCTCTACAGATTACGTCAATACTTGCATTACCCATCATCTACCCACACAGACGCCTAACTCATCTACAGTGAACTACGACAACTACGTGGTTTTCGTTTACAACTAGTCATGGCGGGTTACAGACACAGGCAACCAAAAAGCACGTCCGTATTTTCTGCACAAGGATGATTCTTCATCACGCCACTTTGGTCGCATATGCCCGTGCCATGTGTCAGGGTCTCGACGCATCGATAACCAATCGCTACCGAGTCACGTGTCAAAATATTTTGACCTCGATTTTTCTTCCCCTGTTTCCATGCCATCAGGAAGAGAACGGCTTCCGAGGCGACGCGCTCATTGGTCGAATCAGGGATGAAAACGCATGCAGTGACGTAATTGGCCACGAGAGGGCGAGAGTCTCAGCGAAACGAGTCATAGAAATGGGATAAACGCTAGAAAGGCTTTTTAATGGTTTTCATTTATTGTAAATTAATTCGATAATAAAACAAGCACATACACTTAGGGGGGCACATACACTTAAAAAAGCAAACAATTTATCCCAATCCAATTCAATAATATGATATGTTCTCAAAGCTTTTCTGGGATCTTGAAGACCATTGCAACCAATGACCAAATTAGATCACGATGCTTTTGGGAAACGCAGCCCTAATTTTGGTTTTGAACTTTAAACACATTGCCTTGATTGTGATATTTACCTATCATACAAATAATGCACAAATGGAGTATTATCTAACTCTTTGTTAGGTTGAATGTGGCATTTAAAACTGGTGGAGCTTAGCGGTCAAAATAATAATTCTCCAATATAAATATAAATACTGTGTATTTTCAATTCAAAAACTATTGAAGTTTCTCAGTGTGATTATTCGGATGTAAATTTAGTCCAGACCGACGGTGAAGCGTCACGAGCTCTCTAATACTTTTCTCTGCGCTGGTCAGGATGGGTGCTGTCGTTTATGATTACTGGACAAGGATTTGTAAAAATATTTATATTTTATAGAGATTGCACCGGCGGATTTCCATTCAAAAATCTGGTACGAATCGCTTAAACGAATTAATTTAAATATTTTTACTAGTGTAAATGTAGTTTTGCATGCTGTCCTCTAAGAAGGACTCGGCTTTCTGAGCCGGTAAGCGCCCCCTTGAGGTGGTTAACGAGAAAGCAGTCAACAATGTTTTTTCCATGAGATCCATTCTTATCCTGAAAGCTTGTGCGCTCTTCAGTTTGACGTGTGTAACTGCACTTCCGGTGATCTCAGCGCTAGAATGGCTGCAGTTTTTACGTGTTGTTTGGGCTGCTGCGGGGATGGCGGACCGGGTCATGCTCCCCTTAAAGATATGCCCACCGTACAGCTAGACACGCATCACATGGGTAAGAGTCATTTCCACTGCTCAGTGGGGTCACAAAAAGTCACCAAATTAAATTTAAAACGAAGAGATGTGTCAAGCTAGCAGATGATGCTATTTTTTAAAAATAACGATTAGAACGCAAACTAACTAATAACTAGGTTTGCCATCACTGTTTTTTAATAAACAATATGTATTCGTTGGTAATAATATATAGTCAATCATGTCAGGTAGTCCTAACTATTCTGGATCAGATGCTAGTTGCTAGTATACAGCTGACAGATCCAGTGTCTGTTTTGATTTTATTTCAGTTGAGTGAATCCAGGAAGTGAGTTTCATTTCAGACTCGTCATTGCAGATATCTCTGAAAACGTTTTGAAATACATACCTTGTGCTGTAGCAGTGTGGTCATGAGAGTTTGCTCGGCCTTTTTTCCCAGGGACGGATGTGGTCATAGTGAAAAGTGGGAGGCGGATCTGTGGAACTGGAGCCTGCCTCGCCAACGCCCCTCTACACCAGAACAAGAGCTATTTTGAGTTCAAGATCCAGTCCACGGGTGAGTGCTTTTTGTCAGAAATTAATCATGTTAATCATGATAATCAGGTTTTTAGTATTTTGCTAATTATTGTGCAAACACGGTAGTAACTTGTAGCTGTGAGACAGATGAATTTTTGCTTTAAAGTGGAATGTTGTTGAGTGTGTAGCTGATATGAAGTGGATCCTGATAAACCCAATAATAGGTTTTATATATATATATATATATATATATACCTATTATTGGGACCCTTAGAATTGTTTTGCATTGTGACATTAATTTTAGTACAATTTTACCTCCCAAATCTCTGTTATTGGTCTTTAGATGGGTATGTATAGCTTAAGATATCTGTGTCCTGTAAACTTGTGCTGATGTTTGTGATGCAGGTGTTTGGGGGATCGGTGTGGCCACTCAGAAGGTGAATTTGAACCAGGTGCCACTGGGTCAAGACAGTCACAGTTTGGTACTTAGACATGATGGCTCAATATACCACAACAACGAGGAGAAGAACCGTTTACCTGCCAACAGCCTGCCTCAGGAGGGGGATATAGTGGTACTTTTTTTTTTTTTTTTGCTTCTGTTTGTGTGTTGGTTTCATTCAGGATTGTGATAAATAGCTAAATTGTGGAATACAGCTAGCTTATACTGTACAAGATATATTGCTTGTGGCCATAAATGTGTGTCTCTGTTTTTAGGGCCTGACCTATGATCACGTGGAACTGAACCTGTACTTAAATGGAAAGAGCATGCACTGTCCAGCCTCAGGTATTCGAGGGACTGTATTCCCCATAGTTTATGGTGAGTTGTGTATTGTGTCTTTATCAGTGACAGATACAGGACATCAACGTTTTTTTCTATATCTGCACATTTTTTGCACATTTCATGGTCATTATTGGAGCAAGTTGATTTATTTGGTGGCCATCTTGGTAACGGATTGAAGGATGTTCCATACCACCCTGAGATTTACCATAAATAAACCATCTACCATAGTAACTTAAGTTATCAACAAATGGCAAAATGAATTGGATCAGTGTACAAACAACACACTTTTAAACCTTCTGTGGGTAAAAAGCATCTTTATTTTTAACATTTGCTGGGATCAGATCATATATACAATGAAAAACAGGGCATTCCAGAATCAAAAATTAAATTATTCTGGTTTGAATTCTTAAGAAACTATATTATTCAGCAAACACTTTAGAAAAAAAATGTAACGGGGTCAACCCTGAATTCATTATAGAGTTTTAATCTAAAGCAAATGTTAAAAAAACTTTTTATATATAAAACTCTTTTATAGTATTTTAACATTGTGATTAAAACCCCAACCAACCACCCACCTTGGTAACAACCACTGAAATGCCAAGATTACATTTCACTAATATTATATAGTACTATATATAATAATATATAATACTGAAGAGTTAAAATATATTACATATAATATTATATTATATATAATACATTTCAACTTTTTAATAAAATCTGACATTGATATCATTTATTTAGTTTCTTTAACTCCAGTCATGCTAAAAAACTATTTTTTCAGGCTAGTCCAGCTAATGAAATAACATTCCAAAGCAAAACCTTTTTTCAAAATTTTAATTAGCTCTTTTAATTCAAAAGTGGGACACTCGTTCCCTACAGCCGCCATTCGAGTGTTGTGATTAACATTTTATAGTTCAGCAAAAAATGAAAAATATGTCGTCTTTTAATCACCTTCACGTTTTTCCAAACCTGAATGACTTTCTTCTGTGGAGCACAAAAGTCAACGAGCTCCAATGTTGTTTGGTTCCCAACGTTTTTCAAAATATAATTTTGTTCTGCAGAAGAAAGAAAGTCATATAGGTTTGGAACGGGTGAGTAAATGATGACAGAATTGTTCTTTTTTTGGAGGTGAACTGTCCCTTTAAGGTAAAAAAAAAAAAAAGGTTTAAAAATAAGCTTTCAAAATGCAAAAATCGCTCTTGATTATATTGAAGGGAACATATCATAAAGCAATAAATCATTAACAATAAATTTAAAATAAATGTAATATGCTGTTAATTTCAGTAGAATTTCAGTGCTGCATCTTTCAATAGAAGCGTTCAAGGACTGAGAAAATAGATTTTTCATGATTTATGATCTGCTCTTTGCAGAGACAAACTGTCACAAAATGTTTTTGCCATTCATATGATGAACTGTCATGTTGATGTTTGTAATCTGTTCTCTCTCAGTGGATGACAGTGCCATCATAGACTGCCAGTTCAGTGATTTCTACCATACTCCACCTGAAGGCTTTGAAAAAATTCTGTTTGAACAGCAGATATTTTGAATCATCAGCTACGTGTGCAGACACACATAATGTGGAACTGTGTGTGTGGCAGCACATGCTTATGTTCTCTTTCAATGTTGCTTCTGCCTTTCCTGTTACCACTGCTGCTCTTGTCCATTTGGAAGACAAACCAGGCTTTATTTGTGTGTGCGTGTGTGTGTGTGTGCGTGCGTGTGTGTGTTTGTACACGCACAAATGACAGAGAGAATCTACAACCCAGACAACACTTTACATAAGCACTGAAGACACTTACTGATATCTGCTTTCTGTAATGGATGATATTGATAAACTGAGCATATCCTTTTATTTAATGAAAATGTACAGTGATTAGCAGCTGATCAGCTTTTTGTTCGTATTTTGTGTTTATTTGATTTGATTTATGTAGAAATTATTGTTGATTTATTGTTGACTTTCTCTATCTACACAAATATCAGCTCTCTTGAATGAACCAATTGTATTTGCACTAGTTATGTGTGGTTGAGAATCATATCAAACATCTCTTGTTAAAATATATGATCAGAAACAGTTACATTGATTTTTGATGAGTCTGTTACTGTAATTTTTGCCTTTTTGATCTGAACTTGGCATGTGTATTATTTTCATGTTGATAAACTGCTAACAATAGCAATTTTCAGTATTTTCCACAGTATATTTGATCACTTTACCTCTGTGATCTCTATTGCGCACAATATGAAATAAGTGACTTTGACTGGACAGGCTCAGGAGTGTTTAACCACTAAAATGTTTAAGACATGCATGAATCTGTTTAACATGGTCAGTTCTGATGCATTAGCATATATCTTACCAAAACCCTTCAAATGTGTTAGATTGAAGATTCACCAAAATATTTCATTTTGCCTCAGATATGTTTTTCTCCAATAATATTGTACTTATTCACATTTCCACAGCAACATTAATGACAAATATTAACCAAAATTTGCTGGTTACAGCAGACATGTTATTATACCAGAGTATATCTACTCATATCACTAAACCACTATTAATTATACATTAATTTTATCTTAAAAAGATTAACATGAACAAAATGACCATGCAGTTACCCAAAGGCAATGTGCTTTTCAGAAAAGTCACTCTGAAAGCGTTGTGTCCTGAAAGACTTGTACAATTTTTTTGGTCCCCAACAAAGCTTGAATTCTCTCTGTACACTGTGTCTTATGGTACATTCCACAAGTGCTGTATTTAATAAACTTAAATATTCTGTCTCTGTGTCATAGTGTAAAATGAGGACAGTCACCTATGACCAAATAAAATTTCAACAACATACAAGCATGTCTCTACAAAAATAAAGTGTTCTATTTAGTTAAAATTGAAAATGCATCTCTAGATCTTTCATTGTTAATTGGAGGAGTAATGTGGGTTAGTTGTAACATTGCTAGTTGTGTGTGTATATATATACACACAATAAAATATAATTATTTTAAAAAGTAGTCTTTAATTTTGATGTGTTTTACTAATATTGCACACCACCATTTAGCATCAGCCAGTAATATTACACCTAACAGGAATACCCTCCCAGAGCAGACGCTCTTATTGTTCCTATTGTCTTGATTTCTCAGCTGGTTTAGACATTAGTAATGACAGACAGTGAACGTTTTGAAAAAGCCTTTAAAAAAGCTCCTTTATAGATCTTACATCCCACTATTTTTAAGTGTGTCCTGCTTTGATAGTTCTAAATTGAATAAAACTAGAGGTAAAAGCAGCATTTCATAATAACTATCATGAATAACTAACACATTACATCGTATGTAATCTACATATATACATTCATACATACATTCAAATAAAAGTCATGAAACCAAAATATATATATATATATATATATATATATATACAGGTGCTGGTCATATAATTAGAATATCATCAAAAAGTTCATTTTTTTATTATAAATTATTTTTAAAAATGAAACTTTCATATATTCTAGATTCCCTACATGTAAAGTAAAACATTTCAAAAGTTTTTTTTTTTAATTTTGATGATTAGAGCGTACAGCTCATGAAAGTCCAAAATCCAGTATTTCAAAATATTAGAATATTTCCTAAGATCAATCAAAAAATGGATTTGCAAAACAGAAAAGTTCAAGTTCTTTAAAGTATGTTCTTTTGTGCACTCAATACTTGATCGGCAGGACATATTACAGCAAATGACTTGCTCCTAGCATAAATTACAGCATCACTGATGTGTGGCATGGAAGTGATCAGCCTGTGGCACTGCTGAGGCACTATTGAGCCTTCAGATCATCTGTATATTGTTGGATCGACTGTTTCTCATCTTTCTCTTGAAAATATCCCATAGATTCAGGTCAGGCATATTGGCTGGCCAATAAAGCACAGTAATATCATGCTCAGCAAACCACTTGGAAGTGGTTTTTGCACTGTGGGCAGGTGCTAAAGTCCTGCTGGAAAAGGAAATCAGCATCTCCATAAAGCTTGTCAGCAGATGGAAGCATAAAGTGCTTCAAAATCTCCTGGAAGATGGCTGCATTGACTCTGCACTTGATAAAACACAATGGACCAACACCAGCAGACGTCACGGCCCCCCCAAATCATTATTGACTTCAGAAACTTCACACTAGACTTCAAGCAGCTTGGATTCTGTGCCTCTCCAGTCTTCCTTCAGACTCTGGGACCATGATTTCAACATGAAATGCAAAATTTACTTTTATCTGAAAAGAGGACTTTCGACCACTGTTCACTGTCCAGTTCTTTTTCTCCTTAGCCCAGGTAAGATGCTTCTGACGTTGTCTCTGGTTCAGAAGTGGCTTGGTAGTCCTTTTCCTGAAGATGTCTGAGTGTGGTGACTCTTGATGCGCCGACTCCGGCTTCATTCTACTCATTGTGAAGCTCTCTTAAGTGTTTGAATTGGCTTTACTTGACAGTATTCTCAAGCTTGCGGTCATCCCTGTTGCTTGTGCACCTTTGCCTACCCAATTTCTTCCTTCCAGTCAACTTTGCATTTAATATGCTTTGATACATCACTCTGTAAACAGCCACCCCATTCAGTAATGACCTTCTGTGACTTACTCTCTTTGTGGAGGGTGTCAATGATTGTCTCCTGGACCATTGCCAAGTCAGCAGTCTTCCCCATTAGTGTGGTTTCAAAGAACAAAAGATACCCGGAATTTATACTGTAGGGATGGTCATTTAATGAAACTCAAATGTAAATATTCTAATATTTTGAGATACTGGATTTTGGACTTTCATGAGCTGTACGCTCTAATCAACAAATAAAAAATAAAAAAAACTTTTGAAATGTTTTACTTTACATGCAGGGAATCTAGAATATATGAAAGTTTCATTTTTTAAAATAATTTACAATAAAAAAATGAACTTTTTCACGATATTCTAATTATATGACCAGCACCTGTATATATATATTTAAAATGATCACCCCCCCACCCCCTTTCTGGTAAGCTGTTGAGGTGTGTCTGCTGCCACCTAGTGTCTGTATGGATATTTGGGAATGAAGTGTTTTTCCTTTTATAAAGCCACACTAATAAATCGTTTGACTGGCCCTTCAGGCAAGTTAGTGGTTGATGTGAGGCATCATTAGAAGTTGTTTATCTGTGTGCTGATTGGCTGTTCAGTCTCCCGCTCCGAGCTGTTTACAGATGAGCAGATGCAGGTGAAGTCTCACTTCCCCAGTCAACACACTCTCAAGACAAAATATAAGCCGCATATCTGTGTATAACACACATACTGCACACTCTTAAAGTTTTAAAATACAATGCAGGCTAAGAACAGCAGGAACTGTGAACATTTCTTTGCCTGCACCTTGCTTTATTTCGAGACCTGCAAACTCACAAGAAGTGAAAAAGGTGATGTTTATGAATTGCTGTAGCGGTGTCTGGGGGCATCCTCACCCAGGAGAAATTTTATTTTGTGTGATTTTAGCATGCTGCTAAAGCTTAGCATTCTGGTGCACTGATAAAAAAAAAATGGGAAAAGACATTTGTTTCAAGAAAAAAAAAAGACATTTATTGATGCGAATGCTGTAAAATTTATAGGGAACCCCAGTTGGTACATTATATGGAAATATATTGTAATGATATAATTATGTTTCTGCATTTCAATGGTGGCTATCATAAAAAGGATTTAACAGAAAACCCCTTTTGGAACCTTTATTTTCAAATGTACAGTTTCACTCCAGTCTATTCACATAAATGAATACTTTGATTCAAAAGTTGAATTTCGCTGAAAAGCGACTAGTTTCCAGGTATGTATTTAGAGAATGAGAACATAAGAATGATAATATCAAAATTATATACCAGGAATATTTTTTTATGAGATTTCTGTCATTGATGTAAACTTCCATTCAAAAACAAACTAAACAAAGATTTTGTAAACATACAGTATAAACAGTGGCATCACTTGAATATAAAAAAAAGGTGTAAAAGACTGACTGTTTGTAGCAGGTATTGTATTATATTATTATTTAAAGTAGGCATAAAAAAGTTTTTTGTTTTTTTTTAATGATAAAACGTATTAATACTACTATAGAGTAGATGATTATATTGTTATATTAAACACCCAGTACAGCTCTGGCATCCCTCAGTGCTGTTTTTTTCCTCCGCAAATCTCGTTTCTGCTTCTCCAAATCTGGAAACACAAAAAACAAATTAATTCTCATGAAACAATGCCATTTGAGTCCCCACAATAATTCTCCTTTATAATGTGTGACTCATTACAAGGCACAAACAATACTGAGCGATTAGACCAGAATTTACTCATTTAGATTATAAGTACATACATTCAAATCTTACTTTTACAGGGTTTCAATAATGTAACACTTTAGATTTAGGTGGTTATGAATGAAATGAAACCTTGTTCCAGCTGAGTAATAATGCGAGGTAGTTGTCCAGATGTCTCTAGTAGTTTGAGAGCAACATCATAGTCTGTGGAATATTTAAAAGCCATCAGCCTTTCAGCTGTATAAAGAAAAACTCAACATTCCATCAATTTTATAAAGGGTTAAAAACATACAGGGGTATTTCAGGTTCAAGCTCAGTTGACAGCATTTGTGGCATAATGTTGATCAACACACAAAAATTTGAATTATCCCTCATTTTCTTAAAAAAAAAAAAAAAAAAAAAAAGCAAACATCATGGTTAAGATGAGAAACCTGTAATGGCTGAGTTTTGGAGAATTTCAAAGCAAAAATGTGGAGCTTAAAATTTTATAAAAGCACGTACATGAATTCTTCTGTTAAACCTTGTGTATTATTTGAGCTGTAAAGTTGTTTTCATTTATTTTTTGATTCCATGAAATCAAAATTGACAATTCTTATTTTTTTATGGAATATTGCAATATTTATTATGAATGACTTATCGCGCACATCCCTCTTGCAAAACCATTTCTCTTTTCTGATGACGTGTTTCCTGGTGCAAGGGCGGGATAACCTGTCACTCACATTAGATCAAAGCAAAATCAGACCACAACATCTTGTGACTATACTATTGAAATGAATGTTGTAATGTCTATAAAATGACCTTGTTCATTTGCAGACTTTTACTTTCTTTTAAAAGGAGGAACAAGTGAAACTTAATGCTTGTGATAGTATGCCACAAATGCTGTCTATTGAGCTTAAAGGTTAAGTTTACCCAAAAATGAAATTTCTGTCATTAATTACTCACCCTCATGTCGTCCCACACCCGTAAGCCCTTTGTTCATCTTCGGAGTTAATTTATTTTTGATGAAATCTGAGGGTTTCTGAACCACACATAGGCAGCAAAGTCATTGTACCTTTTGAGGTCCAGTAAGGTATTAAAGACATTGTTAAAATAGTCAACATGATTACAGTGGTTCAACCTTAATATTATGAAGGGACAAGAATACTTTTTGTGTGCAAAATCAAAACAAAAACGACTTTATTTAACAATTTGAACTGTTGTCATACGCAGTTGGTGTAGCGAACACAGTGCAGTCTTCCGTGTTTACATCCAAAAGCCGGCTCAGTATTTTTGTTTTGTTTTTGCGCACAAAAAGTATTCTCGTAGTTTCACAACATTAAGGTTGAACCACTGCAGTCACGTGGACTATTTTAACGATGTCTTTAATACCATTCTGGATCTCAAAAGGTGCAATAACGTTGCTGCCTATGTGTGCTTCAGATACCCTCGTATTTCATCAAAAATATCTTAATTTGTGTTCTGAAGATTCTTAATGACAGAAATTTCATTTTTGGGTGAACTAACCCTTTAACTTGTATTGAACCTGGAATATTCCCCAAAACCAGTCTGAATTAAGACTGTTCTCACCTTGGTGGCTGGCTTCCTGTGATTGTACTCTTTCTCCCAGGCTGCTCAGCTGAGACACAAGCTCCGAGAAGATTTCTTTAGTCCACCCGGCCTGATTGCATCTAGTCCAGAATATGGTGGCATTGGACTGGGGTCCTGTGCTATTTACATCAAAAGCATCTGATGCAGCGGGCCGATCTGGTGATGTAGACACCCCAGCAGGAGGAAAAGGTTCTGGTTGCTGCTTGATGTTGAAGTCAGATGCTGAGAGTGTTCGTACTGCGGATGTTACCATCATTGGAACATCTACAGTTGGACTTGAACGCTGAGGTGACTCTGGTTGACCTAAGAGACCTTCGCTGTCACAGTGCTGGTCTGGCTGAGATTCAACAGTACCTGGTGAGACTGTGTCAGTGGGTGGAGCTCTGGGCGCCAGCGAGGTTCTACTTGTGGATGGTGTTTCATCCTCATGTTCAGGGGCTGAGACAGAACCAGGTGAGAGGCAAACAGCCTCTGGGTCAGCACTGACAGGTGAACCAGGTTCTAGACTGTACTCTGAAACACAGACAGAACCTATTAGCAAGCAGTTTCACACCTCATTGAAATGACAGCAGCAAGACAACAGCAGAGAGATAAACGCACCTGATTCTGCTGAGAGCCCCGAGTCCACAATAACGGTAAATGGAGCAGTGGTATGATACCTTTCTAATTGTAACAAACTCTGAGACACTTCCTGACAGAGAGAGAGAGAGAGAGAGAGAGCACTGTAAGCAATCACACCATTAACTAATGCATGCTAGTTAAGAGTGATTGAGTATAGTGGTGAGTATAATACACCGTTCACAAGTTTGTGGTCAGTAAGATTTTTTTTTTTTTAAAGAAATTCTGCTGATTCAGCAAGGACTTAAAAAGTGACAGTAAAAACATTTGTAATGTTACAAAAGATTTCTATTTCGAATAAATGCTGTTTTTTTTTTTTTTGAACGTTCTATTCTTAAAATAATGTATCATGGTTTCCACAAAAATATTAAGCAGCATAAGTGTTGTCAAAACTTGTTTATTAAGCACCAAATCAGCATATTAGAACAATTTCTGAACAGATCATGTGACCCTGAAACTGGAGTAATGGCTGCTGAAAATGCAAAGGATTAAATTACAATTTAAAATATTTGTAAATAGCAAAGTTATTTTGTAATAATAATTTACAATTAGTTTTTACTGTATTTTTGATCAAATAAATGCAGCCTAGAGGTTCGCCATAAGAGACTTCTTTCAAACCATTAAAAAAAATCTTACCAACCCCAAACTTCTGAACGATAGTGTAACTGTACTGGACTGTGATGGATTTCCCATATTGAACATACTAAATTTTATATGGTATTGGATGTATGTTTACATTTTTGGAGTTATTGTTCTGAGCGTTCCATTTTACAGGAAAAATTAATTATTAATATTTAATTTTTGTTACTTTTGGTGGCAATTTTGCCTTAAAGTCCTGGTCAATTTGTTACTTTGTACTCAATGTTCAGTGCTGGCCTGATGGTTTATTACAATCCCGGGAATCTTTCTTGACATGTATCAGACTGATAAGTATGTAGCAAACAATGCCTTTGTCCCAATGTGCCATTGAGGTTTTGTGTGTCCTTGTGTTGTGTTTTTGTTGTCATTTTTTTCCTGTCAAGTGACATGAAAATATCAGTAAATACATCTGAAAAAAACCCCATCAAGACTTGTTTACGGTGTGACGTGAGTGTGATGTATTCTGTACAGATGGACTCACTAATTCAATGTCAGTGTCATCATCATCTTCTCCTGAAAATAATGAGACTTTCTTTACAAAAAGGAATGATAAATAATAATCCCTGTATATTTAATTATAAAAACATAAACAGTCGTACCTGTGGTTGATAGGTTGAGTTTTTCACAGGGCCTGCAGACAAAGTGAATTTTTCAGGGAGGTTTCCCCTACATAACTTTACTACAGTTTTTGCTAAAATACCATGTTAAACTGTGGTAATCTTGTATTTGTACTGCTTTCAAACAAATACAAACTGGTTACAGTTTTGAGAAGCATGTTGCTTATAATAAATTCTAAACACAAAACATACCTTGTATTTTCAGGCACAGGAGTGGACTGCTATTAAAAGTGAACAGAGAAACACTTTATTGCTACAATGTTATTGATACTGAAACTGACAAATGCTTTTAAGATTCATATGCACTCATCGTGGTGTGATGCAAATAAGATCTCAAAGGTATAGTTCACCCAAAAAATGAAAATTCTGATATTTACTTACCCTCATGCCTTTCTGAACCTATATGACTATCTTCTCTCTTAAACAAAAGAAAATACTTTGCAAAATGTAAATTTTTTTGTCCATATTAATAGTCAATGAGGTCCAGTCATACAGGATTGGAGCAGCATGAGGGTGAGTAAATGATGACAGAATTGTATTTTTTGGTGACCGGTCTCTTTAAACTTGGACTAGCAGTTTCAGTGAAGTTTAATATGAAACTTTGGTGTAAACAGACACAGTGAGATCTTATGACACAAAACTCACATTGGGCTGTTTTGGAAGCAGAGACTCCTCCAGATCTGACGCTACAGGAGCTACTACAGGGTTAGTGCCGATGGGACTTTCATCATCTAAATAGAGACATATTATTCAAATTGTTCTGATTTTAATTACTTGTTTTATGCAGGCTAAGAAACACCTACAATTCATATTCTCACTTTGAAAAACAGAGAAATTAAATTAAATAAACATTAAACACCTGAGTATACAATGTATTTCCTTTTTTTTCGTCTGGGCGTTTCCAATTCTGGTGAGCTAAAAGAAACCAAACAAAAGATAATTAAGTCTGTGATTAATAACTGGACAATATTCTGTAATTAAAAGTTTGTACTACTTACCATTTTGGTAAATCAGATGTGCTCTGTTATTAAATAATAAAAAATATAAAACAGAAAATAAGAATAAGCTATACATTGTTAATCAGCATTATTCAGTGTATTTGTTTTCAAAGGCCACAAGACCATATCTGTTTGATGATGGAGCAATGCAATCAATATGTCCATTGCTGAATTGAAGTACAACTCAAACATCTCATAATCAGACATTAACTTTAATTAAATTAAGTTAGGGTTATGAAGTGATATTTAATGATATTTGTAGACAAATTTTAGTCTGTTTTCTTAATGATGATGACTGCACTAAAGAAAACATCAATAATTGTGTTTATGAGAAGCAAAGCTTAAGTGTGTGGTTCAGGTAAACCCTACGTTATGGGGACAAAATGTCCCCACAAAGATGGCAATATCCTAAACCGTTGTCCTTGTGGGGACATTTTTTGTCCCCAAGAGGAAAACAGCTTATAAATCATACTAAGTGATGTAAAATGCAGAAGGTTTACTGTGATGGGTAGGTTTAGGGGATAGAATATACAGTTTGTACAGCATAAACATCATTATGTCTATGGAATGTCCCCATAAAACATCAAAATGCAACATGTATGTGTGTGAGCTGACCCTGCCATGCAACTCTCCTGGATTGTCTGCTGATCCACAAGCCTTCTGATCAGATGTTAAGCCCCCATTTAATGAACCTAACAAACACATAGATGCATCTCATACTAGAACGAGCCACTGTAATATCAGTATCATCCCAATCAGCTCCTGGAAATAGTGAGATTATGTTTCTATACAGTAAGAAATTAAAAATGAACCTTTACTTTCACACACAGTGTTCATTTGTACCTGTGGCTGATGGATTGAGTTCTTCACGTGGCCTACAAAGACAGAGAAACTTGTTGACGGAACTTATAGACAAGGATTTTGCCAATATAATGGACGACTATAGCCCTAATCACCTCTCGTCCTTTGTTTCTTATTAATGAGTGAATAGAGATCAACATACCCTTTACGTTCAGGGTCAGGAGTTGACTGCTGTTGAAAGAGAACAGAGAGCAATTACTACAACATTACTATAATATTAGACAATAAACAATTTCTTTGCTGGAAACAAGAGTTGTGAATTTGCAGCCTGAATTGAATGTTTACAAGATCATATGTAATTAGAGATATTCACATGACGCACACAGACACAGATTAAACAGCCAGATTATATCATGAAAACTCACATTGTGCTGTTTTGGAGGTGTACACTCTTCTACATCTGACTCTACTGGAGCAAACATGGGTTCAACGTCATCATCTATGATAAAGACATCATAATAGTCAGATTTTATTAATGTTTTACATTTAAATTGACTCAAATGTGCATTAAAATGCCAAAAAACAAGCTATTATTCTCATGTTGATGAATAAACATATGTAATGAACAGTGAATAAACACTCTACTTCCCTGAACTGAATTGGGTTATTAAGTATTACTGTAGTACTGCTTAATATAAAGCCTTAATTAATTGTATAAATAAATACCAGACTCTGAAAACTGTTGAGAAGAAGTTAAATCTAGTGCTGACTTCCTCTTCTTCTTTCTGGACAAACTCACTTCTGATGACCTGAAAGAGCGCAAACACAAGATCATCTGTAGTATTTACACTGTAATTATTAATGTGACAATGTTCTGTGATTAAACAGATGAGTTCAGATGAGGAGTAACACACACTGCACACTTACCCTGTAGATGAATTAGATTCACTCTGATATTAAATGAAGAAAGAGAAGAAAATCACATCTAGACTTTCACATAGAAACCAAAATGAATGTGCCACTTATATGTCTTTATTTCAGTATTGTGCAGTGAAGTTTTTAAATGAACTCTAATGTGGTTAGGTAAACGTCAATGTGTGTGTTTTATAAATTTGAGCTGTAAGTGTGTATGTGTGTGTGCTGACCCTGTCAGGCCTTCTTCGTCCATGACTGTCTGCTGATTTTCGTTTCTTATTAGAGCCACTGAGACCAGATGTTGAGGCCTCTTGCAAATTTACTGAACCTAATAAACAAACACCAACTCAGAAAATGTCAATTTTCACTAAATAAAGTTGCTTACAGATTTGCATCACTGATACAAATAAAATTGCAAAAAATAATTTCATAGAATTTCTTAAAATTTAAACACTTACTTGTTCCTTTGGATTTTGAATCATGTAATTCACAGAGCAGTCTAAAAGGAAACATTGGTTAAGCTATTTTACTACATTTTCATTTAACGAAGGCATCTAAAGAAACAGATTCTTTCATCTTACTTATAACTGCCTTCAGTAAAGTCTTCAATAGCTTTGGCATTGGCCTCTATAGCACAGGGATAATGGTACGAGCGCCTACATCTCTTGTTTTCACATCCTGCTGTAGCCCCATTTTTATTACAATGGTGGCAAAGCTGAAAATAAAGACACAAAAATTATGCATCAACAGAAAAACAACAAGAATATGATGACAGTTGTGTTACATTTTAAAATACTATGCTTAACAATCAAATTACATGTACTGTACAAAATCTTGTCATGTTTAATTACTTTTGGAATATAACACATAAAATGCTCCTGACTACAATCATTTGAAGCTACGCAATTCCACTTTGTTAATCTATATTAGTGTTTTGTGTAGACACTTTGATATGTAAAGTGTTACAAAAAATTTCGAGAAAAAAGTTATGCAGATAATGTGTTTGTGCATTTGTTTCTGCGGTTAAACGCACTAGTCTTTTTCCTCTCCGCAGCTCGTCCTTAACATCGTCTACATCGAATCCAAACAGGTCATCATAGGTGGGCGAGTTCTTGCAGTAGATCCCTGATGCAAATAACTGAGGACACAATAAAATAAACACATGACACGCTCCCACGAACAGCACTAATAATACATTTCCGTAAGGCTTACAATATGAAAAAAGGCTTGTTACCAAACAGTTCTGGTGTGCGGAGATGTTCTCTTTGGATGAGAGAGGTCCAGTGATTTCGTCTTCGTCTGATTTCTTGCACAATACACAATTGATTTTGTGCGATGATCGATATTGATCCGAACCCATCTTGAGCTCTGCGGGCCGGGCTGACATTCAAAAGCGACTCATGTTGTTTTCATTGAACTGTTTCTTCCAGTAGAATTAAGTTTCGGTTTCCGTTTATTGCCTCGAAGGCGGGTCACATCGTCATCATCTTCGGCATGCATGAAACCACTCTTGTTAACTACTCAAACAGACAGTAACTGTCTTTCTAGCATCAAATATATCTCCAAAATCGACCACTTTGAAATGTATTCTAATTTGACTAGAAAAAGTATGTGTTTTGTTGTTGTTGGTCTCCCTGCAGGGGGCGATCGGATTCTTCCTTTCAGCCATATTCAAATCGCGTAACGTTTTTTTTTTTTTGTATTACAAATTAAAATCTTTTAATTAGTACCTAACAAACAAATCCGATAAAATAACAATGTAGATAAAATACATATATATATATATATATATATATATATATATATATATATATAAAATCCTTATCCTGTAATCACAAACGATAATGATTGGTCAATCCTGACTAACGCTGTGAAAAGTAACAGGTACCACGTAACAGGAATTATTTAGACCAGAGTCCCTTTACATCTAAAACAAAGAACTTGTCGGAAGTCTACAGGTGTCAAACATACGGCCCGCGGGCTGAATACGGCCCACAAAGGTGTCCAATCCGGCCTGGGGGATGATTTGAACAATATATATATATATATATATATATATATATATATATATATATATATATATATATATATTTTTTTTTTTTTTTTTTTTTTTTGGCCAATATCTATTCTGGACTTGCAAACAAAACTGCTTTGCAATCAATTCCCAAACTGTCATTTGTGTGGAAATATTACGACGTCTGTAAACAGGACGTTAACACAGTCACGTGCTGAATATGGACGCAAAGAGAAGAACACAGACGCGCCAGCAGCAGAGCAATACTGTACCAGGCTAAGCTCACTGTTTGTGAAATATAGGAAGAAACATATAAATATTGAATTGGGTTTTATATGAATGTAACTTAGAAGGGAACTGTCTTCAGAAAAGTTTTGATCTCCGTATAAGTAGCCTGGCTATTTTATAAGCGCAGCTCTGCTTTGTGTACAGCGGTAACCAAGGAAACGCTATATCGTTGCTGTTCCACAAGCGCCACCTACTGTTAGAGAGTGAATTTGCATTTTCATTCAGTCCATCTGCTATTTTTGTTTTGTGCAGGTGTCTTATGTAGCATAATTTCACAAAGCTATAAAGTCAGACCATGCTGTTTTTTTTCTGTAAATTTTGAAATTATACAATCTAATTTAAATTAAAAACAACTGCTCATGCTCAAAATGCAGTGGTGCCTGTATACCAAATGGCTACACATATTTTTTTTTTATTTAAGATCAGTTTGGCCTGTTATAGGGCAAATAAACAACAAATAAATTTGCTTAAAGTCCCTGTAAAGTAATTTCAAAGTATGTGTTCTGAGTTTGTCACACCGCAGAAAAATGTATTATTAACCACCCAGCCAAATTTGAATTATTAAAAAAAATCTGCAAGTAAATGAAATAAGTTATCAAAATCTCGAAAAAATGAGCAGTATTCTCTGCTCTCAAACGCTGGGGGCGTGTCGGATGTCGGCGCTGAAACCACACCCACTCGCGAGAGCTGCCATCTCAACTGACTTGTCTAATGAGTCAAACACACTGATGCATATCCACAAGTTTCCTACGCCCCATGAGGCCTTGCGTCGAAAGTGGGAGCGTCTTCCGGCTCGAAGTAAACAAGCTGGACGTGACACTCATTCATTCAACAGCTGACAGTCATTCAAGATTTAGCGATCCAAACTTGCGAACGTTTGGCTTTTACTTAAAGATTTAAGATTCCAGCATAAATATCTGAACAATGTTTTACAATAAAAAATGTTACAGTAACAGTAATTTATTAATTTATGTCAGGAGTGCACATCAATCATGCTAAATCTAACTGATATTTATATTGACATAAAAAGAAAACACATACCTATTCAGTTGCACCTGCTTCCATTTATTTACGATCACAAGAATGCACAAAACAACTCCATTACGGTTTTTAAGTCCAAAGGCTTACACATTTAGAAATATATTGATAACATATCCTATGTTTACGGTTTTTTTTTTTTTTTTTTTTGAGCATTTCTATTAATTTTCCTCTAAATTATGCGATGATTGCAATCCGAGGACGTTTGTGCGATCTCTCCTGTCTATCTATCCTGGTCCTTTCAGCCAGAGCAACAGAGGGAGCTCGTGAGAGGAAAACAGGAGTTATGAGTTATACGAGTTAACCGGAGTGTGTGAATCTGTGAAAGATATGCGTATGCATTCGGTATCAACAAAGGCTCAGGGAAGAGAGATAAAACATTAAACCAAATAAATACACTATTGTAATCATATAAGAAATGTCTACGTTCCTCAAGCAGTCTCTGGTATTTTCCATAAACGTGTGTATTTATAATCGCAATGGTTAACATAAATAGCCTTTAGCATCGCATATATGACAGTGGAAACCCTGTATTAAGTAGCTTGATTAACCAGTCGTTTATGTTTTGTTTGTGTGTGTGTGTGTTATTTATTTTTTAAACTTCTTCAGTTAAAATTATCATTAAACACTTTTCAGCTGTTCTTTACATTAATATAAATATTTTCCAACTGCTTTTGAAAGGCTGTGAGTGTTTTCAAAAGCTATTGAACTGGAACTATGTGTGACCATCAAAACAGCCTTAAACCTTTGATACTGAACTTCTTCAGTTAATATGACTTCATTAAACACATTTCAGCTGTTCTTTACATTAATATAAATATTTTCCAACTGCTTTTGAAAGTCTGTGTGTGTTTTTCAAAAGCTATTGAACTGGAACTGTGTGTGTCCATCAAAACAGCCTTAAACCTTTGATACTGAACTTCTTCAGTTAATATGACTTCATTAAACAAATTTCAGCTGTTCTTTACATTAATACAAATATTTTCCAACTGCTTTTGAAAGTCTGTGTGTGTTTTTCAAAAGCTATTGAACTGGAACTATGTGTGACCATCAAAACAGCCTTAAACCTTTGATACTGAACTTCTTCAGTTAAAATTATCATTAAACAAATTTCAGCTGTTCTTTACATTAATATAAATATTTTCCAACTGCTTTTGAAAGGCTGTGAGTGTGTTTTCAAAAGCTATTGAACTGGAACTATGTGTGACCATCAAAACAGCCTTAAACCTTTGATACTGAACTTCTTCAGTTAAAATTATCATTAAACAAATTTCAGCTGTTCTTTACATTAATATAAATATTTTCCAACTGCTTTTGAAAGGCTGTGAGTGTGTTTTCAAAAGCTATTGGAACTGGAACTGTGTGTGTCCATCAAAACAGCCTCAAACCTTTGATACTGAACTTCTTCTGTTAATATGACTTCATTAGAGTAAATAATAGTGTACCTTCATATATGCAATTAATAGTTTAAAGTTTTGTACTATGATTCATTACCTGTTCATCTACATGGAGTCCCTCTGCAGGAGGCTGACATGCATCAGAACTTGAAGTTTCCACTTCCACATCCTTCTTGATCGTCTTTTTTGGGGAGCAGGTATTTTATGTGGAACAGAAAAGAATTTGAATTTGGTGGATGGGAAACATTCTTCCTTCTTCTTCCAAGTTTCTTGAGACTGATCAAGGTTCAAAGGTGCCTCAGGTTTTTGAGGAAGTTCATGCTTGATGATATGCTCTGTATACCTCGCTTGTAGAGACTTTTTCTTATGAAGGTCCCTGGTTTGACTTTTTTTTCTTTATGCATTATGAATGTTTGACAATTCCAAACCACCTTTCAATGTGACAGTTGGTATCTCTTGTTTTTGGTTGTTTCTTTGTTGTCTCCATGTCCTGTTCATCCATCAGGTCTCCCAACAGCAAGCCACTCCAAAGAGGAAAGATGGCAAGGTACGTATCAAAGAGGACTGTGAGGATGCCTGGACAAAAGTATGGGTTGTTTTCTTTTGCCAACCCTGTGTCATCATCAACCATTTCTTCCTTCACCTCTTTCATAATCTGCTGAAAAAAGGCATAGAATGGTGATTTGCCACTGATATTCGTTGCATGTGTTCTGTCTTCACTTTCACACATTTTCCAGTCTTCAGATTGGGGAGTTTCTTCAGTGGCTCCTCTTTGGATCTTGAAATGACACTCTCCAAAATACGCAGACTTTCTTTGACGAGGTCTGTGTTTTGTTGGGTTGTGAGCAAGGCACATAATGCACGGAACAACTTTCTTGATTCAGTCATGTTGCTGGCATTTTGGAGTCTTGCGAAAGCATATGTGGCAAAGTCTCTTAGCCCTTTGTCATCTGTTTGCCTACAGATTGCCTGTCTCACAGCTTTCAGGATGTGAGCAGAGCAAATGTGTAGTACAGTATATGACTTCATTTCATCCACTGATTTTTTGTTCATGCAGAAGTCATATGCTCTGTCGAGGTAAGTGCTGATGTGCTCTTTGTTGAAAGCAATCATCACACTTTGTATTAAAGCCCAACTATAATCAGTTTCGACCTGGTGAATTTTTATTTGGGTGTACTTTGATAAATGCAAAGTGAATTGCATGAGCCAAAATGTGATTGGTGGTACTGAGTGCTCATTGGAGAGCATTTCACAAATAGGCAGTGGTGCATCTCGACCTGCATTTCTTGGAAGAGTGAGCGCATAGTACAACACCGGCTTTGGCTGTTCTGGAATTTTTGACACTACACCGCCAGTGGCATCAAGGTAGAGGGACACAGGAGACTTACTTTGCAAATGATGCACAAGAATGCTGATGCCCAACTCACGAGTACAAATGAACAATGAACGGATTCACACTGAAAAGCTGTGTGTAGCCTGGTATTTTGAAGTATTTTTTGTCAATGTCCTTAAATATCGTCTGCATTAAGGATATTTCCATCATGATGTTAGAGCTGATGGATTCTTGCTTTCTCATTTCCGAGCTTATTACCTTCAACACTTTTTTACTGAGACATTCAGTCATGTTCCCAGCCAGGAGTTCCTCGGTTGGTGTTGTTTCAAGTGTGCTGTAAAAATGCTCGCTGGGTCCATGCGATAGTAGGGCCTCTGCTATTTTTCCTCTTTTTAGGTGGGTTGCCGGCCTAGCCTTCTTCTCTGAAAGTTTGTGTTGTATATCTCCGGTTTGTTGTACTAACATTTTCACATCTTGGCCCAGTTCAGCAGGTTTATTTTGCACTATGAATGAGTATTTGGCTGGGCAAGAGGGAAATGTGCAGACTGCTTTAATTTGTAAGTATGGAAGATTTTTCTTTCTACTCCAGGGAGTCTTCACATGTTGATATTTAAATGAGAGTACAACATGGATTTTTTGTTCGAAAGCAGTCATACACATGGTCTGTCCAAGGTTGTCTTAACTTAGAGCCTATTAGTGGCCTGATTCTATCCCACACTTTTCTTTCCATAGAGATAGAAAATGTCTTTTTTACCTCTGGACACTGTCTCCAAACATTGACTCCAGGCTCTCCATCCTGTACCTTCATGGCCTCAGGTGTACTGTTTAGACCCTCTGACTCAGTGTGTAGCTGTAATGGGACATCTGTGGGCTCTTCGTATATTGCGTCTGTGGGATCTTCGTATATTTGCTGAAATGGGACATCTGTGGGCTGTTCGTTTACAGGCTGTGAGGTTTCTGCATCTGTGGTACATCAGTTTCATAAATTAATCAATCTTCCAACATATTTAGATGCTTGAAATGACTGAAAATGATGTTATATTTGGCCTTTACATTTTCAAGTGTCTTATGGTCAACAAGGCTGCATATATTTGATTAAAAATACAAAACATACAGTACAATTGTGAAATATTATTCCAATATAAAACAGCTTCATTTACTGTGTTCATAAATCAAATAAGACTTGTGCTAAATAATATGTAATAATTGTATGTTAGTAATGTTTTTATTTATTTATTATGTATTTAAATATATTTTCATTTATTTATTTAATGTTTTTGACCAAAAATACAAAACTTATGAGCATAAGGATACATTTGCAAAACACAAGTTAATGATTAATTAAAGCAGAGAACTGAAACTACATGGCTTCAACTCATGATGACAAAAAAAAATTCAAATAACACTTGTGGACATGAAAAAAAAAATATGACATATTATTTAGCAAAAGTCTTATTTGATTTATGAACACATGGTTATGTCTGCATTAACCATGAATTAATACATTTTAGTGCGCCCATATTTTTACATGTTACCAACTTTCCAATAAAGAAGTGTTAACAAACCCTCTATGGTACAGTGTTGCCTCCAGGCAACATGGTCTATTTTAGTGTGTTTTTAATAAAATAAGGCACCAATTGATTGATCAAATGTATCTCAGGACAGAATAACTCAAATACTAATCAATAAATGTGCAAAAAAGACCAAAACATGACCAACAGGGGTCCATTTTGTGTCCTGTTTCAGCACATGTCACATGACTCCATATTTTCTCCAATGAAAAGTGCTTTTTTTCACATGTTTGTATCCATTTAATCACCCGCAAAAAAATATGAGTCACCTTCACTGGCAAGTAAAGAAGTTTTTTTAAGAACTTTACATTATATATCATCAGATGTTTTAGAGAAAATAACAAAAAACTGTGTGTTGCCTCAAGGCAACATTGTACCATAATGGAATCGCATAAGGCCATACAGGCATAATAGGTTTGAATACAAATGTATTATATTTGTAAGGAAAAGAGTTAGAATTATCTAAATATGTTGGCATTTTCACATGATTTTGTAATGCACTTATAAGAATAGTAATTCACATACTATATCTGCATATATTATGATCTGCACATTTTCTATAGCACTTCAAAAAGGTATAAAACACAGGTAGCACTGGCAGGTGATGAGGGTGAGGATGAGGAGTTAATGAGGGGTCATACTGTGATGAGGAAGATGAAATCATAGTGGCAATCCGTCAGGGAGAGAATGAGGGTGAGAGAGAAGATGGAGATGAGGATGAAGATGGATATGATAACTTGATATAATAACATAATAATATGATGGTTTGGTAATACTTGTGTTCCACTATTGTACAATGTTGCCTGAGGGCAACAGCTGGATATAAAATGTTACTTTTTATTAAATATGAAACTTTTAATACATTAAAAACTAGATACATTTGTTTGTTCAAGTGTGTAGTTAAAGAAATTGATGTTTTCAATAAATATATTTCTTTTTTCTACATGAAAATGCCAAATGTTTAAATTTTTCCATTGTGGTACAATGCTGCCTCGAGGCAACAAACTTATAAAAATTAAATAAATTAAAAAATTATGAAAATGTTTATTGATATTGTTAAAGTGTCCAATTTTAAGCAGGAAAAACAACACAAATAATTTTTTCCTCATTGATATCATATTGCGTACCATAGAGGGTTAACAAACAAAAACATGTTTGGAACAACATGAGGGTGAGTAAATGATGACTGACTTTTAACTTTTGCCTTAACTATTGCTCAAACAAATGATTTTTGTTTCCCTTACAATTAATACTTTTGTCATCTTAAACAAATAATAAGAAATATTTACATAAATAACTACTAAGCCCACTGTAAAAAAAATTTTTACCTTCAAGTCTTGGCTTTTCTTGTGTCGCTCTTTAATGCTGTTGACATTTCACACCTGCGGCCGCAGCTACCGTTTCTTTCACGCCCTCTCAGTTTGTGGTCCAAATACTCCATGACCAAAAGCGATTTGTTAAAAAAACTTAATGCAAGCTCTGACCATATATCTGAGGAACGTTCAGTGTTTCTATTCAAAATATCAGCTTTCTGCAGTTTTTCGATGATGCGTTGGGTTCCGCCTGCTTTTTCCCATAGATTTGATCTTCTTTGTTTGCTACCTTTTTTAAATCTGCCCATTTCGCACACAGACTGTGGTCATTCTGAAAACATGTGACCAGAACTCGGAATTTTATACCAGTGTTGTCCTGAGAAAGTGCTGTTATCTTTTTCTCAAGACACGTTTGCTTGGGACAGCTGCTTTTGTGTGTGCTGCCTGTGAAACAGTAGGCTATAAAGCAGTATATACATACTGTATAGTCAGAAGTCCATTCGTCACGATGCTGATGAGGGGACCTTGGATTTAGGTACTGGATGTCCTTTTGGGTTCATGACATGGCGTCTGCTGGTCTCAAGCAGAGTGCCAGTTGTCCACCAGTACAAAGGACCTGCACAGAACACTTAGCGCACATACACAGATACACATGATTCAAAGCTTTGTCAAAGTTGAAGTTGATCTGATCTCTGCTCTGAGCAGGAAACTTTCCCAAAACATACTGATAACATGTTCTTTTCTCTCAGTGAGAGGTACAGACAATATTCAAAAGTATTTTCTAGTGTTTGAAAAGGAAAAGAAATGCTTTAACATACATTGAAGAAGTCATTCAAATAATTTAACAGAAAGATAAATGTTGATTAATAACTTAAAAGATATATATTGAAGCGGCAGTGGATTCCAGAATCCACCCCTTCAATTCACTTACATTGGTAAAGACCATCAATGATTTTGTACATTACATTATTTTCCAATTGCTAACAAGCGTTTACCAATACATAAAGTAGCTAAACTCACAGCAACACACATACATCACACAAGTAGCTAAATAGTTAATATTATGCCCAAAACCATATTACACAGATGCTTCTTCAAAGTTAAAGTCGGTCCAGGCCCCAACTATAAACAGGACAGTTTCTGAAAACATACTGATAACATGTTGTAGTTCTGATGAGATGAGAAGTACGTATAATCATATTTCTTCTTTAGAGAAATACATAAAGACAGGATAACACTCTAAAAATGAGGAATAGTCAGATAGTCCAAAAGCAAGGGTGACCTTTGTGACCCTAGCTGTCCAGGGTGTTAAAGAAACATAGATCTATAGCTGGACACATGTTGACAGTGTCTCCAAACGGACAGACAAAGAAGACAGGTATCAGCAGACCATCTGAAAAGGACATTTCAACAGCCACATAATCATTCTATGGTTGCATATGAAAGAAATCATTCAAATAATTTAAGTTTTTTTTTCAATATCTAACAAGCGTTTACCAATACTTAAAGTACCTTTTCTAAAGTCTTAACACAGCAACACACCTACATCACAAAAGTAGCGAAATAGTTAATTTTCTGGGCAAAACCATATTTTGTTAAATAAACAGAAACTCTAAATTTCAAAAAGCTAAAAACCTTTTTCAACACATACTAACTCTATCAAAACACAGCAAACCTGATTCAAAATCGAGTACTTTAAGTATTGGCAAACGCGTGTTAGCAATTAAAAAAAAAAAAAAAAGTAAACTGTGACTCCGGGTCTTCATTCATCATATTTGGTCTTTTGGGTCTTTAACTGTAAAATTCCCCTACAAGTGAGACATGCAATATTATGCTATAATTTTGAAGAGTATTTTCTTTGTTTTTATAATAAATTTCATAATAATTTATAACTTATTTATGTAGTAAATAAGCAAAATATTGGAACTGGCCATTAAAAGAAAAATCAATAATAAAAAATATTAAATAAAACATTATTTTAAAAATCTAATAAAGTCATTTCGCAGTAAAAACAAATGCAGTTTTCAAAGAGCAGTGTGGTGTTTTTTCTTGAAAATTAATGTGTAGTTTGTATGGTTAATATTAATGTAACCGTCAGCTCAATAAGGTTTAAAAAAAAAATTTCGGCCCGCACACGGTTACATTTTTTCCCATCAGACCCTCAACCTAAAATGAGTTTGACACCCCTGGAATCCAATCACACCTATTTTCATTATCTTTAACAAAATTACATTAGATAATACTTAATGGGTAAATCCTATATCAAATAGTATCAATATCACTAATAAAAAAGTTAGAAATGTCATATTTTATCTGTTAATCATTGTGTATATTAATGATTACTATAACAAATTATTATAGAATGTTTGCAAAATGTAGAGTCCTAATATATTTAATGCCTAATCAAAACAGGCAAAGTCATTAGTCAACTATGGTTTTATTTTTTTATATGCATATATAAAACAATATTGATTTTTAAACATATTTTACATACAAATGGCACAGGGTGATCACAGTCACTTTGAGAAACAATATCTGCATATATGATATGCTTGCGTTACATGTAGGTCCTAGTTTCCTGCACACAATGATATAACAACTGACACATGCATTCACATTGGAGATCACAAGACTTGACAACAGACATGCCATATCCCAGTATAGACAATTACGGTGGCACAAATTACTACTACATTTTAAGGGATATGAAACATGTGTAACAGCATAATATAAGACAGTGTGTAAAGAGCCAGGTCAGGTGTCTCTGCGAAATGCATTACTTTGGTGCATTCTAAGACTACATTCTTAAAAATAAAGCTTCTTCAATGGGTCTTTGCAAAGAACTCTGAGTTATGGGAACAATAGTTTCCATATGTATACAGTTCTTTGGAGAGTCAAAAAGTTCTTGATGTTGCATTATAGGTTTTTACATTGTGGTCTAGAGATGGTTTTTTATATATTTAAATAATAAAACATCCACGTGGAGGCTGATAACTCTTTTTGGCACTAACCTTTTGGTTTTCTGGCTGGTTAGTATGACCACTGCTGGTAGATGTATGGTTCTAAAAAGCATTTTTCTCCATTGACAACTATTTAAAATTAGCTTTGTGTCCTCATAAAAAGCATTTTTTGTCACATTGACATTTAAATGAATGTAAATGCTAATGGACAGCTTTCTCCAGGTATTCTAAACCATGTGCTTCTACCAAGAACCTTTATTTTTAAGAGTATGCAAAACTTCAAAGTTAATGTTTAATATGTCTCATTTGCCTCTTTTCCAGAGTTATGCAAGACTCATAGTGTATATGCTGTACATTGATGGCATTTCAGACACGTTTACACTCAACTCTCATTCCTCAGGATCTTCAGTCTCTTCAGAAAGCTGGATCTCTTCCTGTATCTTCATAGACTGCAGCTCATCTTCACACTGAAATAAAGATGAGGAAATGCTTTAAAAACATGACACCCTTTTGCTTTTTCATCTAACAGTAAAAAACAGACATGGTCTTGCACCAGTTTATCTTCCTTCTCCTCCTCGGGGTCAGAGGTCACTTGCTCCTCTGCACTAAAGTATCCATCATGCTCCACAGAGGCATCCAGTGAAAGAGATCCTTTAGTCCAACCTGAGACAAACAGGAGAAAAAAATAGATTAAAGTTAAAAGGATGGGGAACAGGATTTGTATTGTAAGTAAACACATAAATGAGGGCCATGTAGAGATGACAGAGAAAGTACCGCTGAAGCCTCATCGTGACGTGATAGACAGGGGACAGACCAGTGACCATTTCCCAAACCACAAAAAGAGCATGCGTCGGTGCGTGTCAGAGGAATGTTACAGGTGCAATACAAGTTAATGTCTATCAACAGCATAAATAAAATGTGAATCTCTCCACAAATAACATTTTTGTACAGAAAAATTCACATTTCTGTTTTGAAATCCTCTTGCTCCATTAACTTCCATGGTAAATCTATTACCATAAACACATTTTTGTTTGTTTTTACAAACTGAGGGACTACTCAAAATTATTTTTTGTGTAACTGATGCTGTTGATAGAGCTAAACCCGAAACAATCTTGTATAGACAAAGACGTGGTCAGAACCACTCAGAAAGCATCAGATGAGACACACATATAACCTACAAGCACATGCTACCCTAGTAAGACCTCAGTGGAGTATTCTTAAGTGTGCACATACGTGTATACTCAGTATGTGTACCTCTCCTACGATTCTGAAACAGGCTTGATGTACTGAACCACCTGACTCCGCCCAAGTTAGGGTGTGGCCCTGTTTCTGGGAGGAAAATAACCAATCAGAGTGCATCTCTGCATCTTCTTAGTATGGCACAGTGCCTGAAGTACACCTGAGTGAGCTATTCCTTTGAGGATCAGCTCATTTTCTGCCTTTAGTCTTTAGAGAGCTTGGTGGTAATAAATTGGCTGTTTTTAGCATCAGCCATTTTCTATTTTTATTTTTAAAATCTCTCGAAGAGAAGATATCAAGAACATGTGAACTTCATGTTTGGTTTTCAGTCTGCTGAAATAGGTCACCTAGAGGTGTTGGGTCACTTCGGATATCCTGTCGTTTTGGTTTCGTCTCAAAGCTGAACGAAGACCCTGTAAACCACAAAAACAAAAAAACAAAAAAAAAAAAACAGAAAGAAGTTAAAGGGGAAGTTCATTAATCAAAAACAAAGTCTCTAATGACATAATGCATGTATGCATGTTGAAAGTTTTTAACTCACCTTTCGCTCTCTGTGTCATTCCAGGTTCTAGAATGTTCTCAAGTTCTTTGCCTCTTTCCTCTTCTGTCTTCTGTTTCTCTGCTCCTCCGCTCCTGAGGTTACTACTTTCATTTTTCACCAGTCTTAGGATGTGATGAATTTCATGTTATAAAATTAGCTCCAATATAAATGTGTAAATGTGATTGTGTGTAATCATACCTGTTAGTCGAGCTGGTCTCTGAGGTGAACTGTTCAGGTGCCTTCTGTTGACGTGCCTCTACATAACAAGAGCATGCATTTAAAGCATGTTTGTGTTAAATCAGTCATCTGAATGTATCACATATTTCTTTCCAAACAAACATAAAACCAGGCCGATACCTTTGTAGGCCTCCAGTTGTCCTGTTAGAAGTTTCTGGATTTCTGTCACCCAGATGGTCTTAACCTCCTCAGACACGGCCTACAAATTAACATATATCACAAAGCCACATAAAACCAGAGACATCTGATCAATCCAGACTTAACACATGTAACATGATCTTTTTAATAGAAATATGAACTCAAGACACACCCTCGTGTGCTCACCTGTACTGTGTAGACTTCATCCCTTGACCTGGACCAGATCTCAAACTTCTTGCTGTCCCCTTTAGCAGTCTCTGTTATTCCAATAGCAGCCATCTAATGAAGACAGAAAAGAGACCATCATCTCTGTATGAAAATAATAATAAAAAAAATATTTTTTGTGACCTTACTCGTTTAAATCTATAAATATGCAAATTAGGTATAATCTTCACAAATTGAATTTTATAAAAATCACAAGACTCTACAGAAAATGTTTTCTGCAGGGCATTTCACCAAAAGTTTAAATATTTGAGTTTGTGCATGTTATAAAAATGCTTCTTGCATTTCAAAAATAATAAATAAATGCAATTTAATATGGGCAATAAAATGCTAATGACCCATAAAATACAGTATATCTGAAATATAGTATTTTCTATTTTAGAAAAATGTCAGATCAGGAAAATGGCCTTTTAAATACGCAACTTTGGTAGTTACTAAATTTCCCTTAGCATGGGAGAAATACTATGGTTAATTGAACATAACAGAAGAGATCAGACTTACCAATATGAGCTCACCATCATTTTATTAAATTAAGCTAAGCATTATTACACTTTCCCCCGGTTTCACAGACAAGGCTTAAGCTAGTTCTAGACTAAAATGCATGTTTGAGCTGTTTTAACTGAAAGCAACTTGCACTGACATGCCTTAAAACGTCAGTCAGTGCCATTGTTTTGTCTCAAGATCTACACCACAGTAATGTTTGTTCTAGTGAAAGTTTATAAAAGCTACTTAAATGCCCTAATTGAACTAAGGCCTAATCCTGGTTTAGGCTAAGCCCTGTCTGTGAACCCGGGCCATAATGTTAATATACTCACGCTGAGCTCCTGT
The DNA here is from genome assembly GCF_019924925.1 of Ctenopharyngodon idella. Classification (NCBI taxonomy): domain Eukaryota; kingdom Metazoa; phylum Chordata; class Actinopteri; order Cypriniformes; family Xenocyprididae; genus Ctenopharyngodon; species Ctenopharyngodon idella. The sequence continues at coordinate 20,476,941 of NC_067228.1, forward strand.
TTGAAGCTATATGAGGGGGCTTTCTCATATCCCTCTCCGCTCTCCTCTCGTCTCTTGCAGAAGAGCAGAGCTTTCTCGTGCAGGAACAGGTGTCTCTGCATGGGCTTAAACCTGGCCAGCTCTATCACCTTCACATGACCTCTCTTATGCTCCGCCCACACACTGAATGACCCCTGCATCAGCAGGCGACCCAGGTCTCCAAGATTACCCTGCATGGAATCAATAAATATTGCTTGCAGATGTGGAATAAATAGGAGTGACAAAACAATAATTAATATTAATGGGCATGACGTGATTGAAGTGTGTGCATGCCTTTTACCTCATATCCTGTGATGGCAATGAGATGCATTGAGTCATTTACAGCCTTCAGGATCCCTAGTATGGATGAAAGAGCTGCCTGCAGCTCCACTGAGCCCTCGCAGCCTTTACTGTACTTAATCATCTCCTAAAACACAAACATGCACACACACACACACACACACACACGTTTCCACAGTTATCAACATTGCAAATCTAGTAAAGTTTTTCATATTTTATTTTTTTAAAAATGCAATACACATTTATAATGCTATACTTTGTGTTGCTTTACCTTGGCAGTAAATGGTAAAAAACTAATTAACACTGCTGCGTGGTTATTTCAAATACACAGCAAATTTCACATCTTTCTCTCTTCTGACCAACGGAATCAATCTCTCTCTATTTTTTCTCTCTTTTGGAAACACTATCACAGACTTTTTTCTTTTGCTATAGGAGCAAATGGAAATGGAAATACAAAAATTATATTTGCTGTGGCCTCCCGTTTACCACTATAGAAGTTTACCCAACTATGGCAACTTCCGCTTCTGAGAACCCCGAAAATGTGAAAAGGGCCCATTGTGACGTACATCCAAGTTAATCAGATTACTAAAAAAAAAAAAAAAAATGTAGGGCAGGGACTTGGTTTTTTCCAGTGGTTGTTGATTGGATGGAGTAGATCTGAATGTGAGTTCGCAGTCGATTGTAAGAAAGGAGCGGGGTTTAAACAGACTAAATGACTGGAGAAATCCAGCATACATCACTTAAGACAATTTTATTGAAGATTATGAGGTCAAAACTTTTTTTTTTTTTTAAATGAAATGCGAGTAGGAATCGTTCAGAATAAGATCAACAACATGCATTTAGAATATAGAGTAAATTTTTATTTCACGCTGACTCTTCAGTTATTACATTTTCATATACACACACGTATAACACACATATAATCTAGTACCTTTAGCAGGAGCTGGTACTTAGTGATCCTCTGGACAGGCTTTAGTAGATATGAGTCCAGCCCCAGCTTGTGCTCTAGTTTTTTCTGACACTCCTGATGCACAAACACAATGTGGTAAAGTTGTTCAAATGGCTATCACTCACAAAGAGGGACTGATGTCATCAACAGATTGTGGTTAGTGTGTATGTGTGTCTGAGAGAGTGTGTGTTTGGTATAGAAAATTAGAGTACTGCATACTGCACAGTATGTACTGCACGTTACCTACTATTTAAAAAACAAGTATGGAAAACAGTCCTCAGTATTCACAGATAAACATTTAAAACGTTTAAACTGTGTTAAGTCTGCATTTTAATCCAATTTTGTAAAAATCTCTTTTGGTAGTGCAATCAAACAATGAACGAAGAAGAAGAAGATAAAAATCATTAAAAAAAAAAAAAATCATATTAAAAAGATCATTTGGAAGGTCAAGTGTAGCACATTTATTTGTTTTTGCTTGTATTACAAGCAAACAGAACATTGTATATGTTCATACACACTACATACTGCAAATATAGTATGTAATAGTAGTATGATAGTATGCTGTTTTACATATGTATGTGTGCATACCTGGAAGAAGGCGCAGTCTGAGCACTGTCTCCAGAGGCTCTCAGAACGAGGCTTGTTGTGACAGTATTTCTCATAAATCTGCAGCTCCCTCATCTAAACAACCACAATGAACAAAGTTCTGAGCATCACTGAAAATAATAAACTCCCAAAAGTTCACTTTTACTTCATACTTCAGAAACATGCTTTGTTTTCTTGCTAGTTATATAAAATTCACCCAGTTTAAAAAGCAGCGTCCCACAAGCTCAGGACAGTCAGTGTAAGTCTCCAGCTCTTTGAGGAATATTCTGAAAGAGAGGAATTTAAAATTAATTGTGAAACATTTATTTGATCAGTGATTTGTTCATTTAATCAGTGATACCTCCGAACAAACAATTCACTAAAATGAATCAGAATTTACATCCTAACTAATGATGCTACTAACTATTCTCCAAATAATTTTGTTTACATTTCAATGTTGTCTCTCCACTCCACTAGATGGCGCTCACCTTTTGTGGAAATTATAAATCTCCTGCATGTTCCCAAATAACACATCCTTCTTGTTCTGCAGGGCTGCAGGGATGAGAGTAGCCATGGAGGGGTTGTCCATCTCAGCAGCATATCCCTACAGCGTACACATGACATATTTAATGGGGGAATATCACAACAAACAGGATTTTCATGGCCCTTTTAAAATAAAGATTTTGGTGTAGACCTGCTTAACTTCCACAACAATAATCTACCTCCCAGGTCCATGAGGACTTCATGAGGCAAAAACTTCTAAAAACATGTAGGATAAGGCCTCTTTAAACAACATTTTAAGAAAATGTCCTGCCACATAATAAAATGAAATAGTTTTTTGATGTGAAAATGACTTTTATTTATGAAAGAACTGACAGATTCACTCACCTGCAAAACACACATAAGCTCTTCCACATATGCTCTCTCTGTTTCCAGTAACTCATTCATTACATGCCTTTGAACAAACACAGAGCACACACACAATGAAGAACAGTCAATTACTACACTGTAGAGGAGTGTTGATGGTCTAGTAAGGCACATGTGTTCCCCTCTTTCCCCTTTGAACATTGACCCTGGACTGACCTGCGCAGCACAGCCAGGGTTTCCTCCTCCTCAGATACAGAAGGATTGCGACTGCTCCTGTCAACCTGATCAAAGCTTACCTACATAGGGAGGATCATTATTGGGTAATAGTTAAGGCCCTTAACTTACATAGAGCTCACTACATGAGAGAAAGGATTATAGCATTTGCTTGTACAAAGAGAGTGATTTAAAGGTGCAATATGTAATATTTTCTGTCCGCTAGAGGCCTATTCAAAACAAAGGTGTAGCTTGATGATGCCAAGTTTGAGCGTGGAATCTTGGGACATGTGGTCTTCACCTCAACAGCCGGTGGAATAGAATTGGGATAGGACTCGGGAAGAAATCATGTTCATGGATGCGATTATTAACGTTACTGTAGTATGAAGCAGAGCAGGACCGAGTGTTGTTGGTGCTGAACGAGGCCGCTGGAGCGATTGCGCAACACACGCCGCGAGCAGCGGAACTTTTATTATGACACAGTCGCCGGCGCCGCTTCCGCTTTTTCGGTCATGAGTATGAGGTAACACAGCTCTGTTTATCATATTAGATACATTTGAGTGTGTTGAAAATGTAATAACGTTACTCTGTGCGTTCGCACAGCGTCTGCTGTGAGACACTTGTTTGAGACACACTGCAGATAGATCGATTTTAGAATATCATATTAAATGATGGATGGCTTGTGTTGATAAATGCAATTAATTTTAAAACGTATTGTATTATGGAGTTTCTGTATTACTGTTACTAAAAATAAAGCTACAACTGATTATGCTATGTTAGCTACTTTTGTTTTTCTCTGAGGCATGGTACTCGCAAAAAAATCAAGAAAATTAGATTTAAACAATAAGACTAACATTAAACGTTTTGAGCTCTATATAACAATAATTATTTTTCTGTCTATAAATATATCAAAACAGTTGTTCCCTTGCCTATTAAAACATGTAAATATTAAAGCGTCTTTGGTGTTTTCATGGTTTCTACAAAATAAAACCGGAAACCGAGGGTAACACGGGTATGACGCAATTGACAGGCGACTCCTCACACGTCCCGGAGCCTTGGTTAAAATTGCAATTGTCTTACGATTTACAAATAGTTGCAAACATTTGGGATATTGTAAGTACTCAAGTGAACAAGATATATAACACTAGCCTAGTAGTTTTTGGACATTTCACTGCAAAATTCTTACATATTGCACCTTTAAAATGATTGAAAAGGGAGGAAATACATTAAGGGCATTGTAGATGAATTATACATACTTCTTTACAGGACACCCTGCCGTCTGAGTCTTCACTAATACAGATGCTCTCATGATCCCTGTGAGCTGAAAGAGAAATAAACCAATTGCCTCCATTTTACACTTAAAAAAAGATAGATAGATACATAGATATATACATACATACATACATACCAGGAGATGAGAGTGACTCCGGTCGAGGGGCCACAGGTTGGACAGGGCGTGTTTGCTTGGCTGCTAGTTTCTTCAGGCTAACCCTCCTCCTCTCAAACATCTCTTGCAGTGAGGCTTTCTTCTCAAATGCACGCTTCACATGCTCCTGTATCATTACACATTATACAATATAATATAACACAATATAAAACATTATATCATTATTGGTGTATGCTAAATTATTCGTATTCATATTTATTCAATTTCTTTTTTTACACATTATTCCTTTTTATTAATCTTATTAATATTTTCTTTATGAATTGTAGTTGATGGCTATAAATTCATTTAATCATCCTAAATCGTTATATTCCTTATGTTGCATTTTTATTCTTTTACAATATTGATTTCTTTAATCATTTATATATTTTCTACAATATGCTCTGATATGTTTGATTATTTCCAAATGCAAGATCTTTGGTGTCTCTTCTGTGCTGTAAGATCGAGTGGATGTATTTTCCATCAGAATTGATTACGTGATGTACCTTTGTATCAAAATATGTCTGTTTCCATCGCATTAGACAATGCAAGATACACAATATTCTCTTAAAGGTGTCAAAACCACACCTCGTCTATCTATTTTCGTCTATCTTTGCAACCGTAGCATTTGACTGGTCACGCCGACCTAGCCGTTACGCCAACTATGACATAATGGATAAGTCTGTTTGACCTTTTCTTATCAGACCAAAACAAGTTTAGGAGGATGTAAGTTTCCTGCATATCCTGTATATTATTTGCTTATTTTGTTCTTCACTTCTGCTTCTTCTACTTCCTATCCTTGTATTCTGCATATATCTTCTTTTGTTTCCTTCTTTCTCTATACTCTGATCTTCAAAATCTTCATCTGTTAGATAAAATACTTTGGAATTTATTATAAACTACAGAATAAGATAAATCTAAATTACTTAAATTACTTGTTTGTCTCTATAATTGTACATTATTACTTGATAAATTTGTTATTCCTTATTCAAATTTGATCTCTGACATATCACTGCATCAATATCAATTATTCATTTATATAATTTTTTTTTTAACCACAAATACAACAATTGACCTATCTATTTATTTATCTATGTAATTCTTTATTATTTATTAAACATTTTAAAGATGTTTTTTGTTTATTTACATTTTTTATAAATAAAAAAAATTGCAAAGAATTTTTTTTTATTTCATTTTATGCTGTTGACTAAAAATTAAAATGAATTGAATGAGTTGCAGGTATTTGCCTCACCCTGAGCTCATTGTTCAGTATGCTCTCATATTCCAGCCAAACTGTGCTGATCTCCCACAGCTGTTTCTCATTGGCTGTCTCCAGGTAAAACTCCAGCTCTGACAGTGCTGACTCCGCCCCCTCCTGTGATTGGCACTTGTCAAGAGGCTGTGATGCTAGCATGTAAATCCCATCATCACACCATTTACACACCTGAAAGAGAATGTGGTGGAAACAGATTTGCATATACAGTATGAAAGTGGGGTATACATGTCTGTGTGTGTGTGTGTGTGTAGAGAATTTGCATGTAACTGTGTGAAGGTGAGGACTGCACCATCACTCCATGTCTCCCCAGCTGGGAATGTCAAACTAGTTCTGTCTTAAAAGCTTTATGGGTGGTATAAGTTAATGGTTAAATATCTGGACCAGTAACTGAAGGATTTATATAAATATAATCAAATATAAATATAAATGTGCATGTTTGTCTATTTCTAGTCACCATTTCCAGTCTTCTATGTAGCTCCATAGCCTGTGTCAGCATGGTCTTCTTGTCTTTTAGCTCTTGGATGAGATGCTCTCTCGCTTTCTGTAGCTCACTGCATTTTACTGCAACACTGTCATCAACATTCTGAGAGCTGTCAATCAATCCTTGGCCCTCGGCAACCACAGATCTTACTCTGTCCAGCACTTCCTGCAGAAAAAGTGTGTGGAGAGGAGGCATTCATCACAAGGGTTATTGAAAGCTTTAATATAAATTAGATTGACAAATCCATGTATATGTGTGTGTGGATGCATGATAACACAATTATTCAGCTGGCGGAGACTCACACAGACTGTCTTTTCGTGATTGGTCAGTTCTTGAAGGAGGTGTTCTGTTTGGGCGGGGCTTATTCCAACATCTGAAAAAGCATTCAGTGTTTCTGTTGCCTGCTCCAGCTCTGTTTGCAACTACAAGACCATGGCAAATGAAAACAGAGAGCAAATATTATTAGTAAATTCTAATGTATTGCAGTAATAAGAATAAGCTGTAAAATATTAGTGTCTTTTAAAAGCAAGACCTGTTGAAAGCTGTGCTCAAACTGGCAGAGTTTCAAACATAGCTCCAGTTTATTTTGATGCTGAATCCAGAACTCATCAAATGCTGTAGAGCTCTCATTCAACTGGGATAATAGCCTGCAAGTTGGCAGGGAAAAAGAAAGAGAGGGATATATGAGAGAAATCTGCATGAGGAAATAATTGACAGTTGAGGATAAGGTAATATGAGGAAATAATGATAATTATTTCCTCATATTGAGGAGATTAGGTAATAATAAATAATTGTTTATTGAAATTTAAACAAAACAAATATTACGTGAATATTAGATGAAATATGAAATAGTGTATAAACCACCAGTGTTATTGTTAGATAAACTATTAAAAAGGTGTTTATATTTGAAATAAAACTGAAATTAAATAAAATATAAATATTTTTATGGAAAAACTCTTAGGAAACTAACTGAATAAGTTAAAGTTGAAGTTTAAGTAAATAAGTTTAAGTTAAAGTACTAAAATGACTCAAACTAAAATAATAAATTGTTAAATCTATATATATATATATATATATAAAAAAAAAAAAAACTGAAAATAAGAATAAAGAAAACTAAAAATAAAAGTAATTTCAAAATATTAATAAATACGATAATAGTATTATATTATAGTATTATATAAATAATGCTAAAATAACACTGTAATCTCATTTATGCTGTCTAACTGTCTATTGAGATCCTAAAGCATGAAGTAACGGTGAGATACAAGCGTAAAGTCATGTGAACCACTCTGCCAATGCGATAATGCTCGCCCATTATGTTTAATGAATGGGTCAAACCATTAAAATTCAAATAATACATTGAGCATGAGCATATCAGAGTGATATATATATATATATATATATATATATATATATACAGGTGCTGGTCATATAATTAGAATATCATCAAAAAGTTCATTTTTTTATTATAAATTATTTTTAAAAATGAAACTTTCATATATTCTAGATTCCCTACATGTAAAGTAAAACATTTCAAAAGTTTTTTTTTTTAATTTTGATGATTAGAGCGTACAGCTCATGAAAGTCCAAAATCCAGTATTTCAAAATATTAGAATATTTCCTAAGATCAATCAAAAAATGGATTTGCAAAACAGAAAAGTTCAAGTTCTTTAAAGTATGTTCTTTTGTGCACTCAATACTTGATCGGCAGGACATATTACAGCAAATGACTTGCTCCTAGCACAAATTACAGCATCAGTGAAGTGTGGCATGGAAGTGATCAGCCTGTGGCACTGCTGAGGCACTATTGAGCCTTCAGATCATCTGTATATTGTTGGATCGACTGTTTCTCATCTTTCTCTTGAAAATATCCCATAGATTCAGGTCAGGCATATTGGCTGGCCAAAAAAGCACAGTAATATCATGCTCAGCAAACCACTTGGAAGTGGTTTTTGCACTGTGGGCAGGTGCTAAAGTCCTGCTGGAAAAGGAAATCAGCATCTCCATAAAGCTTGTCAGCAGATGGAAGCATAAAGTGCTCCAAAATCTCCTGGAAGATGGCTGCATTGACTTTGCACTTGATAAAACACAATGGACCAACACCAGCAGACGTCACGGCCCCCCCAAATCATTATTGACTTCAGAAACTTCACATTAGACTTCAAGCAGCTTGGATTCTGTGCCTCTCCAGTCTTCCTTCAGACTCTGGGACCATGATTTCAACATGAAAGGCAAAATTTACTTTTATCTGAAAAGAGGACTTTCGACCACTGTTCACTGTCCAGTTCTTTTTCTCCTTAGCCCAGGTAAGATGCTTCTGACATTGTCTCTGGTTCAGAAGTGGCTTGGTAGTCCTTTTCCTGAAGATGTCTGAGTGTGGTGACTCTTGATGCACTGACTCCGGCTTCATTCTACTCATTGTGAAGCTCTCCCAAGTGTTTGAATTGGCTTTACTTGACAGTATTCTCAAGCTTGCGGTCATCCCTGTTGCTTGTGCACCTTTGCCTACCCAATTTCTTCCTTCCAGTCAACTTTGCATTTAATATGCTTTGATATACACTCTGTAAACAGCCACCCCATTCAGTAATGACCTTCTGTGACTTACTCTCTTTGTGGAGGGTGTCAATGATTGTCTCCTGGACCATTGCCAAGTCAGCAGTCTTCCCCATTAGTGTGGTTTCAAAGAACAAAAGATACCCGGAATTTATACTGTAGGGATGGTCATTTAATGAAACTCAAATGTAAATATTCTAATATTTTGAGATACTGGATTTTGGACTTTCATAAGCTGTACGCTCTAATCAACAAATTAAAAAAAAAAAACTTTTGAAATGTTTTACTTTACATGTAGGGAATCTAGAATATATGAAAGTTTCATTTTTTAAAATAATTTACAATAAAAAAATGAACTTTTTCACGATATTCTAATTATATGACCAGCACCTGTATATCAGATTGAGATGCAGAATAAACTAAAAAAAAAAAAAAAAAAAAGAGTCAAAGATGTACCTGTGCACTGTAGCAAGGTTCTCCAGCTGATCGGGGTTTAGACTGCTGTCCGGATCTCTGCGAACAGGTTCCCTGATGTTCTCCAAGAGTTTCCGTCCTTGGCTGTGAGCTCCTGTGATCTCTTCCTAAAGAGAAAACAATGACGCAAAGAATAATTTTGTAAAAACCTAATGAATGTGTGAGGTGGCACATATTGAATACTACTGAATATTTTTAATGTTTTTTTTTTAATAAATACTTTCAAACTGTCTTTTCTGCTGGTGTGTGCATTGAGCAGATTGCCGGCTGTTAGGAGATTGTTAGGCAGCTCTGTTTCTGCCATCTCTCTGCCAAACACTTGCAGTCTCTGTGCCATCCTCTTCACTAACGCAGCAAAGCTTTCAAGATCCTACAGGCACAAAGGAATCATAATTTCACATACAATGTATATTACTGGTGTAGCTTGTTTCGTTTCATATATGTAATGAGGTTTTTAATGTGCACTTAATTATTTTTCTCCAATTAAAAACACATAAAACGTAATTAAAATGACTTTTAAAATTTGTTTCAATCATGTGCATTAAAATGCCATAAGGTTTTATCAACAGCCAAATAAAGATTGGAATTTTTGCAGGTGAAATCCAGTCATTTCAATAGTAATCCACTTTATCGAGAATTTTGCGTGCGGGCAAAACATTTCTGAACACAGATTTCGCAACGGATATAAGTTAGTGAATTCACCACGTTGTCCAAAAGAAAGCTGCTTGGTTTGAAAATGACTTCTGTGTGAGCTGTTTCCTTGCTACACTATTGACGACACTATATTCCCCACGGAATTTTGCTGAAATTACATTAATGATTTTAATTAACACACCTTTACACTTCAAGCTTGTCAGACAGCAATGTTGCAATCACATGAAAAGCTGTGTATTATTAATATTATGATTATGATTTCACTTTATCCCACCGATTATTGGGCACTGTCACTCGTAATAAATGAATCATGGCTGACTGCAAATTATTCATTTCTACAAATGAATTGGTAAACTATTTGATTTCGCGTGATGCTGCATCCACACCACTAGGTGTCACTTTAAGCTGAGTCATACCCATCCATAATGCAACATAAATAAAAAATACAGAGTTCAACTTTAAGATGTGTATTTGTTCTTACAGTGCGATGAGAAATCCAGGTCTTGTGGCAGTAGTATTGAGAGCCACCCAGTTCTTGTGTCAGCTGACTCCGCTCAATATAAAAGTGCAGATCAACCACTGAGCTTAGCATGAGGACCTTCAATACACACACAGGCTTTGTTATTTACAATGACATGACACACACAAACAGATATGGCTTGTACAAACATAACAACAACAACACACATTCAGGTTAATTACCGGTACTTTAAAGTCATCTCTGTGTAGTTTAAAGAACACGTCAGACAATGTTCGCTGCAGGATAGCACTGGGTCTCAGCACCAGAACGAGACGAAGATTAGCAGGAAACCAGCCCTACACACAAACATATAAGAAAGTACACAAATTCATATTATGCTAAATATATTAAAGACATATTTTAAAATATATGACAGTATATTATTTAAAATATATTATAGTATCTGCAAAAATATTATTGAAGACAATGTTTATGTGCGTTTATATAGGAGAGAGTCAGAAGAATCAGGTGCAGTCAGACTCACTGAGATACGCAGTAATGTTGCCTTTAAACACGTCCATCGATCTCGACGCCTATCAATCACCACGATAAAGCCCGCACCTGCTGCACTCAGACTGATGGAGACACATGCACATGTGTTACTGCTGTCACCATAATATTCAAACGTGTGTTAATGTGTGAATTTACCTGGGAATACTTGTCAGGTAGGTGAGAACATTACGAAACTCTTGGTCTCCAAGTTCACAAAAGGAAGGGAATTCTGGGAAGATAATGATAGGGCTTCCGTCCTGTCCTCTTCCCCCTAAAATAGACAGGCAGAAATATGAAGAATCAAAGAGGAAAATCCCGCTCCTATAATCTGTTGAACAGGCAAACAGCAGGGGGCAATAAACACCAGAAACCCTGCTGTCGTGTGTGTTGGCATGCATCAGAGATCTTAAATTAGCACACAGGCAGGCCAATGAAAACCTGCTCACACCACCTATATGCTGTGTCACAGTTTTCATATTGTGTGCTACTGCTACAACAGTTGTTTGAGAGGTCTGTGACAGCCAAACTGTGACATAATCCCAGATCGGTTTGTTATTGTTCCTATCATCTGTTTGGTAGCTAGTGTCAAGAATTCTGCTGCATTGACAAGACTGTGCCACAATCACCAAAAAAAAAAAAAAAAAAATGTACAAGCAAGATTAGAAAAGGGTACCATCCCTGAATCTTAACTATACACATCACACCACTTGCCTGTGCAAAATCATAATGATGCTAGCTTTCTATGGGTGGTAACTAGGCTGTTGCTATGTAGTTGCTAAGGTGGTATCTTGCATGTAGTTACACTTCCTTTCAAAAGTTTAGGGTCGGAATATTCTTTTCATTGTTTTTGAATGCTCACCACGGATTTGGTTGATTATATTATATTATATTATATTATATTATATTATATTATATTATATTATAGTCTTCAGTGTCACATGATCCTTCAGAAATCATTCAAATATGCTGATTTGCTGCTCAAGAAACATTTCTTCTTATTATTATCAATGCTGCTTAATATTTTTGTGGATACCATAATAAATTATTTTTTAGGATTTTTTTTTTTTTTTTTTTTGATGAATAGAAAGTTCATAAGAACAACATTTATGTGAAATAGTTTTTTTTTTGCAACAATGTAAATGTTTTACTGTCACTTTTGATCATTTAATGCAGCCTTGCAAAATAAAATAAAATAAAATCTTTCTGCTCCCAAACTTTTGAACAGTAGTGTATATTGTCACTAACTGCCCCAAGTCAAAAGAGACCAAGTCTCATTCATATGTCCTGGTTTCTAGGTTTGGGTTGCTCCCATGCAAGCGGGATTGTTTTGCTCATTTTACAGCTTAGAAAAGGGATTAGTGAGTCATCCTCTGCTCACCAAGTCTTACTAATAAATATAATCATAAACAAGATAAAATGAAGAGAAAAAGACACCTAAGTGTTGTCAGCATTCCCTCAGGATAGAAACTATGATTAACCCAATGTATACTGCGAGATTCAAAAACATCACTTTATTCTTCCTATCTATTCGCTCTTTCAAATCAGGATAAAAATACAAGCTGAAACACTGGTGGTAAGACAGAGAGAGATAGCAGTGATGGAATGGAAAGAGAGAGAAAGAGAGTGCGACAGAGAAAGCCACTGGGTGAAGATCCCAATGTGACAAAAATATAAATTTGGCAAGTCATGCCTTATTCTCCCTGTCTCCATGACAACAGGACAGAGATTGTGCAAGCATCGTTTACTCAGTTCAGTTTAACAGTAACAACCTGTCATCAAAAGCAACAAATATTCAGATGAAATCCTTAAAGCTGCAGTGTATGTACATGCCCACATTTCACAAAAGTGTTTCTAAACACCAGAATGTCTTTTTCCTCTCCATTGTTTTTTTTTTGTTTTTTTTTTTACATGCTTTACAGAGAAACACATTCAAAAATTTTCCAACCATCCATTACAGACAGAAGCAGGAAATTATGTAACGTGAATTTTGACTAACAAATCTCACTAGCGTTTATAATGTTACATATTCAAATACATATTTTTTGTGCTCTTATTGAAAAACTCTTTTGTACTACAATATAAGTGTAGTGTTTCTATAAAGATAAGTGTTTCTATTGCAATACACTAGAAATGGAGTAAAATTCCTCCTAAAATAAAAATGTGGATGGCATAACTGTTAGTACCTAGTTATAACCCAGTTGTTTTAATTGCTATAATAAGTACATAGTATGTACGTGCGGAACAGGACTGTAAAATAAAGTGCTACCAAGAGATATCATTTGTTTTTCTTTTTCCCTGTGGGTCCTTAACAGTTGGTCCCTGGATAATGTTTCAGTTTCATGGATAAAGAAAGAAATGCGAATATAAAGAGCGTTTACCTGACAGGAACGCAAACTGTCTCTTGAGCTCAGTGATGATGTCAGCAGCGAAGAGAGGACTGGACTCCTTCTGCATGATCTCATCTGTAACAAACACACAGAGACACACACACTAACATCCCGTCTACAGTCATCGTTTACAGGATTGTTCTAGTTCTCCCTGTAACCAGGGCAAGACAATTATCCTGCTGTATCACCATTTAAATGAGGTTTAAAACACTCTTCAGCAAATTTTTTGCAGTGCCTTATTTGCACAATAGCAAATAACAGAATTAAAATAGCACTTATCCTATTGTTGTTAGTTGATGTTAGTAAGATGAAATAAACCACAGGTGAAGAAGTTAACCACAGGTAAGAAGACCCTACAGAGTCTGCATACACACACTAATATATTACTGGCTGTCTTGAATGTATTGTATCTTTTGCTGGTGTATATTACCATCTGAGGTAGGTGAATCTTGCCCAAAGCAATTCCCATGCTCTAGTCAATGGCACATCAGACATGTTTAGAAAGAAAAGAGTAGGTGATTTCCTATCTATCTCAACCAAAACTACCTCTGGATATAGTGCCACAAAGTGTGTACAGCTAATTATCTGCATGTCCACACCTTCTATTGTATATTACATTATGGCCTCAATGTTTTTTTTTAATTGCAGGATTAAGAAATGGATTTTTTTAAACCTACACACCAATCAGATATTATAAGCGGTACTTAAAAGTGAATGACAGAGGCCTGAAATGAGTGAGAATATATCCATTGCCTTCTTTTGTTCTTCTAAAATAAGAGTGTGTTGTCCCATTGGAGTCAGATTTACCCCCTTAGGATATTCACACACACTGGACAGAAAATCATCTGTCACATTTCAAATGAGCTTTTATGGTAGCACCTGCCTTTTCTCTCTCTCCTGCTCTCAGTTCTAATCGGTTATATTTAGTGTGCTTCATTTGTATAACACAAACTGCAAAACTGCACTGCCATATTTGTCAAAAATGAGTATAGTAAAATAAAAATAGTGCAAATGGAGTAAATAACAAATTAACAAATCAAATCATTGTATGAAATATTTTAAAATAATTTTACATTTAGGATAAAATAAAATGACAAGTCCTCACTTACTTTGGAGCCAGTGGCAACATCTGGAAAATCTGTAATATTTCTCAATCTCTGCTAGAGGAATGCACACAGTTTTCCCTCCATTCTGTACATCCATCTCTCTGTTTCTCTCTTCCTCTTATTGTCAAATGTCTCACTAAATCCTCAGTCGTCTTGTATCCATAAGCTGTGATCTCAGAATGAGCTACCTGAGACAGGTGCACCAGGTAATGACTTCCTCTCTCTCTCTCTCTCTCTCTCTCTCTCTCTCTCTCTCTCTCTCTCATTTCCAGACTTCCTGGAATGGACTGGTCCCCTGACGCACATACACAGGTTCCCTTCACCTGCTGCAACATTTTTATAACTGATAAGAGTGATGGATCACTGACTGTAAAGCACTGTACGTCCTTTGTTTACACTCTGTCTATGTCTGTCTGTGTCGCCACAATCACCCCAAAAAGAGTCTGCCGCCCCCCCCAGGAGCCCCTTCCCCCATCACATTGGTGGATGAATGAACCCCTGTGTGTGTCTGCGTTTGGTTGGTTTCTCCCCAGTATAGGAGGAATCTGAGTGCCATCTGATCTTGCTGAGGAGGGAAAGATAAAAGCTGAATTCAAACCAAGTCACTCAGTAGCCATTCAAACCAACAGATAACATTTAAAAGAAGAAAACTGTCTTTATAGTCTGGTAAATCTCTCTAGCACTGGTATACTTGTCTCTTTCAGACATGCATACAAATGTAAATACAGTTGTAAATACAAAATAAAGTTCAGACAAAAACTATATGCTGATAATATAATTTACAATAAATAAAACTCCATTAAATTAGAAAATTTGGCTTTTTTAACCCCACTACATACTGTTCAAAAGTTTAGGTTCAGTCAGATTTTCTTTTTAAAGAAAAGATTAGTTTTATGATATATATTATTAAAAACATAATAAAATAGTAGTTTTACTGTATTTTTGATCAAATAAATGCAGCCTTGGTGAGCATAAGAGACTTCTTTCAAAATATTTCAAAATATATAATATTCTGAACAGTATTGTACTGTACAATCATCTAAAGACCTTTTGAACATGCCAACAAAAGTGGTGAATTTTTGACAGTGTTAACATGCTTTCACTCACTCTGTCCTTGTGCCAGCGGGACCAGAGGAAGATGTCCACAATCACTGCCTTGTTTGGGACGCCTTTTCCTGGATTTCCTCAGCATAATTTTCCCCTCTATTGCTGTCGGATACCTGACCTCACAATGTTCTTTTAGATATACTTACGATACTACATGGTACTAAAATCAAACAGTTGACTGCAATAGTTAAAGTATCAGCTACTACACTCAATTTCAGAACAGCTAGTAGTTAAACGACATACATGCTTACCTAAAGCCTGTGGACTAACTACTGCAGCAAGCCACACTGCTACTGTGGAAAACTGTTGTATGGTATCTGTTTTTGTACTCAGCAGTAACTCTGCCAAACACACACACACACCCCCCAGCATGAATCTCACATGACGGTTTTTGGGAATTCTCTTCTAGCCTTGAGCTTCTGAATATGTTCTGAATCCCTACTGTATTTCTAAAGCCTCTAAATTGTGTTGTACACAATCTTCTACATGCCTCCTGGCCTCAGATTAATTTTTTAGCAAGTAAAAGGCCTTTTAGTATCATTCCAAAAATGTCCACCTTTAGTTTATGGTACACGTCTTTTTGCTGTGAAATCTTCCATTTTTATAAAGTAAACATTATAATTACTTTTATATTGTTATTAATATTTCAAGATGAACATTTACCAGACTGAAGTAACTTATATTTACTTGATTATCTTTACATTATTTTATATTTATTAAAAAAAAAAACAAGCATATTTTTGTTAAAAAAGTATGTATCATTGATACAACAGGCTTTTGAAGAATGTTTATTTATACATCTCTCAATGCTCATTGCATTGCATTACATTATATGTTTTGCCCCCCCGAAAGCAAAACTACAGCATTTAATATCATCTTACAATGACATATTATTGATAGATATAGAATGACATATTCTATTGATATTTATATGCTTTTTATGTAAGTAGTCTGTAAATATCATTGATTTACATTACAAGCAATCAGAATTTCATCTCACTTTTTAGCCATATAAATAACAACAAATGCACCAAATATTTTTGCTCAGTTTGGGCATTTGAAAAATTTTTTTAGATATTTTTTCCTCCTCGAGTGTGAGTTCCATATTCTCACTATTTGGGCCATAACAGCCTGATGTATCAAATATATTACAAAACATAAAACATATATGCAACTTTTTTTAATATATATATATATATATATATATTATCTAAAGGTACAATAAACAGTTACATTTAAAAAAAGAAAGAAGATTTTAAAAATAAAATTTCATATGTTAGGGTAAGTATTTTAATGAAACAATATCACACAAGCAAGAGTGCTGCTGTTCCAAATATCAACTCGGTTATGATTTGGCCGATACTTGGCCCATGAAGTGACCAAAATTTGTGGCCACATATAAAATGATGCTGTAGTACTGCTGTAATATTTAAAAGGTGAACAATCCTTACCACTGGAAAACATTACTAATACGCCACTCAATGCCTATAAGCATTTAAACAGAACCAAGTAGCTCTTTTATAAGCTGAGTGACAAACATACTCATTTCTTACCAATGCTGTGATGGACATTGCTCAATCTGCGCTGTAGCACTTGCACGACTGCCTTCTCTGTCTGCATCCAGATCATCGACATCCTTCACTCCAGAGGGAAGGAGGACGGATAGAGTGGACGTTATGAGAAGAATATCACCCTCTGCCCTTCAGTGATGGGCAATTCAGCATCAGCATCACAGAGAGAGACGGGGGAGGGGCTCCCCGATGACACCTACACAGTCAGACAGTCTGAATATAACCAGTGCAAACCTCACACGCATGTGCACACAGAATGGCATGACATGCTGCTCCAGTTAGGACTTTGGCGCCATCACTAGTACTGTTTCTGCTATTACAGCACATCATAATGCACCTGGAGTGGAAGCAAGAGGACAAGATGAAAGAAAAAAATTAATTCACTGTGATTGACTTGAATTTCATATAGTAACAGTATGTATAACAGAACAAAAAGATGCTCAGATATTTTGACACAGGGATTAGAACTTATAGGAGTCAGTGAAGTTGTGGGTTTGGGTTTAGAACTTTACAGGAAAAAACATCATAGCAGTATTACAGCAGAAAAGAGATGAAGATTATTCAGTAAAACTTTGTAATTGATATATTTGCATTTGTCAGTATATACAATCTGCTGTAGGTTCTATAAGTGAGCATGTTTCATGATCGTAGCTACTACTAACGTTAGGCCTAAATACAATCTAAAATGCTTTTTTACATTTTCTGAGAGAAATGTGTGTGTGATGCTCACCTATGTAAATTGGTGGTTGGTCGCCAAGATTTTGCTGCCTGTGGGGTTAATGTCTTGAGAGGTTTTATGCTCGTTGCTATGTTGTTAATATTTGAATGCATCCTTCATGGGTGTGTTTATCATTCACTAAGCAAAGCCCGTTAAATAGCTACTATTTGAAGGTTAATTTAAGTCATGGATCATTGAGGTTACACGACGAAGTTTTATACATAGGGTTTTGTTTTCGTGTTTGCCTAAGTGAAAAATAATTAGTCACGTCACTTGACGTCGCTTGGTTATTTTCCATGAATCATGAATAAGGGCGAATAGCGAAGTTAGTAGTAAATTATGGAACTGTTTCCGCCACGGAATAAACAGTAAAAAAAAAAAAAAAAGCTTTTTACCTTATGTCTCACAATTTAGATTTAATAATATTAATAATATCGTGATTCTGAGACCAAAAAACTCAGAATTGCGAGTTAATCTTGCTATTTTGAGGGGGAAATCTGAATTGTGAGATATAAACACAATTGCGAGGACAAAAGTCGGAATTGTGCGATAAAAAGTCGCAATTACCTTATTTTATTTTATTTATTTATTCCGTGGCGGAAACAAGCTTAGTAGTCCTTGACAAACACGACGGGGGGAGGAGCATAGGAAATACTTTCTGACTGCAGCTACCATCATGCACCGGTGTTTTCATTTTCATTCGTCTGTCTCGCGGGCAATGCTTTGTTATGGCGGCATCGTTCGAAACTTACCAAAGTTCAGACGTCAACTGCTGAAATCTTTAAATACCCGCCTCGGCAACTCAAACCAAGGTATGACACATTCATTCACAGCTCTTTAGCGATTTTTAAAAATGATAACTGCATCTAAAACTGGAATTATGTTAGAACATGCTTACAATCTTGCTGTGTCTTCAAAATATTGTTTATAATTGCCGAACAGATCCAGTATTAAAACTTATTGTGCTGCCTACCTAGACAAGATTTTGCTCGTCACTGGCAGATTGTTTCATTTATGTCAATTGCAGCTGCTTCAGAGGCACTGGCAGACAGACATTGTTTGATTGAGTGTGTTGTTTATCTGTGTGTGACATAGAGAGCTTATTTTATTAGAGAATTGGATAAAAGTGAAATGCTAGAGTCGGGATTTTAATTTTAATGCACTAATAGCCTATTTCTAACAATTGGTCATCATACTCAGTAGTTAAATAACCTTGAATCAACTCGATGCTTCAGGCATAAGACAGTAGGTGCAGTTATTCACAAAATGCTACACTCAGAATAATGGAGGGCAACTTTAATGTATATGTATACATGCGCATTAATAATTAAAAAAAAAAAATTATATAGTGTGTATATAGTGTACCTTATATAATAGTACCATATCTGCTGTACTTTTATGGGGTCAGATGTGTGTACATTTTGTTATAGGCCCTTTCTGTTGTGGTCATATAAACAGAGAGATGCACATGAGAAAAGTGATGAGCTTTTCATGCTAGAACAAAGTAAATTTTCCACATGGCAGGTAAACAGTATCTAAAATATGCAAAACAAATATCATACAATGTAAAACATCATACAAGCTTTTTGGATTTTTGAATTACTAAATTAAGCATTTTTCCTAAAACTAAATGTGGGTTGAATTGTGCCATTTACTCAACTAATAGTGATGAGCTTTGCATTCAAATGCAGGAAATAATATAATTTTTATGAATACTCTTAAACGTTCAGTTATCCTAAATATTAAACCTTTTCCAGGCTGGTTTATGAAAATGTGAAAGTGTGCAGTAAAATAACACTATGAAATTGGACTTTGCATTAGTAAATTGTATTTCTTATTTGTCTTTCTATAAACCACAAATTAAGCAAAAGGTGGCACAGCTTACTCCACTACATATAGAAATAAAGTACTCTGCTCTCTTATCTTCTTATTTCTGTCTGTCTGAATAACTGCACATAACATGACCAGTTTAAACATGAATTTGTGAACCCACCTTTTTAGGGTTTGAGTCAGGCCAACATCATCATGATGTCATCTCCAGCTGGACTCCAGCAAGGGCAGTTTCATTTCCTCTCCCAGTGGATGCCAGACAGCTCCCGCGCTGGGGTGATATTAAACGGGTCCCCAGGAGAAGCCGGTTCCGAGTCAGTCCGGAGCAGCGGCAGTCTGGTGGTTCGGGACCCAGATGACTCCTTTAGCTGTCAGTTTGCCCCACTGCCTATCTCCCGAAGCAGCAGCTGTGCCAGCGTGGATGTGTGTAGTCCAGGTGGAAGTGGCAAGACACTCAGGGAAACTGAGTTGTTTGATGCATCTTTAAACAGTGAGATGCAAAGTATCCAAGATGTTTTAAGAAACACACGGGATCTGCCATTAATAGCTAAGCTTGACCAGGTGGGTTAAGGTCCCCAGTTAATGTAAATTTTGCAGAGATCTTGCTTTAATATATTTGTCTGCTTATTTTCTTTTTGGGTATTTTAATTAGAGTTGATTTCATCTCATATGTCAAGATATAGGGATGTTCTGTTGCTTGATGGTATTTTACTTTTTTCAAAAATATGTGAAATAATTTAGATTTCTTATTTAGAATGTGTTACTCAGTCAAAACATTTAAAGCAACAACGTTTCAAATGTTTCAGGGTTAGTTTTGTAAATGATTTAATGACTTGTTTATGTATCCAGCTGAAACAAATGCAACATCGCATGCAGGAGCAGCTAAAAGCCCATCAGCAGGAACAGCTGCTTAGATTACAACATGAACCACAAAGGCTTCTGGGAAAACCACAGAATACTGCAGGTACATGATTTATAGTACATGTGTCATTCATCTGTACACTAAAAGCATTTAACCTTGGTTGAACAACAAAAATTAAGCTGTTAAGGCATTGTATCTCACCTTAAATACAGTATATATATAACACTGTGTGGTCTAAACTTCATTTTATATGGTCGATAACCATCAAGACGGGCTGAGCTTTGACCAACTTTCTCCATATGCTGCTCTAGAGACCAGTATGTTGAACCAGGAACAAAGTGTGGTGGAGTTAAACACTGGACATGATGACACTGATCCTGATTATGAAGAATCACTTCAGTCAACGATAGAAGATCAAACTCTGTATAGAAAAGGATGTAACTCAGAGCCACAGGACAGGTAAAGATGGAATACATTGCTTTGACAATGGACAAATGTATTGCGTCAGTCTGGTTAAAGTGTTGTGTGTATTTGTTGTAGACCTATCAAATCAGGTTTGAGAACATTTGAGGAAATACTGGAAGAGCAGCTCAAGATGGAAAACCAGAGACTGATGGGCAAGGTCAGTTACAGGTCAAAAATACAAAAATGTGTACATCCCACAAACCCAACTAGGGTTCAGGTGCAGCATAACAAAAGTGCAAATGTAGGCAAAAAACAAACCTGAAGATTGTATGAGCTACAATAAAGTTTTTTTTGGAGCAGTCATATCAGTGTGCGGACATCATGTTTGTTTTTTGTTATAGAACATGTTTCTTAGTGTACAACCTTTAGCAGACATACAAATTAATGTTCATGTTGACAACGATGTGCTCAGCTAAAGACTGCGGAGATGTCAGTGATGTTTAGAATCAGTAATAAATACAATCAAAACTTGTCAAGTGGTGTTTTTGAGGTATAAAACAGACTTGTGAGTTTTTTGCTATATCTTTAAAGGCAGTTTTTCAACTATATCTTATCAAAATATGACCAAACATATTTTGATAGGATATAAGTATACTGTATATAATCATCTGTGCAGTACAAAACATATATGTAGCATTTTTGATGTAATGTGGATAGGCCTCATCTATCTTCATGTCTCATCTTCTTTCATATTCACTTATGTAGAATGCTCCAGCTGAAAGTGTGAAGGTAAAGAGACCCTTTCTTAAACGAGGAGAAGGTCTGACCAGGTTTACCAAGGGAAAAGCCGTTGTGCCATCACACAAAAGCAGTCCATCTAACCCCAAGCCCTACTCATGCCCAAATCCAAAACTTTCCCAAGGCCCAGACATGAAGTCCAAGAGGAAGTCCATAATAAACAAAACTGAAGGCTCAAAAACAACACACCATGTGATCCAACGCAAGACTGCTATGCTCAACAAAGAGAACTTTCCTCAGAATAAAACCATAGCACCAGTCACCAAGATGACAGTTCAACCTCATGTTCTTGTTGCACACCAGGGTCAGAATATGGGCTCCATCTCAGCTCAGTTCCAGCGAAAACCTGATCCCTTATCCAAGCAGAAAATCAACAGTGTCCCTACAACAAACAGCAATAAGGAACAAGCATGTAATCGCATGGAGGATAATGCTCGTGTTGCAGAAAACTCATTTGAGGTGTGGTTTACGGAGCGGAGGGAGCGCTGGGAACAAGATCACCAGCGTGAATGTGTTGAACTCGGCGAGTTTGAGTTGCTAGAAAGAGCAGCAGATGAAATATCCTTTTCTAGCAACTCATCCTTCATCAGCACCCTCCTTCAGAAAGACCATAGACGTCTCTCCTCCACACCCATCAAATCGACCTATCAATTTGCACAAGGGCCCACAGTAGCTCCTGGTCCCACATTGGGTCATAGCTTACCAGTGCCGCCTACAAACACTGCGATACAGAGAGACCTCATTGGCACGAGGCCGAACGATCTAATGAAAGGATTCTCTGAAGAGGAAACTGATGAAAAGTTGGATGACAACTCATTGTGCAGTAACTCGGAGTTGCAACCCCTTCCCAACATGTCCAATCCACCTATAAGCCATTGCTTTCAAGTGCCCACCACTCTGCCTTACGATAAACGCACCTATCAAGACAGGGACGGAGCCAGCAGTCCAGAGGGGGATGAAAGGAATTCGAGTAACAATGGAGACTCTACTCTTGTAGAATCAAGGGTCCAGTTAGAGTTTGATGATGATGATACCTGGAATGAACCTGAGGATGAGTCCTGCTGTCCTGCAGAGGAATCCTTACCAGAGAGGGCACTGAAAAGGAAGGTTGCCTTTTCTAAGGGGGTAAAACCAGTAGGTGGTAGTCCACATGCAGTTGGAAATCAGAAAGAAGCCCCACCTACATGCCAGTTGGTATCAAAGCTGTTTCCAGTGCTAAAGGCTAAACCTTCTCCTCCAGTAACTACGCAGGAACCACAGAACATGCCCAGTGAAGAAGGAGCAGGTAACGGTAGTAGTTTTGATGTTCTACATACAACTACAGAATGTGCTTATTGAAATGTTTTTACATTTTAAATCATTATCATCACAAACAACTTATTAATTACATTCAGTATCTTCAAACCTGCATCCTAATGAAGTAATGATCACAATCAATGCAGTGTAAAACTAAAGTATTTTAATAAGTAATAAGTATTTTTCTAGGGATGTCTTCAGTGTCACATGATCCTCCAGAAATTATTCTAACATGCTGATTTGGTGCTTAAGAATCATTTCTTATAGAAACATTTCTCAGGGTACTTGCATGATCCTACTAAATCCTGAAACAATTTTTTTTTTTAGCTCAATCAAGACTTCTTCGTGAGCGTTTGGTGGAGCTGGAAACAGAGATTGAAAGGTTCAAATCTGAGAATGCGACACTGGCCAAACTAAAGCAGGAGAACCAGGAAACAAGAGATAAGCTTAAGTATGGCCCTTACATTTCTTGTATATTTTACATGTCTCTGTATATTTTAATATATATTTCACTGTTGTTCACAGCTAAACTGCAAATGCCTTGGCAATATGAACGTACAGTTACTTGTCATGCCAAAAAACAAAACAATTAAATTTTTTTTCAATGCAGGAAAGACAGGGCTGAATTTGAAAAGAAGAGAATGGAAGAAATTGCAAAGTGGGAGGAGTTTAAAAGAGAGGAAAATAAGAAACTGCAGCGTGAAAAGAAGCTTTTTGAAAAGCATGCAGCAACTGTGAGAGCAAGACCTGACAAACAAGAACGAGATGAGATCCAGGTCCGGTTTTATTGTTGTCTTATTGGAAAAGTATCATTTGGACACTATTTGTATTATACTATTTGTTATTATAATTAATTGTTAATTGGTTTATGTCTGTATCAGGCTCTAAAGCAGCAATTAAACGTGCTGCAGGAGGATCTGCGCAAACGAGAGGCTCGTTGGAGCAACACGCAGAGCCGTCTCCGGCAGCAGGTAGACTCTCTGAGTGCAGAGAACGCATCCCTTAGAGACCAAGTGCGGACACTGGAGAAACTGCGTCTCAGTGCGTGGAAGAGTGCTGAGAAAGAGAAGGAAAAAGGAAGGTTTTCTGCGTCTAGCAGTAGAACTAGTACTGGATCCAAATGTACAGGTTCCACGGTAAGTGTGGAGTGGCAGGTCTGAAATGTTTTTGCAACTTTCCCTTTATAGACGGGTAGATTCAACACTTTTGTCTCACATACATAACACTGAAATAACTGAATAGTAATTTCCAAAGGATTGCTTATTTATATAAATAACTTAAGTAGACCTATAAACATGTTCATTTCTATGTCACACTCTTACTAGTATGTCTGTCTTTGTGTGTCTAGAGTCCCTCCCTGAGTTCAAAAAGCAACAGCAGCAGAAAGGGAAGTCCAGAGACACATATTCCTCTCACAGACTCAGGTAGGTATTATTTATCAACATCTCTAGTGCATATTTCTAGTGTGTGTTTTTAGTGTGATTACCATGTAGTATGGCTCCCAACTAATTAATCACATTTTGCCTCAGCTTTTTTCCCTGAGCAAATGAAAGAGGGTATCAGCTTCAAAAGTGAGCACAGTCCAGTGGGAACTCAGTGTTCAGATGGACTGGTTATGACTCAGAGGAACCATGATGCTCCACTGATTAACTCTCTCCCTAACACAGCTGTCATTGGACAGTCAGAGGAGGAACAGGAAGAGATCACGCAGTCAGACAGCAAGGTAATCTGTCTTGTTTAGATCCAATTCAAAGCTCAAATAGTACTGACATTGAGGGGAATGCTATATAAAACAAAACTGAGCCACACCATTCCATTAGGGAAATGTGGAAATGGTCACATTACTAAAGTTGTCAAAATGCCCAATTTAAAATGGAATTCAGGGTCTAACTCAAATAATCATGTGGGTTTCAGATTGAGAAGGTTCTTCCTGATGGAGGCCGACTTGTTGTTTTTCCAAATGGCACAAGGAAAGAGCTCTCTGCTGACGGACAGACTGTCAAAGTCATGTTTTTCAACGGGGATGTAAAACATACAATGCCTGATCACAGAGTGGTGAGCCATGGACTCTGAAGAGCACTGTTTCCATCTGTTATTATGAAGTTTACACCCGTTTAATGTATTAATTGTGTGAAAACATTCTTCCATTTTACATGCTGTATTTAAATGTTTAACAGTGGTGCTAAGGTTTTTTTGGTATAATGGGGTTTTGACAATTCACAATTAAAATGAAGTGAATTTAAAATCAGCAAAGCTTTTTAATTAATAATGTCATTCTCTTTCAGATTTATTACTACGCAGAAGCTCAGACCACACACATCACCTACCCTGATGGGATGGAAGTGCTTCAGTTTCCTAACAATCAAACAGGTGGGCCTGAATTTATTTCAAAATGAATATTTACAGTTCTTCCAGACTACATTTTAAGTCTTAATCTTCCCCCCCATGCCTATTTTAGAGAAACACTTCCCAGATGGACGTAAGGAAATCACTTTTCCTGATCAGACGGTCAAGACTCTTTATCCTGATGGAAGAGAAGAAAGTGTACTGACAGATGGAACAATAATACAGCTGAATCCGTGAGTACAACTCATGGCCCTCCACCTCAGTGTGTTATAATAAAGAGACACCTAACATATTAAAGTCAGAGCATTTTTATTCTTTCTTTCAGGGATGGTAGTAAGGTAATCCAGTTTAACACAGGTCAGCGTGAGATCCACACTACAGATTTTAAAAGACGGGAATATCCAGATGGTACGATTAAAACAGTTTACTCAGATGGACGGCAGGAGACACAATACCCAACAGGACGTGTGCGGTTAAAAGATGCACAGGGTCATGTCATTATGGACACTAAGGCATGAATGTTATCAAAATATTCTGTTTTATTGAAGGAAAACTAATGGGATTGAATGAATTTAAGTGAAAGTGTGTGTATTTTGTAAATGTCAATTATTTATTTCTGTAAAAAAAATCTTTGTATGTTGAGTTTAAACAGTTGTGTGTGAAAGTGTAGTTCTAAATGATACTTTTTAGAGAAATAAAATAGGCTTGATGCCATTCAGTGACTTGTAATAAATAATGATAAACTGCCTAGTCAGTGTGGATATCAATAGAACAGGTCACTACAGCCATGGACAAAAGTATTGGCAGTGACAATTTGTTTCTCAAAGTTTGCTGCTTCAGTGTAACTACGATCTTATCATTTCTGAAACCATAATCATTTCACAAGTTTTAAAAGCTTTTATTGGCAAAACCATTCAATATTTACAGTGTTGACCCTTTTTCACCAACCTCTGGAATTCACTCTGGCATGCTGGATATCACCTTCTGGGCCAAGTCCTGACTGAGGGCGAGCCATTCTTACCTTATTACTGCTTGGAGTTGATTACAATTTGTGGACTGCTGCTTGTTCTCTTGCCTTTTGTGGATTGACCACAGGTTCTCTATGAGATTAAGATTCAAGGCATTTCCTGGCCACGGATCCAAAATGTCAATGTAATAGTCTCCAAGCCACTTCATTATCACACTTGCCTTGTGACATAGTGCTCCATCATGCTGGAAATGCACAGATGATCACCAAATTGCTCCTGGATCATTGGGATAAGTTGCTCTTGCAGGATGTTTTGAGACCATTCATTATTCATGACAGTGTTTTTAAGCAGAATTGTGAGAGAGCCCACTTCCTTCTCTGGACAAACAATATCCAGATGCCCCACAGTTGGAAGGAAAAATGTATTTGCACTAGTCTTCTGCTTCCAATCCTTGTACTTTCTGCAGAATTTCAGTCTGTCCTTGATGTTTTTCTTGGAGAGAAGCGGCTATTTGCTGCCCCTCTTGACACCAGGCCTTTGTCTAAAAGTCTTTGCCTCACTGTGTGTGCAGATGCACTCACACCCACCTGCTGCCAATAATAACCAAGTTCTGCACTGGTGGTGACATGATTCTGTAGTTGACTTTTTAGGAGGAGACTGTCCTGTCACATGCTGGACACTCCTGGGGCGTCCTGAATCCTTCTTTAGTGCAGTTGAACCTCTCTCTTTGGAAGTTCTCAATGATCCATTAAATGGTTCTTTCAGGTGCAATATTCTTTGCAGCAGTTTCCTTGCAAGTGAGGCCCTTTTGATGCAAAGTGATGATGGCTACACATCTTTGACTTTCTTTTGAGGCAACTTTTGCTTATCCAAGAACACAATGATTGGAAGCACTTCTTGCTTCCTTTTATAGCAATTAGTCCGCTCTTATAATCCAATCAGAATGAAAGTGATTTCTCCTGACTAGTTATTTT
Organism: Ctenopharyngodon idella; assembly: GCF_019924925.1. Lineage (NCBI taxonomy): Eukaryota > Metazoa > Chordata > Actinopteri > Cypriniformes > Xenocyprididae > Ctenopharyngodon > Ctenopharyngodon idella. The sequence continues at coordinate 20,504,114 of NC_067228.1, forward strand.
TTCAATGATTAGTGAAATGATGTTAGCTGGTCATTTTGTATCGGGGTTTTTTTTTTTTTGGCCCTAACAGTAAAATTTGGGTTTTGGTCAGATCAATTTTTTGGCCTATAAAAGCAATAAAGCTATGCATCTGATCACTCTGCACATTAATCTAGAAACAATGGGAATCAACAACACAGTAACTGAAGCAGCGAACTTTACGAAACTATATGTGTCACTGCTAATACTTTTGGCCACTGCTGTATAATATTAGATAATTCTATGATAAATCAGCTAGAGAGTTTTAAATAATGCCCCATGACCAAGAGGATAAAAAAAAATTGGTTGAACTGTACTGTTTACCAGACTAGTATCGTTCTATGCAATTCCTCAAAGAATATGGACATATTTGGTACACAAGTTTAAGGTACTTAAAGGTACACTATTTAACTTTTGTCCCTCTAGTGATTTAAAAAAAAAAAAAAAAAAAAATCATGCATTTGTGGAAGAACGTTTTGGTTGTGCTTGGGCTCTGCACAACTGCAGATGAATATGGTTATCCTGCTGCTCATAAAACATTAAGGCCCCAAACCACATTTTGGAAAAAAGGATTGATGCATTTACTCAATGTAATGCAAAAAGGTTTTTCAGGGTGCTTCTGGTGGTGGTCTGAAGATAAAAGTGCATCATTTGGTCAATTTAGTCGTTTGTTGGCCATAAATGATGTGCAAGGATTAACAATCTGCAAAAATTGTCAGTTATGATTTAGTACAAATAAGTCACAATAAGTCAATAAGAGTCAATAAGAGTTTTACTTCAGCTCTGCTGAACATACAGAGACCTTAAACATCAACAAAATCTTTTTGCTACTTTGAAGCAGCCTTAAACTTGAATAATAAAAATATTTAAAATAAAATTAGGCATAACTGCACAAACATAAAACTGGCCACATACGTTAACACAACTGCACAAAAAGTAGCATAAAACCGAAAGTGCTTTAACATAAAATGAAAACTACACTAACATAAAAAGTTTTGCCGTTTCAAAAAAGCTTCTACAAAAGCTGATGATCTACAGCGTCACTGCCACAACCTACAGAAACTGAAAATAAAACATGACAGATACATAAATGTTTAGACATGATTCATTTTTCTCCCTGTGATTTATTTACTCACCTTTCTAAGAGTTATTCATAATCAGCAAGGCCTGTCTCCACCAGACGTCTGTGGACAAGTGTTCCATCCGCGTTATACAGCAACACAGTCAGCTGTGGTTCGGTTGCCTGAAATTGCACATTTGGATAGATTTACACACATTTTCATGCAACTGCTTTGAATAGATAGAATTTAGTTTTGAGAACAGTTTTGAGTTGTTACTAAATGTTTTGAGAATTTAGTCCCCTTTACATCTTTGTCTCTGATTAATATGAGAAAAGTTGCATTAAAATGTCTCGTTAAATTCAACTTAAAGAGATAGTTCACCCAAAAATGAAAATTTTGTAATTTACTCACCTCAAGTTCTTCCAAACCTGTATGAATTTCTTTCTTCTGCTGTACACAAAAGATGATATTTTGAAGAATGTTGGTAACCAGACAGTTGACGGAAGCCATTGACTTGCATAGTAGGAAAAAATACTATTGAAGGCAATGGCTATCATCAGCTGTCTGGTTACCAACATTTTTTTCTGTTAAACACAAAAGATATTTTAAAGCAACTTGTACAGGTTTGGAACAACTTAATTTTTGGGTGAACTATCCTTTTAAGCTTTCCATTTTACACATTCAGTGAATGTGATCAACTCCAACATTTAAACTCTGTCAAGAGCAATCAGATCACGATATGATCTCCAATAATGCATGTTATGCCAGGTGTAAAAGGGGACAGATTTCTGCAACTATGAATGAGGCGTACAGTGACCACTGCAGTGAGCTCTCCGTTCAACAGGTCGATCATCTCCAGCATGGCTTTCATACTCCACTCAGGCCGATAAGGTATCCGCTCCATCTCCGAGGACACGTTTGCTGGTTTGAAGCCTGCTAACTTGACGTGAACAGCTGCACAGGGGAAATGATGGAGAGATGGGGGGAGCTGCCGCAATCTGCAGTGACGACACATGTATGCGTTTTGTGTCATTTGATTTTTAATAGGGTTGTAATAAATTAGTTCTTTTAATGCAGTGGTTCTCAACCAGAGGCTAGGACCCACTAGGGGGCCTCAAGCTGATTTAATGATTTAAAACGAGAAAACAAAAGTGAGCTAAATTGAGTAAAATTACATTTTTAAGAGCAAAACAAATTAGTGGAAAAGCCATGGTCATTTTTATAATGTAAATAAAGCTCTAAAGTTGTAGAGAGTAGAAATTTGTGAGTAAATCAGTTAAAAAATCCCTGTAATCATGAACCCCTAGAAGAGTAATGTAATTTTATTGGTAATAAAAAGTGTAAATAACAATGTTCTTCAGGATTTAAACTTCTGGAATTTTGAAATGTAACTTTTGTAATTATTTTTAATTTCAATATATTGTCACTCCAAGTTTCTGTAATTAAAAAAAAAGTTTGAATATGAGATTCAACTTCAAAATAGTTTTTGTATTTCTACAAGAACAAAGCCTTAATGTTATATAATTACAAAAATGACCTGCACAAAGTATTACAATGCCAATAGCTGTATAATCTAGTCTTACTTGTGTATTGGTATAATGTCATCCGAGCCAAAATCCACATGTCTCACAAGGAGCTTGACAGAGGGAGTGACTTCAGAAAAGCCCAGTAGCTTCGCACGATAATATTTACCATCACTGTACTCAGCCAGACAGGGACACTCTGCACACAAACACACAATGAAAAACATCCATTCTACAAATCGCTTGTTTTCTGTGGGGTCACAGGGATGCTGGAGCCTATCCCAGCATATTGGGCCACAGGCAAGGAATGAAAAACATGGTTAGTTTCTGAAATAAACATATATAAAAGGCACGTATGCACACACAGTACCACTTAAGTCTTTAAACACATTGAAATACACAATAACCAATTGACAAACATAAGCACCAATGGGGAAGTCTGTCAGCAAGCTCAGGTTTTCCGCACTCTCATTCACGCGCTTGAGAGCTTCCTCCAAACTCTCTCCCTGCTCCATTTTTGTCAGAGTCTTGTCCAACACACACAGGAACACCTGCAATCACACATCAAAATTGATGAAATCAATGAACAGTAAGTGACTGTAAAGGTGCGGTCATATTTACAGCTGTTCTGCAAATTTTTGTGCGCAAAATCCAGTTATTTCAATAGGAATCTCATATCCTTTAGGCTGAAAGATTTTCCCATGCTAATTTCACAACAGGTTCAAGGTGGTCACACAGATCGCCACGTTGACCCACAGAAAGTGGTTTGGTCTGAATGATCTGTGCGGGACTTTTTGCCCACAAAATTTCCCTAATGTGACTGGTTCTTCTAATACTGGTGCTGCACTTCATAATTAAGACTCTTTAGATGCTGATACACAGGGCAACTTTTTGGGCAATTCTGCCATGCGATGTTGCTTGGGCACTTTCCCATCGAGAATGGACAATAAATTTTGATCTAAAGTACCCAGATATAAATTTGTTGCCCATTCTCAATGTGAAAGTGCCCAAGCAACATCGCCCAGCAACATTGCTCAAAAAGTTGCCCAGTGTATCATCACCTTTTGAGACATGATAAATTCATGAGGTGCTTTTTTCCACATGAATGAATGTCTGATGAATGAGGCCAGATAAAAACATGTGACAGAAGGTTTGAACAGAGGCCCATCAGCTCACATACCTCATTAGGGGTGCGGATATGCTTGACCTTGGCGGGGAAATGTTTTCTTTCTTTAGGAATCTGGAGTTCTTTATAGATCCCTAAAACAGGCTGAGGCTCCTCTAATCCCTGAAAACACAACATATTGCTACTAAACCAGCTCTGAAATTTTAGCAAGGTAACTATGTGATTGCTATGAAATTAATTTCACCAGAATTTTTAGGAATTGTACGACATCAAGGGAAATTAAACTTCTACCTCTGTGTTTATGTCCCAGTCATCCAAATCAAGGACAGGAGGCTTAACCACATAATCCTGCACATAAACACACTGTCAATATCTACAACTCACACAAGCAAAACAAACCCAATCCCACTAATCTCCACTATTCAGACCTCCTGGCTGCTGATGGCAGGGTCAAAAGTGGCATATTGGTGGTGCACCATTATCTTGCTAAGTGCCATGCCATCCACCATTATCTCTACCGTAACACAGCCACGGGGATCCTCTGGGTGTTCCTGCAAAACAACAGGTTTAGTGGGAGAAAGCTGACTGCTTGTAAACACATGATTATTTGACCTCTTAGTGATTAATATAGTTCTGCTGATACATAATGTGGTGTAGATGTAAATAAGTACATGTAAATTTACTTTACCATAATGTAGACATTGACTGAACGCCCAAGTAGCAACTCCCTCATAAGAACCACAGCGTCCCACTGCCATCCCTTCCCGATCTGTAACAGTTTACTATTTAATCACCTTCAAAGAATTACTTTGAATTTCACATTAACTAACTAATAAAAGGATTAATCTCAGAAAGAAATGTCTGGGTCATATTTTACAAAATCATTAAAAAGAGATAATATTTGAATAAATCAGAATGCCATCCTATTTATAGGATTTTTATATTTTCGCATTGTGAGAATTTTCATGAAAATGTCAGATTGCAAAATCACTTTAATGGCTCTAAAATAAATATAATGAAATATTTATATTGGTTTTGGGGTGAAATATGATCATTCACATAGAAATATTTACACAAAATAAATGTAGAAATCTCAGCTACTAGGTTAAAACAGGGTTTTCTGGGGTTGTGGGCTTTGTGAACCCCTGGGGGTTCATGAGTTGATGAAATAAGTAAAATCACAAAAATGTAAAATGAAAATAAATAATTTTAAAATAAAAACAAAAAAAAAAAATGTGTCAAATGTGTTAAATTATTGAAATACTAATTTAAAATCTTAGATGGTACTTAAAAGTAAATATTTTGGGTCAAAAAGGTTAGGTTAAAAAAAAAAAAAAAAAAAAAAAATTGTTTGGAAATCCCTGGGTTAAAGGACGCACTACAAGGATGATCACATTGCCCAGTTTACATTTTAAGTGATCAAATTCAAATTACCGGCATGACTCCATTTATCTGACAAGGCACACAGAGCTGCGGCACATCCTCACAGAGAACCACTGGGTACACGTGACAAACAGGGATGCTCTCCACAAGTCCCTGATCCACATATCGGACCTGTAACAATTACATCACAAACTGGTAACAAAACAATACAACTCAAGGTGTTAAGCAAATTACATTTGATCAGAGCATTTGGGATTTTTAAATAAATTCACTTACACACAGAAGTAATGCAATGCAGAAAAGCACACTGACCTTTACGTGTCCTCCAATGACCTCCTGCACCTGACCTCTGTACCAAAACATGTCGGTTCCCATGACAGCACAGCCCAAAACTCCTTTCCAGTTGTAGTTTTTCTGTCTTGGAAGGGTTTTAATGTGCTGTTGCAGCCGCTCCCGTAAGCGATCAAACTCGCACACTTAATACAAAAGAAAAAATGAGTACTGGGAATTTGTAAAAGGACATATCATGGGAAAACAAATGTTCCATTTTTAAAAACATAACCATGGATCATTTCCAACTTGATAATTGTGTCATGATTGTCAGCATCACTTGACCATTGAGTGTAGTTTGGCCGCCTCCTCAATGCATCCTATAAACATTGCACACATCCAGTCTATTTTTCTTTATTAGTAATATCTGAGAGGTAAATTTGGTGAAAGGCAGCTCTTCACATGCAATCATTCAAGTAGTGTTGGATATTATTTTTAGCTCCCATTCTTTCTCATCATGTAGGCAACAGCTTAAGTAAAAATATAATAAATATGTAATATAGTGCATACATTTTAGTAAAATGCACCTCTCCATAGTTTTTTTTTTTCCGCTAGCTGACTAACAAGTTTATAGACACTGAATGGCTTTTGAGGTAAATGTAATGGGATGTGACATTGTTTATTGATGTCTTTCCCCATTTGAAACAGATTACATGAGACATAATACATTTCAGTAAGTTGTACTGTTTCTTTTAATATACCTTCTGATGTTCAATCATGTTTATTTCATACTATAACTAGTAGTAAAGAGGAAGAGATGATCAGTTCACATCGCTTGAACTGAGCTTGAACTGTCACGCCGCATTAAAGAGCACCAAAACCATATTTATTGTTTGTATTTCATTATAAAAATTAACAGATTTTGAAAGCAGAGAATTTGTTTATTAAAAGTAACAAACATATTAAATCGCAATAAGCTTTGAGGCTTTTATTGGGTGGCAAGTGCGCTACAAATAAAGTGAAGCTCATTAACAAATGTCAACACAGACTAAAAGATCTTGAGAATAAGAATCCTTTTCAGTATCGATTAAAAATGAGAATTGTTAACAATATTGTTAGCGTCCACACAGCAGACATGTTTACCTGTTGTAGTTTATCCATGTTGTGTGCATGAAATATACACTACATTTCTGCACTTTTACTTGGTCCATTTATCGACACGTCTCTGTCATTTTCTATCTCTCTCATGCTGGCACAACTGGAGCCTGCTTTTTTATTAGCAGACCTGTGCGCCATCAGCATTTGTGCTCGACAGAGATAAGGACTGTTTGAAGAAGTCTGATATTTTTAGTTTTGACTTTTTCTGTCAAGTGAACCTGACGCTCGCTTTTCCCATGTGTATTTTGGAGCTCAAACCCAGTGAGTGAAACCGGTGCGCATCATCTCACTTTAATTATAGCAACACAACAAAAGATGTAACAGGCTACTCATCACAGAACACGCAGGCATTACATGCACATTTTTAAATCATGTAAATTTATATTGTCGGCAGGGGCAATCTCATCAAAATATCACTCGCAAATTAATATTTTTGGTCGCAAATGTGGCTGTTTTAGGCGCAGCCCAGCACATAAATGGGTTTTCAGTATTCAGTAACTTTACAGGGGTACTGCTATTCTATTCACATGCAAAGCGGTTGGCCAATCATAACAGAAGTCATTTACATAACATCTTAAAGGCTGAGATAGATGCTGGAAAGGTACAGACTGTTTTAGCAACAAATAAAAACTGCACACACCTGCTTGGTGTGTCATTGCGTAAATGACACCTTGTTCAGAGATGGCCGAGATGCTCATGAGCGTGTGTCCGCAGGGAGGCAGTTCTGGAGGGGGGTAAGAGCGTGTCTGCACTCTCTCTGCTGGTGGGTTAATGCGACGGGTGGGTGTGGGCGGAGTCTGAGATGGGCTCACGATTCTCTGTGGCTCAGGACTTTTTTCACTCAACACACTCTCATCTGAAAAGACCGTCTCAGATGTAGAAGCAGCCCTGGGAATACAGTTTACTTCAGTATAGGCAGGGCTTGACATCAATGCTTGTCTGAATTATTATCGTACCCTGCAAAGACATTTTTCTTACTTTCTCTCCTTTAGTGCAAGTCCTTCACTGATGAGAAAATCTGCAAAATTGACGTTTTGACCGGCCCGGTTTGAACAGAACAGAGACACAAGTACTGGACTGGCGGTTGGCTCCTGAGAGGGAAAATACTCACAGAATCAAGACACAGAAATTGTCTGTAATGCTTCTATGTTTGCAGAAGTTTTATCATTTTTGTACATTCGTTCTAACCTTTATGTTCATTACAGCCATGGCACCGGTCAAGTAGAGAGAGATAAAGTCACACGCTGTGGCTGTCCACGTGGAGCGACCGCCAGCTGGCCTGAGAGTTAGAGAGGAAGAGAAACATGTAGGGGAAGGAAAGAAATCAATATGATTAAATGATAAAAGTGCAGAAACAACTTGTTCACATGTCATAATAAAAAAAGCAATGTGAATGGATTAGTCTTGTTTGAAGTAGTTGTAAAATAGTAAATAAAGTTTACATAGTTTACAAGCTTGCAGAATCAGCGAAATAGTAATATTTTTAACAAAATGAAGGATTGTAAAATTATTTTTAAATTTAGTTTGTATATAATCAAAAAGACAAAATAATAAATAATTTTAAATAAATTAACCATACAAAGGGACATTAAAAAAAAAAAAAAAAAAAAAAAAGTAGTTATTATTTGTCTTGTTACATATGCCAAATGATCCATGAAAATGGTTTGTTTTGTGATAGAGTCTCACAAATGTGGGAAAATGTCCATTTACCTTACACCACTGAGGTTACATTCCAGTAAGAAAGATCCAATCAGATCCGGACGGAGGGGTCTGAGATTGTCCACATGGAGCTTCACTTTATTACCAAAGTCACAACGCAAAACCTATAAACACACACAACAATCCAATTAAACAGCAGGATTCCCACTCTTTCCATTTTATTCAACTATGAAAGCATGTGCATGAATACCTCTGCAACACCACTAGTGGTCAGACTGCACACTTTTCCTCTTTCCCAAACCCCAGTGTTATTAGCAGCACAGAACATCTCTGCTTCCCAGTGAATCTCCTGCGGCTCTGACTTAGAGAAGAGACTCTTTAGCGTGTCGTGGATTCTGAAAACATTGAGAGCAAAATGTCAGCGTTACAACTTCAAATGCATCTGATGACTGAAGAATATGGACTGAGGAAATCAGGCACCTCTTCAGCTGGCTGTCAAACTGCAGCAGCTGCACAAAGATGTTTCCAGGGGAGGTGACGTGCGTCACACGAACTCTAATGTCTTTAAGACAGGTGGGCAGACTCAGGCTGGGCTTCAGCTCTTCAGAAGCAGGAGGGGGAGTCGGCACAACAGACAGAACTTCCTCTTCAAATGGAGGGTCCCAAACGGTCGTCTCCAAGGGCTGGGTGTCTTTAACCTGGTTCCTGATAAAGCAGGAAAAAATGAACACTGAAAAAGAATGGATTTTACAGTTTAGCTTGAATGAGCGAGCAAGAGGAAGAAGAAAAGACCGAAAGAAAGAAGGAAAAACAGATAGAAAGATGGTCCAGATGTTCCTTTGGTCTTTTTACGACTTACTGTTTACTGGAAACAGCAAGGCCATTTCTGACCAGTATGTCTCCAATACTGGCTCCAGGAAAATCGTCACCAATCTCATACAGACACACGGGCACAGGTCTAGTGTCAGACTCTGAATAAATATGAGTGACAAGCAAAAATGTACAGTATACCACATAACCCTCACAAATTTTTTTTTTATAGAAAGTTCATATAAAAACTATAGATATGTAAACATTAAACTTGCTTAAAAGCAGTGATGTATCTCAGATGTCTGTGTGTGTAGGTGTTAACTTACTTTTTGCCACAACAGTGACAAGTTTATGCTCCACAAGTTCCTTAAACATATCACAAGCTTCATCAGTCCACATTTCCTGCAAACTGACCACATCATTCAGACTGCACCACAAGGCCTGAAAATAGATGGACAAGACAGGCTTCCTTAAGTTTGTTATTTATCAGAGGTCTCATGCTGATGATTCAGGTGCGCTTATAACATCTGCTTTAACAGGTTCATTCTTCCTAGACATGCTAGTAAGGATGCTATGCAGCCATGTGGGGTAATTTTCGCTGCACAACTGCCTACACAATAATGTAGGTAAATTTTATTTTTATTTCAGGGTGTCTACAGATATAAACAAGTTAAATTTAAGACTTTAAGACCTTTTTTTTTCAAACAGATCACGATTCTCCCACAATTCTGAACAGGCTACTAAAACATTTACTAGAGGTTCTGACAAAATGTTAATTGCTTTGAATGAATAATTCAGTGACTTGAACGAATCTCTTGAATGAATGATTTAATGCAAAATACATTTTTAAACAGTCCCTTGTCGCCATCTAGTGGCATAACGATGTAATTGATACAATTGTCACTTTCAAAAGGTGATTCACTCTATTTTGATCGCTAACGTAAGTGTTTATTAGGGCTGTCAATCGATTAAAATATTTAATCGCGATTAATTGCACGATTGTCATGAGTTGACTTGCGATTAATCGCACATTTTAATCTGTAATCTTTACATTATTTCCATAACAAAACATCTAAAAGCTCAACCAAACAGCTGATCATAGCTGTACAGGGCAGGTTTTTATTTCTCCATACATCTCCATAAATATATCTGGTAGTAGAGCTAATGCAAGTTATCTTTTGCCTTTTTTATTTATTTTTTATTAAATGTTTGAAAGAACAATAACAACTGTCATCATTGTGGGGTTATCCTTTGCTGAAACTTCCTCATCATTGTGGAGAGTGCAGTTCATGGTTGCATAGCAACGACAGACGCCACAGGTGCACAAGTGCTTTGGAAAGAAGAAAGCGGCGCGTCTGCACTTTCCACGCATTTTTAGATGCGACATGTGAACGCCCCTATGCAAAGCCACTGGAAGGCAAGCCTGCAACCTTTAGCCAAAAAAAAAAAAAAAAAAAAAATTGTAATGGCTAATGCTAAGGCTCCAGCGGTACGCAGGGAAGGAGTTTTGAACGGCGGGCACTGATGTCATTGCCATTACACAATAGGCTGAGAGGTGCCGCACGTGATTAAGTTAGCCGTTACGCTTTCTCCAATGGTAAGATATACAGACTCTCTCATCTCCCTATAATGTACTATCTCTGCCCTATGGCTGCATCTCCATTTCTCTAACTACGGGCTAGTTAAATGTCATTGAACATTAATTTGTATAATATAATAGTAAAATTTTAGTATTGATTTTAGTAAAAGTATTTTTATTTTGGGAAACTTTTACTTTACTACATTCCAAAGCATAATATCATACTTTTTACTCCACTACATTTAAAAAAAAAAAAAAAAAAAAAAACATGCAAGTCCTCGTTATTTTGAACTGAAGAAATCGTCACCTGCACAGAGACGTTATAGCGGTGTTTGAACAATTCATTCGTAAATTGGACCAATCCGATCGCATCTGTTCTTAAGTCAACAACTTAGTGTTTTAAATGTTCCACTCAGAGTGAGTCTCAATTCAGAATTTTAGGATTATTGTAAATTAAAATTAAAGTCACAACTGTCAGTTGTTCATGGACTAAATCTGCTGTAAAAGGGCAAACTGTTTAAGACCACTGTATGAAATGCGTAAATGTGGACATGTCCAGATTGCATCTTCCCCACTGCCATAGCAGTTTCAAATGTAAAACTACATTTACATTAATTCATTTTGCAGACACTTATCCAAAGTGACTTACAAATGAAGAATACAGCAACCGATTTGTCATAAAGAGGCAAATAAACACAAGTAGTGCTCATAATACAAAGTTTCAGACATTGCTTAGAGTAGCATAAGCTGAAAATATGAAAATAGGGAGGAATTAAGGGAAAGTGAAAGCATAAGAGTTTTTTTTTTTTTTTTTTTTTTTTTTTTTTAAGACAAGTATGTGTAAAACTTGCCCTATGTGATGTCTGTTTCCTTACTTGCAGATGTTAAGTGTCTGCATATTCTTCCTTATTGACTAGTGCTGGCTACTTGAAAATTCCTAATAATGATAATGATGTCAGACTGAGCTATAACCTGTTTAAGCACTATCTGTGTGTCTAGTACATTATACCCCCGCACCCCCCATTCATCAATCAGTACTTTTTCATTTTAATACTACATTAGTACATTACGTTAAATATCAAGTTCTTTTGCATTTTTACTCAAGTAAAATTGAAAAAGAGAACTTAATACTTTTACTGGAGTAATATTTTACCAGGGTATCTGCAACTTTACTTAATTTGTGTACTTCATCCACCACTGATATTTAGTGATAGCCTCAGATACAGGATATTGGCACTCAGGTATGTTACCATGGCAATCGCATCCAATTTGAATACACTTCTCGTATATGAAAAGTACATATGAGAGGCAGCACGACTACAAGAAATCTTGCCATGCACTGGCAAGTAATTATTAATTAAGTCTATTGTATTCATTTGGATATTGATGTAGGAACTCAAGTAAGTTGTCAAGTAAGTTTCATTCATATTTAAGCACCCTTTAAACCAGTATAAAATTTCATAACAGTATCGTCCCTCATAATCGGTATTACAGCCTAAATCTTACCATTTCTGGCAAAGCAAAGAACTCATCCTTTATCTGTCTCAACTCTTTCACAGAAAGAGTCTTTCTGTAGCCAAAGTCCACATACCGAACCTGGACCATCTGACCACCAGGGAAACCTTAAAGATAAACAGAAGCCTTAACCTTCATATGTTGTATAAAGGTACACTAGCTTCTTTTACTGCATGTTTATATGTTTGATATTCTGTATAAACACATCAACGCACCTGTGACCTGAACCCTGCACCATTCTTGGTCATAGCTAGCGACGCAGGCCTGTGAGAGTGAAGGGCAGTAGATCTGGAACTCACGGTCTGCCTTAGGATGACTGTAACAGTCTTGAAGCTTCGAATGCAACAGCAGGTACTCCATATTTTCAACCTGCATTCATCAAGGGTGAATAAATCACATTTTCAATCATTCAATTTCATTATAATTTTAAAATAATGTGTGTGTTTACACCCACTTGTTGTACATAGAAGTCTGACGGTGAGTTCACATGAGCAACCATAGCGTTGAACTCAACATTGATTTTAGGAGGAACTGGAGGGTAGAAGAGCAGGGGCGCACTGCCAGCAGCTACTATAGGAGAGTAGAATCTGTACACACAAGTTTCATGTCAGCATTGTTAATATTACCAATAACAGCAAAACAATAACAGAAAAAGAAGTGAAAATCTAATTTTGTTTACAAGAGTTAGCAAAGTTAATGTGTTATTTTTGAGAGCTTTGTGTTATGGTTCACCAATAAGCCTTTTTTTTGTTGGGAAGTTCAGGCATTTCTTGTTTTCACTTGCATTTACATTTAATCATAATATAAATGTAACATACACACACACACACACACACACACACAGTATCTCACAAAAAAAAAAAATAATAATATTGTAATGTCTGAAGAACGGCAGACAAGGGAGGCTTCGTTCTGAACTTTTAAAGGGTTAGTTCACCCAAAAATGAAAATTTTATTTATTACTCACCCTCATGTCGTTCTACACCGGTAAGACTGTAGTTCATCTTCGGAACACAAATTAAGATTAGTGATGTGCGAGACTGGCTGACTAGTCGATTAAATGATACTGTTGCTGCTAGTCGACTTGGAAAACACTAGTCGTTTACACGTTTCCTTTTTTTTTTTTTTTTTTGCACATTTAATGTTTTGTTTTATATTTTTACAAAGGCTACATTTAAATTACTGTCATGTTAATGTTACATATTGAAATTAATATATTATTTTGCGGCAGGTTCAGAGAAATATCCACTCTCCAGTATATCCAGTATTTTGAAAGCCTACACAAAACTTTTCCGTTTCCTTCAATGTCATGTCAAACTAGTATAACAATTAAGCTTGCTTAGGCTTGTTATACTACCAGTTATGAGGGACAATACGCTATAAAAGGAAACATTATGAGTTTCATTCATGTTACTTAAAGGGAACCCCTGGGATTAAGACTTGTATGGCTTAAAATAAGGTAAATTGTGTCTCTTACTGAAATATGTAGTAGAAAACCCATGAAAGATTTACGTTATTTAAAAAAAATACATGACATATTTGGACAATGGGGGGGCGCCATTTTGTTTAGGTGCACAGTGCATTCTACATCGATGATGTCAAATGGTTCCACTCGGTGAGCTACTGACGCTACCCTGTTGCTATTTTTACCGCAACACAACTCGGAATATAATATACAATGCCAATTTTCAGTCGATGGGCCACAAGAGAAGGGATGTAAGTCTTCCCATTCTTTTCTCCTCTTATCGCTAGAAAAAGCAGTGAAGTTGTGATGAATGTGGACGAATAAAACTTCCTAAATAACCACGTCTTTGCTCTCGCCAATTCAGCCCTGATGCCTTTGATACGTTTTCATCTGTATGGTTTTAATGCAACGGTAATCTATTAATGCATACAAGTCTTAATACCCACGGGGTTCCTTTTAAAACACGATCAAGCTTTTTGATTTGAGCCAGAGCACAAAATTAGCGAGAATGAAAACATCGAAGTCGTGCAATGTCTCTGTGGCTATTCGAACTACTGTTGTATGATTTACGTGTAAAAATCATGTGATATGTCACCTGAATGCATTACACACAGTTAAACGCCCAACCGCTCTCTTCTAGTTTTCCGAAAAAGCAGGCTTGCGGGGCGGGACAATCATGGGCCACATGTCCCACCTACCCACAACAGTAACATGTGTCCCCTTGTGTAAAACGCCCTCGCCGGTTCATGGGCCGTTCTCTGCTCTCGTCTTGTTGCATATAGTCACCCATACGACATATTCGGCTGACAGAGAGGAAACTATGACCAATAAGAGGATAGTTTTACTCATGTGACTTGCATTAACATTTTGTTACACTTTGAAATGTTGCGTTATGAAAGCAAACTAAACAAAGCAGAAAATGCAACATTGCAGTGTTTCCCATATTGATTTATTTGTGGTGGCTCGCCACTAAAAATCAGGACAAAAGTAATTATAAAAGTTTCATTTAATTTTCAGTGCATTTGTTTTACAATATATGGCTATTATTGTCATAAGAATAATATTATAACTACTATTATTGTTAATAATAATAATAATAATAATAATAAGTAGTAGTGTAATGTAGACACTAGTGTTGTCAAAAGTACTGGTACTTCGGTACTGAAATTTTGAACAAATAGAACGCTTAACTTATCTTTATAGACTATACATAAAGACCACCAGACGTGCGCATTATTGAGAATGTAGGCTATAGGCTACAGGCAAGCAGGTTGACTCAGAATATGAACGTAATGCGCAATGTTTGACGCTAAGCGTTTCCCAGTGAAATACTTGCATCAAGTCGGCTTGACATTGGACCTTCACAAATTTAGGGATCGTCTCTAAAGTTACACACAACATTTCTAATTTCAATATCATTTGAAGATAATTACTTGGTCATAAAACCAACTGTAAAGTGTTCATGTAGATTCCAGATATAATGCACACCTATTAGATTCTTGATATTGAATAAACTGTCAAGTCATATGTACATATCGTTATATATTTCACTTAGCCTACTGTATGCTCATACACAAAATATACCATAATTTAAAGCCCTATAGTATTTGAAGAGAATGAATTACAGTCTGTAAAGTGTTCATGTAGGTGTGATGCACAACTTTTAGACTGTTGATAAATATGAACTCATGCTGTAGTAAAAAATTTTTTACAAATGATTTGACAGTTTATTTTATTAAATATCAAAAATCCACCATATACAATAATTTTAGATTGTTGATATTAAAATAAATAAGCTCATGCAGTAGTAAAAAAATTAGCAATTTTTATTTTATTTTATTCAATATATAAAAAATCTAAAAGGTGTGCATCATACCTGACACCTACACAAGCACATTACAGTTTATGACTAAGTCATTATCTTCAAATGAAGAAATGTGTATACCAATGTCGTATGTAACTTTAGAGACGGTCCCTAAATTTGCAAATATGGACCATCCAATGTCAAGCCAACTTTATGCCAGTATTTCACTAGGAAATGCTTAGCGTCTAACTTTGCACATTACGTCCATATTCTGAGTCAAATTGCTTGCCTGTAGCCTATATAGTATAGGTGCATGTTCGGTGGTCTTTTATATCACTGTATTTAGTCTATAAAGATAAGTTAAGCGTTCTATATGTCCTGACGACAGGGGAATCCTGGAGTATGACGTATTGAGGGAAACCCCAGTACTCCAGCTCAGCCGTGATTTAAAGTTAAGGAAAGTTATGGGTCTACCTCAGATTTAACGTTCGAATTGTACATCAGCATCGGGGAATAACTTTATAATCTTGTTCACTGTAGAGAAAGCTGCTTGTACATGTAGGCTACACAGGGAAAGTAACAGTGAAGACATTGAATTAAATGTAAACAACTTTTGTGTCTTTATCAGCTTTTCTGCATATATACTGTCCCTGATAATCATCATACATGCACTTACCGCTTGCTCCTTTAATGTAAATCCGTTTTAATGAATGAATGATTTGCTCTAACTGCTAATCTGCTCTTCGTCAACACGTGCTTGCACCACCTGCTGGTGAGATCGACTAACAGCAGATGGAGATTATGCTCGGTGCTCTACTGCTTTTCCTGCAGTTCCCGGATGTGAAATGTTGAAATTTGAATCACGGAATTTGTGGACGCAAAATAACAGGGTTTCTGCAGGTTTCATCAAATCTAATTTAATGCTTTTTAATGCCAATTTTTAAATTTTTAATGACATATTTACATTGTCATTTAGCAGATGCTTTTCTCCAAAGCGACTTGCAAATGAGAATAGTAAAAGCAATCAAATCAACATGAGTACAACAGTATGTAAGTGCCGCGTCAAGTCACAGTTTCATCAGTAAAGTGCTCGTAGCAAGGTTTTTTTCTTTCTTTTTTTTTTTTTTTTAATATATACGCAAATAGATGGAGAAAGAGAATAGAAAATCGAAAAAAGAAAAGTAAAATATAAATAAAAAGTGCTAATATTACTGCGTCAAGTGTTGACGAAAAAGATATGTCTTTAGCGGTTTTTTGAAAATGGCTAAAGACTCAGCTGCTCGGATAGAGCGTGGTAGGTCATTCCACCAACCAGGAACAGACCAGGAGAAGGTCCGTGAGAGTGATTTTGTGCCCCTTTGGTATGGCACCACAAGGCGCCGTTCACTTGCAGAACGCAAGCTTCTGGAGGGCGCATAAGTCTGAAGTAGTGAGTTTAGGTATAGTGGTGCAGAGCCAGTGGTTGTTCCATATATACATATGACATCATGTATCGACTTTTAACTAATATATATATATTATTCGTTAAAAGTCAATAAATGACATCATATGGCAATTATAATATTCATTATGTCATTAAGTTGCATTCGCATTCTGTCAAGTGTCAGCCCTGTAGATTTTTTTGCTTCTCTGCTGCTACTCTTTGTGCTCACATAATGTATTTTAATGCAGCCAAAATCCCAATAAAACTATTTAATATATTTATTTTTCTTTTTGTTGTCAGACAATGTGAAATAGCGACTGAAACGTGGCCCATTAAGACTACATACAGGGCTCGACATTAAGCCTTGTCATGTGCTTGTCCTATGGAGAAGTAAACTGGAAAAAAATTGGATTTTTGTATGGTGTAAATATAAATGTATTCTGATGCAATATTCTTTCATTCAGAATATTCTTTCAGAATATTGCAGCTTTGACATATATGATTTTACCTTTATTTAATGGGCATCTGCTTATGAATGGGTCACTGAATCATTGACTCAACCAATTCGTTCAAAACGCTGAATCACTCAAATACACAGTAAAGAAAACAAGGTTGAGTGTTGCTGCAAGATGCGCTATGGTTCTGCTGTGATGTTTATTTGGAACTATTTTCGCTGCTGAAACAGAACAAAAAGTCAATATTCGTTCTAAAATGTAAGTGACTTAATATTAACTACTTGTTTATTAACTCAATGACTCACTCATTAACAGGGACTTGCTGCCACCTACTGGCGGGTTTAATTTCATGTTTAAAGTGTCTTTTCATTTTTAAAATGATTTCAAATAACAGTATTTAACGTTATATATTTTCAACATTTCAAAACATTATTTATGCATCTAACTGCTCTTGACTGATTAACTTTAATAAAGTTTAATCTATAGTTATATAGTTAGTTATACATTAGATTACAATTTCTGTACCTGAAAATCTCCAGTTTAAACCTACATGAAAAACTTGAAAAGCACTGTTTATTTCATTTAGTTAGTCTGTTGTATTTATTTTTGCTATTACTCATAATTTGATTATTTGTTACTATTTTATTACTTACTGTTTATTTGTTTAACAATATTTAAAATTTAAGTGAGTTAATCTAGTAGCTTTTGGTGCCATAATCCTATTAAGGTTACATGTATCAAAAACAACAAAAACAATTAGGCTTTTTTATAGGCCCATTTTCTTTTCTTTTACTTTAGCTGTACTTTAGTGTGAATTTTTTTAAAGAACAAATACATTTAAGATTTATATTGGTAAACTAATTAAGAAAAAAAAAAAAATGTAGATCAAGAATCGTTTTGGAATCAGACTGTGACTCCCAAAATCGGATCATGAGGTGCCTAAAGATTCCCACCACTAGTGTTTTAAGGATGAAGCTGACAGCCCCAGATGTGACTTTTACACACCTGGCCAGTTCCATGAACACCAGATGCTCCCGCAGAGACAGCATCTGTGTTTTCTTCAGATCCACTAACAGCGCACCTCCGTCTTCACCAAACACCTCCATCTCCACAGCCTCAGAGCCCAGCTTTCTTCTCATCTCATCACTAGCCTCTGAAGTCCACCCTTTCACCTGATACATAACACACAACTAACTCATCCCTTTCCATGTCTTCTTAGTTATCAATTGTGCCTAGACACAAGCCACGCTCAAACGCTTCATATTCTCTAATAGCATCCACAAAACAGAAATAGATCTGAAACAGAAGTTCTTTTTGCACCACTAGATGGCAGCCATATGCCAGAATATTTCCTTTGTATAAATACTGAACATCCTGTGTTTTAATGTGAGAAAAACTGTTTTAACATGTATTTTGGTGCAATTAAATTAATTACAACACTAAGTAAATACATCTCCACAGCTCTTACCAAGTCTGAAGGAATAATATCTTTAAGGGAACATTTGATGGCCAGAGGAGGCCAGCCGTTTATATCCGCCAGAGCAGCTGCATCAGGTCTCCGCAGACATGCATTCAATGAGTTTAAACCTCCATCACTGAGAGAAACAAAAAGAAAAGATGACTTGCAAGTAGATCCATTTCAGTTTCAGTTCTAATGCCATGAGAAGATTCACTATTTTAAGATGTATCAATGTTCAAATCTTCGAAATTCCAGATCCAGAAATGATGCACACAACTAACAAATAAAGAGAGAATTTTAAGCCTTTAAGCATGTCAACCTATTTTTTTTTTTTTTTTTTTTTTTTTTTTTTTTTAAACAGTGTTTACACACACACATATGCTATAAATTCTCACCTTGGGATTGAGAAGCATTTGGAGAAGCCAAAGTCCTGAAAGTGAACACGCAGACGGGAGACTTCTGAAGCAAGGCATTTGGTCACACTCTGGAAACACTCTTTCTGAAAGAGCTCAGTCACTGTTACTCTATACCACACATCCTCCTTCCAATAGACAAAGAGCACAGAGCCTGTGAGAACACACACAATCGTCATCTGTAAATTTACTTGCGTTAATTTACGATTTAATTTTCTATAAAGCTGTGTGTTGTTGACATTGTCATTCATACAGGTATCACTTCAGAGGCAGCCCGATCAAACGTGTTTGATATTTACGATTTGGGATTGTGCGGGCTCCGATGCGATCAGGAGCAGTAAAATAATTGTAATGACACTACGCAATTGAGGATTTTTTTGGACAAAAATGTTGGTTGCAAGAAGCCTCGAATAGGGCCACACCCCCCAATCGTTGAGGGGTGCAAATGGGGTTCAAAATCGGGCTTAAAATCTTCAAGTGTGTACCCAGCCTTAGTCATATCATTTCCAACAATATGAAATGTTGGAAAAAATTAAATAATAGGCCTATTTTTAGATGGGAAACTAAAGCTGCCAGTAGGTGGCAGCAAGTGTTAGTTTCCCCATCTAAAAGTAGGCCTATTATTTCATTTTTTCCAACATTCATATTTCTATATTCAGAGTTTTATATTTAAAACATTAATCTCATAACAATATTTATGCTATTGTAATTGCAGTGCAAATGCATAAATACCACATCTAAATGTCACTTCATGCAGCTTCTGTGCTACTGTGCAGTGCTAATTAGAATTTTGTTTACACTGATTTAATTAAATTGGTAACAATAGCCAGTTATTAATTCTCATTAACGAAGTATTCAGAGGAAAATCTGGTCTGTTTTTATTTACATCTATGCATTTATGAAAGTCTGATTTGAATTATAAAATAACACAATACTGCATGGTATTATCTATCAATTTTGTGGTATTGCGATAGCAAAATTGTCTCGATATTATCGTGGTCATATGACTGTATGAAACGATACATCTGATCAAAAAGTGTTTTTTTTTTCAGGTCCGTTCCAAAAACGGTTCTTGTGTGATGCGAGGAGCGTATCCTTTATTAGAGACGTCTCACCTCATGAATATTATAGCAATGAATGTACTGAAAAGCCCTCGCACTACTCATATACTTCAGATATCAATGGAGAGAGAGAGAGGTGCACAAAGACAAGCTGCACGATTAATCTTTAAAAGATTGCATTCTCTATTTCATTACCCACATGACCTAATTCCTAAATGACAATGATTTGCCCGTGTATATTAAACCTTTGACAAAAATAAAATTGCGACATTTAAATCTGCATTTGCGCTGCCGTTGATCTAGAGCAGTGGTTCTCAACCTTTTTTGGCCCAGCGCCGCCTATCCATTATCCAGGTCCCTTAACGCAAAACTCAAGATAATCTGCATCTGCGTATTGAATTTCTTTGATAACTGACATTTAGTTTAATTCATTCATCACCTGAGTGAATGGAAACATGATTTATTGAAAATATAAAGTGGTTCTTAAGTCAATACTTTATTTAATGGTTTGTCAACTTTCCATTCCTCCGCTACGATTCTAGTCAGCGCTGGATTCTAGCCACCACCGGATTGTTGTCAGCGTGAAACATTTTTGTGCACGTGAATGCTGATTCTTGTCAGCGCTGGATTCTAGTCAGAGCTTGAGTCTCTAACTGAAATAAGTCGTTGCAAAAGAAACGATACATAGCTAACATGTCGCATTAAATTGGCAGATTTTAGAATGTTGTAGGCAATTCTTTTGCAAGTAATTACAAGTTTAAACTTGTTTGCCTGGATCTTTAGTGTAAACTAAAGAACACCTGAATGAACACCTGAATGCCCCCCTTTCAAAAATCTTGCTTCCAACGCCCCCCGTTGTTCTCTGAACGCCTCAGTTGAGAAACACTAATCTAGAGAGTTGTTGTGTAGATATAAACAGCTTCACTAACAATCTTGTCAAACACAAAGTATCATTTCTGTTACAAATATTCCAATTATCACAGAAGCGTACAAAGGTGTATTATTCAGATAAACGCTGATGTCTACTTTACCGATCAAAATAGAATAAATCACCTTTTGAAAGTGCTTCTAATAACCACTGTATCAATTGCATTGTTACGCCACTAGGTGGCAACTAATTACTGTTAAAATCACTGAATCATTCTTTTAGAAAAAAGTGAAGTCTTTATGAATCCAACTTACAAAAATATTCTGTTTCACCTGTCTGGATCTTACATGCGTGTTCAAGCATCTTTTTTGTGTTGAATTTGTGGTAACACTTTACAATAAGGTTCATTTGTTAACATTACTTAATGTATTATCTAACATGAAATAACCATGAGCAATACATTTGTTGCTGTATTTGTTAATCTTTGTTAACCTTAATAAAAAAATACAGCTGTTCATAGTTTGTTCATTTTACTTCACAGTGGTCATTTGACCCCTCTCATACTATACCTCATACCTCTAAGCAACAGTTATGATTAGAAGATAAAGAAAAGAGGACAGGATATGACATGGTTAATTTGTACATCATTGTAATGTTCAATCATTGTTTAACACATATGGCAGTTTTTTTCCAAGTCTTCATTTGTCCTTTTTTTTTTTTTTTTTTTTTAAATATCGCAATAAATATCGTATCGCGGATTTTACACCAAGGTATTATCATACCGTGAGATTTTAATATCGTTACATTCCTAATGGCTACTTACAAAAAAAAGAAAAAAAAAAGAAAAAGATAAATACACAAGCATCTTTAACATTAAGGGATAACATGCACATACCAGTCTTGATTTCATCATTGAACGTGAAGAGGCTATTCTCCCCTGAGCAGAATTCGGTGATCTTTTTGCTCAACTTTTGGCCTGTCTTGTGTTCAATCATATAGTGTACATAGAAATGTCCAGGGTTCACAATGTGTGTTGCCATTACGTAATGCACCACTAGAAAAAAACAAACAAAAACAAAACAACAATTGGCATAAAGTGCACTTAATAACACAAAGAAAAAGGGGGTTGTCTTGTTTGTTCATTCTTCTGATTAACCAACAAATGTGGCACATACTTTTAGGTTGTGAAGTTGGGGGATTTTCAAAATGCTGCCTTCTATGTTTTCTGAATGATCTGTGCCGATCACTGCGCCTTGGCTCAGCAACAAGGCATCTGCGTGCTAAAAACATATGAGCTCAGCATACTAAAGATATTACAAAAACATTAAAAAAATGCTCACAGACAAAAAAAAAAAAAAAAAAAAAAAAAAAAAATAATTCACATCACTATCAATATTTTTAAAAAGCCCTGCAAACACACACCTATTTCCACCATCTCTGTGCAAGCATTTGTATCTTCTGTATCTGTGCCCTCCATGAAATTTGGTCTCCGTGTGCTTTGTTTTTTGCGAATGGGCTCTGCATTTCTCTGAACAGACTGACTGGAGCTGTCCCAGACTTCTGCAGAGCTCGTCACAACATGCTGGAAAGGCTCCGCAGTAACTTCTTCTCTGATACTGGTATAACGAAAGGACAAAAATCACATCACTAGGTTTTACACACATTCAATGAAACATTCTATGAACACTTACCAGCTATTATCGTCATCTGTGATTTTAAGACAGTTTCGCATACTTTCAGTAAGATTGTCTATCTGAAGACTGCAGCTATAAATAAAAACAAAATAAGAGAGTAAATGCTTCCCTTTATTTTTGTATGCATGTAAAAACAGCAAAGCTGTGTGCATTCATTTTTGTAACAGTATTAATTGCATTCTGGAGCTCTGAAACTAATTGTGTACGATGGTCATCTACCTGAGTCCTGAACGCAATGACAGACAGCTCATGTCATATGACTCAACATCCACTGGAATTTGTAGAGTCTCCAAAATCTTAAATCAATTAAAAAAAAAAAAAGTAGCAAAAATTGAAGTTACTACAAAAAAGGTTGCCTTAGAAACAAATTTCTTATTTTAAGATGTATAGTAAACACAAATATATGATATATACATATAGTATCTAAAATACATCTGATGAAAATGTTTGAGGTGGAATGTGGAATAAATGTGTAATGAATAAAAAAGGGAAAATAATTTCTAAATGGGTCTGTTATTGACAACAGTAAAATACATACATAACTATATTATTTCACTTTTATATGCTCTTGCAAAACATTTAAGAACAAGAAAAGCACACAAGGTAACAATGATTATAACAAATTTACACTTCACACACACAAGAGAAGTTGGAGCTTTCACAAAATTCAGAGTTTCTAATTAGTAACTACTGACTATCTTACTGCCTTATTTCCTTCCTATAATTTAAACCAAACTTAACTTAATTGAGTCATTGACATCATTTAACATTAAGCAGAACTTTGTATGGCATCTAGTACAGTGTTACCTGGTCTAGATTGCAATAGGTCTCCAGAGAAGGAATCTGACGAACGTGTCGAGCTTTCTGGATGGCTGTGCGCAGCTCTTTTACCCTCTCTTCTATCCTCTTACACTCCTTCCGACCATCCGAGAAGAGAAGATCCACAGCATTCAATTCCGACAACAACATACTCCGTCTGGAAATTCCACAAAATTCATGATGAGAAGCATTATTTGCCAAGTCTGTGACCTATAAAACACCACTGAACGTTTCATTAAAGTCTGTGCCTCTAAAAATTCTGTCCACATACCTTTTCAGCAGAATGCTCTTTGCTCTGTCTACAGCCACATCAATTTCTCTGATAATTCGAGTTCTCTCTTTCCTCAGCTGAGTAGGAATACCATTGGCAAGAGTCTTAAACACAAAACAAAAGCTTCACAAATCAGCTATATGACATATACTCTTCCAAAGAGGTTTTTAATCACCATGAAATCAAAATTGACAAATGACAATGTTTATTGTAAATATGTCTCTGCATTATTTTTTAAAAATAAAAACATGTCTTTGTAATCTTTAATCAAAAAGCCCAGGCAACTGATTCTTACAATACATATTCCTACAAAATAAGCCTACATTAGATTAGTTTCTCATTCACCTGGTGAAGTCTATCAAGTTGATTCAGGTTTTCCGTTGCTTTAATGAGAGCTTCATCCAAAACTTTAACTACATCTGGCCTCTACACAAACATACACAGACACATTACTGAGCTTTAGCCTCGAACTGAGAATATTAAGTGAACCTGATCTTAATGAAAGGATGAGACTATATAGAACGTGTCTGTACCCCTTCAGCATTCTCCTGTGTGGGGATGTCTGCATATGAGGGTGGGCTCTTAAACCTTTGAGATTTCCACCGGTCTCCAGAGTGCCTGCTGATAATAACTTTTATTTTGCAACTGCAACTTCTTGAACCAATGTTTCATTAAAGAATAGTTCTAAAAATGAGTCTCATGTTTTCCATAACAAAGTTATGAAAAAAATATACATTTGGGGAAAAAAAAAAAAAAAAATTATATATTATATTATATATATATATATATATATATATATATATATATATATTATTGGATTTAAAGAATCCATCACTAAATACTCTTTCTTTGTGTTCATCCGTGCTGTATAGATGAGGCCAATGATTCTGCTGTCCACCTCTAAACCATCAACTCCTTCCTCTCCAATTAGGGTGTCCATCTATATTAAAACAAACAAAAAAAAGACTCCCATAATTAACAACACAAATTTCAAATAATCCTATTACACTGGAGCATTTAATAAACAAATTCTACTGCTTCAATAATTGAATAATTATTTGGGAATTTTATTAATTTTTTTTTAAAATTAATTACTTCTTTTTTGGAAGGTTGATAGGTAACAAAAGTACAACATTACAGTAATAATACAGGGTTACAGATTTCTACAAGCACATTTTGACCATGAAATAAAATACAGTACAAGACAAAACACAAAATGGTTGTCTATTCATCTTGAGACCTTACTGTAATGTGTCCAGAACTCTTCCCAAGGAGACAACCCCTCCTGTCTTCTCTAACACCATTTACTTGGGAACTTTATTTTTACAGCTTTTGATGGGTATCAAAATTGATGTATAACATTGCCTGGACTGAGAAGGTTTTTTTTTTTTTTTTTTTTAATTAATGATTAATTTTTTTTAACAACACAAAACAACTATAATCCTAATCTTTTAGGGTTCTTCTTTGATGATAAAGGGTTATGTTCACTTTCATCAAATAAAGGGCATTTAAATGTTTTGACCATCCGATATCGTCACTGTACCATGATACCGTCATAGTACTTTTGTGTACGTTAAAGGGTTAGTTCGCCCAAAAATGAAAATTATGTCATTAATTACTCACCCTCATGTCGTTCAACACCAGTAAGACCTTCATTCATCTTCGGAACACAAATTAAGATATTTTTGATAAAATCCGATGGCTCAGCGAGGCCTGCATCACCAGCAATAACACTCCCTTTTTCAATGCACAGAAAGCTACTAAAAACATATTTAAATCAGTTCATGTGACTACAGTGGTTCAACCTTAATATTATGAAGTGACAAGAATAATTTTTGTGCACCAAAAATAACAAAATAGCGACAAAATAGCACAATATCTAGTGATGGGCGATTTCAAAACACTGCCTCATGAAGCTTCGGAGCTTTACGAATCATTTGATTCAAATCAGTGATTGTGCTTGGACTGAGACCATCTAGTAGTAGCAAAGTCCCTTTAAGATATAGTCTTTGGTAGTAGTCAGTTTATTTATCACCGTAGGGAAAGTTCGCAACATATTCACACAGATATTTAACACAGTTGGCATATATAAACAATAATTTTAAGCAAATAACTCTAACTCAAATAAGCAGACCAGCTGGCAATCAATTAACACTAGAAGAAGAATTTAAAATTTGAATTGGACCTGTTTTTCATGCATCGGGGAACACAAAACCGTCGGCAAGATGGCAGTAATTCAAAACCGTCGGCATTATTTATTTCGGTCTTTTGAGTGGAACTTCCTCAAACCGGAAGTGTCTCCCATAATCTAAAACGTAGTAGGCTCGTTAGGAAAAAGTTGAATACACTGCTCTTTTACAAACGATAAAAACACAATCAATGACGAGGGACTGTCAAAAAGAACATTATGAAATGCGAGGGGCCCGTAACGTTAAAAAGTCTTCTGCAGTCATACGACAACTTTGGGAGAGGAACAAACTGAAATTTAAGTCGTTACTGACTGACAGTGTAGTTTTCCCATCTAAATCACCTGACATTCCGGACAAGTGATGACGTTCTGCGGGGACTCGAGCGCGCGCAGGCATGTGTTGCAAAAGATATGACCGCACAACAGCACGTGCGGGAGATTCCCCACAGCTTCATCTTCTGGAGAAAAAAAAACACAGTGCACCAGATTAATAAACTCACAATATTTACATTCGATTTTCTATACCAAATACATAAATGTTAATTATAACGCTTTTCTGGAACCTTGATTCAGTCACGTGTTTTCAAACGTGCGAGTGTAGGATTAGATAGAACAAAACGTGTAGAAACGTAAAATACACATTCGAATTTTTAAGTTTTGTTGTTTGTTACCGGGTAATGTGTAAGATGCGCCACAGATATTACAGGCAACCGCCGTCTCCGACATTTTGCAAAGAACTACCGTATGAGCCGATGACCTGTTTCATTAACTGATGAGTTCGCTCGGCAATCGCCCAATCAGAATTTGCCATCGATGGGTGTATGTCCAATCAGAGCCTTCGTTACTTTCCCATTGCTTGCGTCGATGTGCTATAATCCAATCAGAAGTTCCCTTTTAATTGAGTGCCGATATCTGAGATGTCACCTGTTCAATTATGTATTACGGCATTTACTGTACAATAAAAAGGAGTTAGTTATTTATCCTATTTTGTTATTGTCAATCGCCATATCCCATAGTTTCCATTCACAGACTCTATTTATTTTTATTTTAACTTTTAGATACATCCAAATTTCAATTTCAATAAAAAAAATATTCTAAATGAATAAAGGTTCAAAATCACTAGGCCTAGTGTCTCTGTACTCTTACTATTGCTCATAGTTAGTATTAGGGTTTTTCTATTTTCACTTTGTACCCAAAAATGAACTTAACCTGAAAAAACTCTTCTTTTGGTGACATCATGGTTTGTGAAAACGGCATAAAAATAAAGTAATTACAGTTAGGGTTTTATTTATTTATTTATTTATTGTTTTTTTGAAAAAGTTAAAAGTTGTAATTCAGTTAGGTATGGGTTAGGGTTGTGTAATGTCCCTATTTAGATAGATGAGTAAGTGTATGTAGTTCAGGAAAACCCAACGTTATGAGGACAATATGTCCCCACAAAGACAGCAATATTCAAAATCCTTGTCCTGAGGAAAACAGCTTATAAATCATATGTTTTTTGAAAATCTAAAAATGCTTAAAGTTTTCTGTGATGGATAGGTTTAGGTGTAGGTTTGGGGTTAGGGTATAGAATATACAGTTTATATTCTATACCCTATATTATATTTATATACAGAGTATAAAAATCATTATATGGGATGTCCCAATAAAACTTGAAAACTCAACGTGTGTGTGTGTGTGTGTGTGTGTGTTTTGTGAATGTATAAAGGTGATTTTGGCAGTGAGGTTAGATATTGTTAGATAGAACAAAATATATTGTTTAACTGAAATATGGGTCAGTACATCCACACTGGTCCTGATGCCCAGCCCCATAAACATCACAATTTTTATGTATTTACACTGTGCACATACAGTATATAGGCTATAGCTATTAGTGGATGTGTATGCTCTCTGTCTTGTGAATTGAGGGTTCCTGATGATACCATGTTGCATTCTCTGTGGACATGACTTACATTTCAACAGTCACAAACATACCCCAAAAATGATATTGCATAGAAAATGTTATTGTGTTAATATGCAATTGTCACAGTACAACCTGTCGCATCCAACTGGGAACACCTTATATCCTGGACCTACCCTTTTAGATAAGTGAAATTCTCTCCAAATTCCTTCTCCATCTCTTCTTTATCTTTATACACAATTCCTGACAACTCCCTCTTTTCTTTGTTCTTTACATATTTACTTTAATACATTCTAGGAATGATTGAAATATCTTACATGTGTATATTTGCTGATTTCAGAAGAATTTTTGATGATAAATGTTAATGATTTTCACCAACAGGAAGGGAATATTTCAAAACAATGATACTAGAGAATAGGTTGTTAACGCTGTATTGTTCATTAATCTGTCAGCCAACAGGAAAAATGCAGTAACTACAGTTTTGTGACAGACGTGTCTAGCTTAACTATTCTCAGATTATGAATTTAAAAATGAAGTGTGAAAATTTATATCAATACAACAATAGATTTGTTTCTCTGTTTTGGTGTTGGCATAGTTACTGCATTTTCAACTTAGTTCAGAGGGTTGTTTTACTTTAATCTGTAAAAGAGGTCAGCACACAGTAGTGTATGAAGGCCTTATTTCTCATTTATGACATTTCTATTTTTTTTCTTTTCTATGCAAATGTCAGACTAACTAAATGCAGCAGTATAAACTGTAGCTGCATTACAAAATCAGACAAAAATCAGAATACATAATAGATGGAGTACAGCGAGGACAGGATGGTTACAGTTTGAGCAACCGTCAATCAAACTGGCTATGCATCTGGTGAGAAAAGAGGCTTAGGTTTGTCTGACCATTTACTCATCCAAAAAAGGAGGGGGCAGGGTATGAGGATTAACTGGCTTAGGAATTATTAAAGAGAAATATTCAATAGATTCTTATGGAAATATTTGCCAAAATATCTTACTTCCCAAAGACAAACAGCTGTAATTGCAGAAAGTTTTTTTTAATAAAGTATAAACTTGCTCTCCTGTGTCAAAACTACAGCTAAATGTTGTACAGACAGATCTATATCTCATTATGTTCCAAGATCCCGCCTCCTAAATCCTCCCCCTGCCGCTCAGAGACTCAAACATAATCTTCCATCTTTCAGAGAGGAAAGACAAAAACATTGCTCTGATAAATCAAAGTGTGCAGCTTGTGAGGAGAACGAGAACACACCCCTGGATTTTGTATTTCTTCCTCACTGAAAGGAGAGCAGAAGTGAGGATTACCCAGAGGCAGGTGATGATATGGAAACATTGATCTGATCAGTCCTCTAAATCACCTCCAAAATCTTTTTACTTGGATTTTGACTATGGGACCACTGCATGAGCCAGGATGGCAGAAAAGAAGCCGAATCAATAGTTGTGGGGAATACCAGCACTCCAATGTAAGTAAAGCAATATATACTGTATCATGGCTGGTATACACAACACACGATCATATACAAATATTGCAATGAGAGACATTTTAAATAAAGGTAAACTATATCATTTAAATGCAATAATTAATATGGCACATTCTTTCATCCATTCAGCATAATGACATTGATTTGTTTTATTACCATCACACTGTTTTGCCAGATCCATGCAACAGAAAAACAGACCTACACCATGTCTGGTGCACAGCTATGATTCTCCAGATTTCTATGATTATGAAGAGTAACAAAACACATACACAGCTGTGATTTTGATAAATAAGAGATGCAGCAACAGTTTTTTTTATATCTGTATTTACAAGTGCATATTGTCACCTCCTTCAAAAGAATATTTTGAAGAATTAAGCTGTCCGTTAACTTAATAAAACAGGAAAATAAGATAATATAAAAATAATTTAAAACTGTTGTTTATTGGTTTATTTATTCAGGGACAATACACATTAATAATACATTAGAAAAAGTAAAATGTGCCAGATTTAGCCAGATTGGCTAATTTTCATCAGTAGTCCCTATGGGCAACCTATCAATAATAGCAATAATATCAGAGCCATAGACTTGTAGTGCATCGACATGCAGTATATGGCTCGGTAGTGCCTTGGGCGACTCAAATTCAAGTCCTCTTCTGTTCTGTTACTTTCTCTCTGCTCCCAATGCTTCCTGTTTCTCCTTATCTTGTCTAACAAAGGCAAAATGATCAAAAATACAACTTTAAAAAAATTTAAAGTCCACCTGTAGTCAATAATTTCATCCCTTAAAACTCATCTTTGATCACCTAAACGTTTTATCCTTGAAAAAATTGTCTTTATGCCTTAAAATAGCTTGAATGTAACTCTACGACCTGGCCTCATTTAGTATACGTGATTCTACGAATATGCAAATTAGCCCGCCTCCACTCACTCACACCAGTTCAGAGATCCACTAGTTGATGATCACGCGTTGACATGATTGGTTACAAGGCAGTTTGTGACCTCAGAAACACCAGCGATTTCAAACTGTGTTTTTAAGACTGTCTTTGGTTCACTGCAGTTTTAAGGTGAAAATATTCAGCAATGGTGTTGACTTAAGAATTTGCACGTCTTAAAGAATAACACCACAGACATATAAACAACAGCTTGATTTTCACCACAGGAGGACTTTAATAATAACCATAACTTATACTGTATATACATAACCATAAACATAATAATAATAATTAAACACAATAAAAAGTTAGAAATGAACTGTAAAAAGGAGAGTAACGATTTTACAAAAAATGCAATATCATCAACAATATCATTAATACATTGTGATACACAAATATACATTAATCAAGCTTCATGATCTTCTTCCACTACAAAACTAAGCAAATGGTCATATTTTGTTCTAGTTACTCAATATTAGCTTCTTGTTTATCAAAATATTATATAAATATAATCAACAATTTATAATCAACACTTTTTTTACAGTTGTGCTGTTAAACTGATCAGCATGGCTGTGATTACCTGTATGTTATGCAATGCTGGTTATCTCTCTTTTTCTTTTTTTGTATTACATTACTCTCTCTTATTCTTTCTTTAGAAGTCCTCTCAGCGCAGACAGTCGGCTCCCTCTATTATTCTCACCAAAGCCCTTACAAAGTCAAAACCTGTCTCCAGGTATGATACCAGCTGGTATGTACCGACTTCTTTCTACATTAATACCACATCAACACAACATCTTTCCAATACCACATCACAATCTTTGAAAAGTAAAAATGTGTACATGATATAATGCATATGATTTCAGTAAACATAACTATCAGACTGCATGGCCATTAGATTATTTTACAGTCTCAGTCTCAGTGAGCAGTTTGTTTCCCACTTCCAGCACAATGTCACAGTCAGTGCTTGTGTGCATACAAGAGGCTTCTGAATATATTTGCATTTTACTGAAAAGACACAATGAAGAGATGCTTCCAGAAGCAGACTGTGTGTGGTCTTGCAACCATGCATCTGCACGTGTGTGAGTGTGTGAAAGTGAGACGCAGAGAAACAGAGTTGTCTGCCGTCAGATGAGTATGTGTACCTTCTGAAGTCTACTTTTGTCTGACGTTCAGCTGTAACACTAGAGCTAATTTATCAATGAATCATGTAAAAAAGAGCGATCAAGTCAAAAGCCATGATTAATTACAGATGAATCGATAAACTGGACGTGTTTTCTTTTGCAAACATTTACGGAAAGATGCCTGGCCGTGGGAAATTGTATGCATTTTATGTGAATTTTCTGATGTTGTCAGCTTTTTCTCTCGTGTGTGTGTCAGGGATTGCGCATCTCAGGTTAGCCATAACACGTATGCCCTGATCCAGTCTCTGCTCAGCCCAACGAGGAATCTCATTTGCCAAGGCAATGTGCTACTGCAGACAGGCCTTCAGACTCAGGAGAGATTCCTCATCCTCTTCACAGACCTTCTCATCATCACCAAGGCTAAGTATGGAGGAGAAAATACACTTAGGAGAAATAAAATTAAATTATCAATGAAATGCACTACTTTTCCAAAGTTTGGGGTTAGTAAGATAAGGAGTCATATGATCACCAAGGCAGCAATTATTTGACTATAATACAGTAAATACAATAATATTGTGAAATAAAGGTTTTCTATTTGAATGTATTTTAAAATGTAATTTATTCCTGTGATTGCAAAGCTGACTTCTCAGCATCATTACTCCAGTCTTCAGTGTCACATGATCCTTCAGAAATCATTCTAATATGCCGATTTGGTGCTTAATAAACATTTATTCTTATTATTAATGTTGAAAACACTGCTTAATATTTTTGTGGAAACCGCGATATATTTTTTTAAAAGAACTGAGAAGTTCAAAATAACAGCATTATTTGAAACAGGAATCATACATTGTATGATGCCTTTACTGTCACTTTTGAGTTTTTGTTGGATAAAAATATTAATTTCTTTCAAAAAAAAAAAAAAAAGTACTGACCCCAAACTTTTGAATTGTGTACAGAACAATAAACGTGGATGGTATAGTTCTGATAATTTGGTCTTGGAATAATTTGACATGCTTTTTTTCAGGTCAGTAATGCAGGTGAAGCAGAAGGCGTGTGTGCGTGTGAGTGAGATGTGGACAGCCAGCTGTGTGGAAGAGGTGTGTGAGGCCAGAAATGTTTCAGAGAAGAGCTTCGTCATGGGCTGGCCAACTTACAACTGTGTGGCTACTTTTAGGTACACACACACACACACACACACACACACACAGTTACTATATACTATATATAGCTATCTAAATGGACCCACTGATTTTGCTAGTTAAAATTATGTATTTTTTTGTTTGTTTGTGTGTATATAGCACTTCCGAAGAGAAAGACAGATGGCTATCTCTCATTGAAAGGTCAGTTATTTTACTTATTTTTAAAATAATTCATTATAATACAAAAATGAAATAAACACTTTTATCTACATTTTTCTCCTCCTTTTTTTTTTTTAATAAAAAGTTGTATAAAAGAAGAGAAAAAGTGTGACGATCCAAAGATGATTCCACTCAAGATATTTGCAAAGGATGTTGGGAATTGTGCCTATGTAAGAACTGATTGTTTTGTGCTCTTAAAATGATGTATTGTAGCTCTGATGTGTAAATTAATAAGAATTTGATTTCGTCTCTCTAGGCAAAGACTCTTTTTATCGGCAACACAGACTGTACCTCTGATGTCATTAGCACAGCACTGCAACAGTTTGGTCTTTCAGTAAGTTAACACTACTATTACAATTATATTAATAATTACATTAATGAAGTAAAAAAAAAAAAAATAATATATATATATATGTATATATAAAAACTTATTGATTGATTTTGTCTTTGTACACAGGGTGGAATAAAAGATTATAAATTGTGGGTATGTTCAAAACAAGATGAAACTCCATACCCTTTAATTGGTAAGAGTTTATCAGTAATCCTCATATTATCAAAGCAATCAAACATTTTAACTAGATTAAATTACTGTGGTATTACCATGTGATACTTTCCATGCACAGTACCTGTTTGTAAGGGGCTTTTGTTCCACCAGGTCACGAGTTTCCTTACAGCATTAAGATGAGCCACATTCGCCAGCTGCAGCAAGAGGCAGTGACATCTTCCTACAGCCAGATGGCGCTTTTGCCTATTGATGCTCACTGCCAGTTCTTCCTGAGGCCCAGTCAAATGAGCAGCACCCTCACAGGTGAGACATGCCTACCATACTACTTGTTCTGTTTTTGTAGTATGCTGTATACAGTATAATATTTTTGTATGCATGAAACCAGGCTGACCATTAAGCCATATATTCTACAAATACTTACCTTATGGAATAGGTTTGGCTTGAAACCAACAGCTTGTTCCCATCCCATGTCTTCTAACATTCAAATCTCACCAATCCCTTCACCCTCAAAACTAACACATATACACAATATCTTGAAACATAATTGCTTCTTTTCTTGCTGGCCTCTCTTGCATACATTTCTCCTAGCAGAGCGGAAAAGAAGCAGGAGGAGGATGTCTCTTATTAGCTGGGCATTTAAACGAGGCTCCAGCATTGAACACGCTGTAAAATCAGAATCTCCAGGCCACAGCATTACACCAGCTTATGGTCATCTGTTTGGTCGGCCACTCAGTGATGTCATAATTGACAATACCCTGCCATCACCCATTGTGGTAGGTACTGTATGTACTAAAAAAACCCTCAAATGTGACCCTGGACCACAAAACCAGTCATAAGGGTCAATTTTTGAAATTGAGATTTATACAGCATCTGAAAGCTGAATAAATAAGCTTTCCATTGATGTATAGTTTGTTTGATGTATAGGACAATATTTGACTGAGATACAACTATTTGAAAATCTGGAATCTGAGGGTGCAAAAAAATCAAAATATTGAGAAAATCGCCTTTAAAGTTGTCCAAATGAAGTCCTTAGCAATGCATATTACTTACAAAAAAACAAAAAAAACAAAAACGATATATATATATATATATATATATATATATATACGTAGGAAATTTACAAAATAACTTCATGGAACATATTTAATTAATATCTTAATGATTTTTGGCATAAAAGAAAAATCGATAATTTTGACCCATACAACGTATTGGTGGCTATTGCTACAAATATATCTGTGCTACTTATGACTGGTAAGGGTCACAAATTTTAGGCAGTTAAAAAGGTTATGGGTGAATGTGATTGTAACAATAGTATGCTAATCCATACTGTACTAATTTTCAAACTTCATAACATTGAAAATGATTGACTGAAGCCGTATAATACTACATTAAGATTATTACAGTATATAACTGAAAAGCTGTATATCGCCATTATTAAAAATTGAAAATAACTAGAATAAGAAGAAAAGTTCTTATTAGCTTATGAAAAATCTATAATAAACAATGTATGTTAAAATATATAATTACAATAATTTACAATAACAGTATTAAAGTAATAGTATTAACAGTAATAAAACCACCTGCTCTTTTTAAAGGACATGTTTAAGTGTTTGTGCAGCGAGGGGGCCGTGACGCGTGGAATATTCCGGCGCTCTGCCGGAGTGAATGCCTGCCGAGAATTGAGGGAAAAACTGGATTCTGGTCACTATGAAGAGCTTCTGAGTGGAGAATCTGTACTTGTTACCGCTGCAGTGTTTAAGGTAAATAAGGCGAAAATGTGAATACATGTATGAATGTATACTGTTCAAATGTTTGGGCTCTGTAAAAATGTTTATCTTTTTAAAAGAAGTCATTTATGCTCGCCGAGGCTGCATTTATTTGATTAAAAATCAAATTAAAACAGTAATGTGAAATATTATTATACTTTACTATTACAATTTTCTATTTTAATATATTTTATGTTAAATGTAATGTATTCCTGTGATGGAAAAGCTAAAATTTCAGCAGCCATTTATCCAGTCTTCAGTATCACATGATCCTTCAGAAATCATACTAATATGCTGATTTGGTTCTCAAGAAACGGTTCTTGTAATCATTAATGTTGAAAACAGGTGTGCTGCTGTGATACATTTTGATGAACAGCATTTCACAAGGACAGCATTTATTTGAAATCGAAGTCTTTTGTAAAATTATAAATAAATGACTTTAATGTCATGTTTGATGAATTTAATGCATCCTTGCTGAATAATAATAATAAAAAAAACTTCACTGACCCCAAACTTTTGAACATTAATGTAACTCAAGAATACACATTGATGTATGATGGCAACTCTGTGTTCTCATACCTGTATTTCTGATTGATAGGATTTCTTACGCAATATACCTGGCAGCCTGTTGTGTGAGGAGCTCTATGAGCAATGGCTTCAAGCAGTGGAGCAAGATGGAGAAAGAGATGGACACATGACAGAAAGGAACATGCTACAGGAAGTTCAGAGGTAATGTTCTAGTAACACTAGGATTAGTTCTGTAATGCTAGTGTACTCAGTAAAGAAGGATAAAACCTTCATAATGATGGATCAGGGCTATGATATTACTGCACACCTTAGGCAGATTAAGGTTTAGTAGCAAATGTATGAGGTATATGAGTTATAATAGCTCATCATTAATATGAGTTGATTTTTTTTTTTTTTAAGATGTCTTGATTCTGCCCACATTCACAGGCTTATTCAGCTCTTGCCTAAAGAGAACGTCCTGCTGCTGAGAAACATCATAGCGATGCTGCACCACATACAGCTCAATGCTGAGCACAACCAGATGAACTCTTTTAATCTGGCTGTGTGTATAGCACATAGCTGTCTGTGGAATAGCAATCTACAATCTCAGGAAAAAGACGCCAAAAAGGTGAGGGCACACATGCTTTATTACTACCATTTTTTTTTATATTTGCTGAGTACAGGAGTATCTGCTTAAGTAATCATCATTATTATATTTCAAAGAACATGAAAATGACATTGGGAAGGAAATGTAATAGCAAATGTAATCTGTACACAGGTGTGTGACCTTGTGCGTGTCATGATTGACAACTGCTGTGCGTTGTTTGGGGATGAAATTATAACCCTCTTAAAGGATTTGACTGAAGACAATAGAAGCAACGACGGATCAGGTTACTATAAATACAATCTTACTTACTCACATACACACCAATACAAAACTCAAAACTACACTGTATATTTTGTCAGCCTAAAAAGTGCTTTAGCTAATTTAACTGCTTTTTAAGTCAAAATATTATTTAATATGACTAAATCACACTGGCAAATAAATAAATAAATAAATAAATAAAAATAACCCTTTTTATTTAAAAAACATATTAAAGTTATATAAAACTTTATAAAAACATCATAATGTTGTTTTATTAAAAAATGTATTGTGTTTGTTAAGATAAATGTTTGTTTATAAATCCTGGCTCCAATGCCAAATGCAATGTGGTGTTTATAACAGTGTTATTTATATACTATTATATTGTTTATTAATAATATTTTAAATAAGCTTTTTAGTTTTAGTTTTTAGTTAACATTAACAACTCTGTCTTTATCTAAAATGAGGGTAATATCAGTTCAAAATAACTTCTTAAAGTAAGAACGGCACATTTTCACTTTTTACCCTCTCTTTCTGCCTCTAGTTGGGTCCCTGCAGCAGATGTCAGACTCAGGTTATGAGAGTCTTAAGAATGAGGTGAATACTGACACAGAGGACATTTCTAAGACCCGTCCTCTTAAAGACAGTCGTAGTATGGACTCACTCATGTCACTGAGTGACTGTGACCTCGACTGCCCAGAAAACAACCTGGAGTCTTCTAACCCACTGGCACAAATCAGGAACATTACACCAGCTGTGCGTCAACCCCAATCCCTTAAATTACACAGACACTCCATGCCTACCATTGCTTTGATATCTCATGAACAGAAAGAAACCTCAGAAAGTGGACAATATCAAGAGACTGAGAGACCTGATGAGGTCAATGATAACGTGTTTTTGGAACACAGCTTTCAACAACTGAATTTCATGAAAGAAAAACAAACTTCATCAACCTCCAATGTATCATCCCCAGTAACTTCACCAACAGTCTCATCTGTGAGTTCAATGGACAGTCACTTTTCTCCTCAGAACTCTCCAGCCAGGGGACAATCTGATTGGCTTATTCAAAACAACACAGATTACCAACATCCAATGAACTTGTCGAATGAGAAACTGTGTCCAGCACATCATCAGAGGAACATTGCTGATATTGAAGGGGGTTTACAGTCTAAAGTGACCAAAAATCCTCCTTCTTATCAGCAGGCCTTACAACAGCTAAACAGAAAACCATTCTCACAGACTCCCACTCGAACGTCTGTGAGAGCCACTGGGCAGCTACATAAAGGAAAAGGCCTTTTCTACAAGGGGCCCGGGAGCCCCACACACAGCCCTTTAGGAGACCACCAGGTGTCTCCTGCTCCTCAGAGCTTCAGGTTTACCTGTCAAACCAAGAAAGAAAAGGTACCACAGAGTGTGTTTTATGGACAGAGCTGCAAGTTGACGGTGCACAGGGTCAGGGGACAGAATGCAGGTTTGAAGTCCAGCAAACTCTCTGGGCAGCAGTTGAGGTTTAAAGCACTTGATTTGCACCCCTCCTCTGGGAAGATAGTTGAGGACTACTTTATGGATGCTTCCCCTCTCGGAGAGGGGCTGACAGAGAACCAGGCTATTGGGAGAGGCCGCAGACTCAGCTGTTGCAGTAACAGCCAGTGGGTTGTGTAAAGCCAATGGGAACAGTTAAGTTTAAAAACGGCACATAAACACTGGGATACCAACTAACGATAATAACCTGCAGTTTCTTATAATTAACAATTACATGCTCCATATTACAGAATGATTACACTTTTTGCTGATATTTTAGCCGTTTTGCTAATTTTAGTTATTTAAATCTTAAGTAAAATGTCATCTTATTAAAATCCAAAAACAGTTTTTGACCAATTTTGAGCCTTTTTTTGTAAATATTCATGAGCATATTTTAGTAATATTCATGAGCATAAGAACAATATGCATGAGATTGTATTTACTTGGGAAAAACCCCCCCCCAAAAAACACTTCTTTCTTACATTTCAACGTTATGCAAGTGAAAGTTTAAGGATTTAAACACAGAACACATACTCGCATTCACAACAGGATTACATAGGGATAGAAGACATTTTGCATGTTGATCCTAAAAATCAATTAATTACTCATAAATATTCTGATCTTTAAAGATGGATGCCACATTTCTGAAGTCCAAGATGATTTCATATAAGCTGATATTTGTGAACCTTGTAATGCCTTGTTGTAAATAACCATCATTTTTTTGACTAAGAAAAATGTAAATACGATATTGTAAATACAATATTTTATTGTTCCTTAAAGAATGCTATTTAATGTAGGCCTGGAGTACTTACTTTTAATTTTTGTAATAATGAATAAGTACAACTGTAAATCTTATTAAAACTAGTAATCCCACCTCTTGAGTGTGACCTATTTTATTTTTCAAGGCGAGTGTTCATTCTTGCACAAACATATTTCGGCTTGATATTTCACATTCTCAATGTGCTCATGTCAACTCTTTAACTTAGACATACTGTAATTATACAAAACAGCAAAATAATTTCAATAATAAAACTCATGTACTTCCTTGAGGATGATGTTGCATCTTTAAAATACAAAAAGACAAAAACAAGACACTTAAAAAGTTAAACATCGTATTTATTGCAAATTCAAAATGTATACCAACAAGATCCTCCCAGCTCTCATTGTCACACAAAGAATTGCAGAATCTGCACAATTAAAATATTACAATCACCAAAATTATAAAAACTACTTAATGGCAGCAATGTAAATAACATGAAACGATAAATGTTATCATTTAAATTGTAAGTTTCTATTAAAATAGTACATATTAAAATACCTGCTATTAAAGATATCTCCATACTGCAGTGTTTATGAGATACGCTGGGATTTATTTAATAGATTATACTTTAGGCGGGGCTGTGGAGGACTCTTTTTCACTGTCGACTCGAGCATCAGATATCACGTCTGGCACACGCAGAATCATCCCATCCAGTTCCTTCCTCAAACACACCTGGCAGCCCAGACGAGATCTGAAAGACATGCATGCAAAATAGAAACTGATGTGAAAAGATGTTGTAAAGATTTGTTATGAATATTCAAATTTAGCCAAATCATGAATGGAGAAAATGAGGGTTGTTAACCTTTTGAGAGGTACGGTCCCACACATGGGATTTTTATTTCTGTGCTCCTGAGAGTATGGTACCACATATGGGATTTAGAACATTCAGTCACGTCACAGAACTGCCAGATTCAAACTGTGCTTTCGCGCTTTGGCTGCGAGACGTACGTGCTCAGCGCCGGTCATAAATCACAACTATGCAGTGTTTTCAGCCACATAATGTTTTTTTTAAGGTTTCAGACATTTAGATACACATAAGCACTAGTAAAACAATACATTTAGAGTTTATAAAATACACACTAATGTCAGACATCAGAGGAAGCAGCAATAACAATCCATTCAAATACAATTTGTCGACGTTTATTCATATCAGACACACATAGTGGGCCTAAGTAACTATACAGTTTACTCTATTATTCTCCCAGTTCACCGGCCACTTACTTGCACGTATTTCAGGAGAAACTGATGAATTCACATGCTGTAAATCCGACTGACAGGACTCTCTGAACTGAAGCGCAAACTAAGATGGAGGCGCCCATCTCGCGTTATAGATCAAGATAAAGATCATTTATAAAGGTTTTAAACTACAAAAAACACACACACATATTTGAGAATCAGAATATCAGATAGTTTATGACTTGGTAAGCAAGTTATTTTAATAATTTTAAATTAAAAAAAGGAAAAACAAAATAATAGTGATACATCTGTCATACATTTGCCCTGTCCAAATACCCACACTTGCAGTCTTTGCACTTGACCACTTGTCTACTTACATTTCCTGTATTTGGCTCAAGTGTTCAAGTAGGCATGAAGACTGCAAGTGTGTATAGAACTTTTGATTACCTGATGGGACACACTTACAGTCTTGCAAAAAATGCAAGCGTTTACAGCTTTGTTTTAAATTATTATTTTCAATACTTTGCATTTTAAAATATACTAATTCTAATAATACAATATACTAAATGTCTGTTCAGTGGTTGCTATGTAACTAACAGAAGACACAATTTTAAAATTGTGATAAAAAGCAGTTGCAAATGATGTACAAAATACACATAGCCTACTCATCTTTGCACCAATAAAATGTGCAACACTTTATATTTTACTAATATATAATTAATTAATTTAACTTACAGTCGAATGTTTTCCTTGACATCTCGCAATTTCGGGGCATGCGAGTTCCCGAACATAATGCATGATGGGATACGCTTAGCCTTGATAACCGCTCTGAAGCGGTATTCAAGATAGTGTGGGTTTAGTGTGCATTAAGGACACTACACTTGGGCATTTTTAAGACATGGGACAGTCTTGCGCACTTTCTTCCTGTCGCGTACACGCGCTCTCAAGTGGCCAAGACCGCAAGTGTGGGTATTTGGACAGGGCATTTGTTACTTTGGATGCAGTGTGTGCAATCCTATGCATGTGTCTCAGAACACTGACTGTTTCTACCGGAGCTTCTATAGGCAGCTGCAATGACTTTACCAATTGGCGATTGGCTCTATTATTTAGAAGGCAGGACTTATTCCGCCATATTGTGCGATGAACTTTGTCCCATTCATAGTAATAGGAGTGCATCGTCTTTGTATATCTAAAGTTTATAACTACACTGTGGAGATGACAAGTCAGCGTCTTTAACTTCACAGCCGACAGAGACTCAGAAAACCGTTTGTTGATAAATTATAAAATGTTCAGACAGTCTTATTTTTGTTTGTTTTTTTCCGTATACATTTATAATCATTACTTTTGCCGGTGTTGCTGCAGCAAGCTTAATGTGTGCACTTGTATGCTTAACTTATGTTTTAATGGCTTTACTATGGTTTAATTCTCTGTAATGTAGAACAATGTTAGATATTCTTTCTCAGCCCTGAAACACACCACTTTCTGATGGTCGGGGAAGTGTTTACATTTACAGGGGAATCAACCTATGAACGGCTTACTAATCATTTTCTCTGCATATATGGGATATATGAGTATTTTAACAAAAAATTGACACATTTTGTCACCTTTAAATTTCAGTCTTTTCTAAAAATACCTTCTATTGTTCAGTGATTTCAAGTTTCACAGCATAAACCAGAAGTTCATGGGGTTCACTCACGTGTCTGTAAGCCCATAAGCCAAGTCCAGCATGTCCATTTCCTCATCAGAAACAGGTCCAAGCTTCTTATAAACATCCTCCTCGAAAATAAGGTGGCATGTAGAGCAGGCCAAAGTTCCCTCACATGCACCTAGTTCAACAATCCAAAACAGACACAAAAATATATTAGCCTACAAGCTAGAAAGACTCACAGTCTGCTTAAATTTATCAGGTGACAAGCATTAAAATACTTTTCTAAGCTAAAGGAGTAGCTGTTGACCTCATTTTGCCTTTGGATTCACATACACAAAGCCAACACAGCCCTGTTTACACTGACCAAATCATTTTTTTCCTTTTCTATGGCGCTCACACATACATTGACCTTTGCTATTTTTCAGTCAATCTGCAGTAATAACATATGCACTTTAAAAATGATTTATCAGGAAGCCGAAAAAAGTGCTTTATGTAGTAAAATTAAGTTAACTGGATTTATTAAAATTAAAAATATTGATATAATGGAATCAGGGTAGAAACTGCACGTTTTCACTTTTTATAGCAAGTGAAAGAGAGATGCATATTTGTCTGAACAAATAACTTAAGTTTTTACTTTATGTACAATGTTCTTCAATAACTTACCAAATCCATCAATATCTAGATCATGGTTGACAACGACATCGAGTAGTGAATCTCCAGTTAATGCTTTCACCGAAATCCTTTTTCCATCACGATTTAGGAAGTGGATGGTCACCTTCTCTTCAGCCCTGCGCAGAGACATTTTTATGATTTAAAGTGCAACGATGAAGCCATCATCATCATTAGAAGTGCTATATGAAAAATCTACAACAATGATTTGTTGTATCATTAAGCATCTTTCACTGAAAATTGGGTCAAACCTTTTGTTGCTGTTAAACAGCATTGTTAAAGATGCCAAGGGATTTCCCTTGAAATGTAGATCCCTGAAAAATGCACACTTTTGAATAAAAATCAGCCTGGGACAACCTACATAAAGATTGCTTTCGTTATTTAAAATGAAGAAATATTAAATTCAAAAACCGGTGTTATAGTTTCATTTCATTTTTAATTTCCTGTCATACCGCTGTTCTTCATATTCAGTGAATTTCAGAAATAGTTTCTATGCTGAATGGAATTAAAATTAGTCATCTACGGTTCAATACCCAATTACAAAAACATTCTGAGCACGAATTCACCTAAGCCCTGATAAAATCCTCCTGAGAAAAGATGATTTATGCATGGAGATTTAAACAAAAAGAGGATAAGAGAGGGTCTTCAGCAGGCAAAAGATGGTATTTTGAAAAATGTCTGTGTATTTTGTCCTTATAAAGTACAATGTTTGAGTAATACAGAAGTCCTTTACATCTGTGATGAAAAACTTGTGACTTTATGAAATGAGAGAGAAACCATTGAGTTACACAATAGAGAAGTGGAGTACTGTTCAAAAGTATGGGGCCAGTAAGATTTTTATTTATTTATTTTCAAAACCACAGTAAAAATAAGTAATATTGTGATATATTTACAATTTTAAATGACCATTTTGATGTAATTAAAATGTAATTTATTCCTGCGACGGTCAAGCTGAATTTACAGCATCACATAATCCTTCTGAAATCATTCTAATATGCTGATTTGGTGCTAAAGAAACATTTTTTTTATTCTTATCAATGTTGAAAACAGCTGTGCTGCTTCGTATTTTTGTAGAAACATTCTGTGGAATCATTTGTGATATATTTTTTCAGGATTCTCTGAATAGAAACTTTTGAATAGTAGTGTAAGTATAAATGAATGAGGAGACATTTTATAGTGTTGCCCCAAACTACGGTCAAGATTGTGAAATATTTGACAGCTGAATGTCATAATTGACCATGATTGGTCAATTATGACATTCAGCTGTCAAATATTTCACAATCTTGACCATCAAATTTAAGTACTCCAGAGAGCTGTTTATAATAAATTAGCTGTAAAATCAGAGAGAGATATGATGTAGGGTGATCGATACATACTTTTGCAATCTTCAGTTATCAATGAATCAACCACCACAATAGCTTGGCATTCTTAGACACCAGGTCCAAAGATAAGAATAAGATAAGGATAGATAGCATTAAAGTAAAAGGTAAGTATACAGTAAGTTAAAGAGGAATACATTATTATTACACAATGCACGCATGCTCAATATCCTACCAACCCAATAGCCTTGACCTACAAACAAAAAACCGCTAACCAACAAGGTGTTCAACCTATTGCATAACTAGAAAATACAGTGAACCCAAAAAATATCTGGACACTTAAGTCGCACTTAAAATACATAAATGTCACTGCATAAGACAATAATATATCAAACCAAGTGTCAATGCAAACAGATTATTCTAGACCGCACAAAGCTTATCTAAATGTTTTCAAATGACTTTTACCCAACCGATCTCAAGGTCATTTAGTGATTGTATGCATGATTGTATCAGTTCTTCTCACGTCCTAACAGACTAACCAGTTAATCACATTAACTATGAACATGTCCAATTACATTTGACAACCTCTG
This sequence comes from Ctenopharyngodon idella, assembly GCF_019924925.1. Classification (NCBI taxonomy): domain Eukaryota; kingdom Metazoa; phylum Chordata; class Actinopteri; order Cypriniformes; family Xenocyprididae; genus Ctenopharyngodon; species Ctenopharyngodon idella. The sequence goes on from NC_067228.1 coordinate 20,548,321, forward strand.
CACGTTTGCATTTTCAACATTATATTTATTGATTTATCATCTGACCCATAAGAAACTGTGATTGATGACGTTTTGTTTGACAGATGTGCTTGTGTTTTTGTGCTACTCGTTTTGCTGTAATCTAATAACGATCAAACATTTTATGCAAGCCACACTTTTCAGATCACTAAACCTCATTGCTGACAAAATAACAAAGACAGGTCCTCATGACTCAATACTTGTGTCATTTTAAAAGCCAGTTTCTTACCTTAGTGAACTAATGAATGTGTTTATTCCTCTACTGTGTGCGTTGCTCTCGGTCACGCATTGAGGAAACACTCTGGTTTGACTGAATGTTTGTTGCGCCGCTTTACGCAACACAGCCGCTCGCTGAAGAAACACTCTCAAAACACATGCCGACATTGTTTTTTATATATATATATATATATATGTTGACAGGCCGCTGAACAACTAACTACCACCGTTGCATGTGTGGTGGATTGAAACTGTCGACTCTTTATATGCAGCGGAAATAGAGCTGTTCAGTCGTGACGTCAATTTGTATGCCAACCCGGAAAGAATTCGTCCTGTGTTCCTGTTGGAATATCTTGTTTTTTTTTTTTTTTTTTAGAATAGCGCTTCTGGATTTGATAAAAATAAAGTCTGTGTTAGATATCAGATTGACTGTAGTTATATATTTTATTTGAAAATGGAATGCTAGCTAAATAAAGTCATCTTCCACATCATATGTATTTATAAAGTGTTTTATTGAATAGATTTTTAGTAAGTAAACAGTAAAAGAATTATGAAATAATAAACAATTAATGAAACATTGCAAAAGTAACACACAAATATAAAGACATTGTTTTGGACTACAGATTAATTACAATTAATTCATTAACTATTATAACCTATTGTCAAACAGCGACACCCGTAGGTGAAGTTACAGCGAGGAGTCCGCGTCTCTGTGCCTCCCTTCAGCTCATATAAACCAGAGCTGTTAAATATGTTTTTCAACGGCTCTGATAGAAACAAAGCAGTGCCCCCTAAGCGTGCGGTGGGTTTAGTGGGGGGTAATTGAGAATGAATGGGGGAAAGTCACGTGAGAGGAGGCAATGCCTCAATTGCGCTATGATTGGATATGATCGGTTATGATTGGACATGACTAGTTCGTGCGATAAATCCCGCCTCTTGTTTTCGTGCGCGTTCTCGTCGAATGAAGACAGTGATGGCGTTAATAATGGGAAGACTAATTAAAAAGTAAGTAAACAACTGTCACTTAGATATCACTGCTTTGTGTCATGTCAAAATCAAACTCGAAATGGCCTGAAAACATGATGACTGCAGGGGTTTTTAGTGAGCAATCAGCGTGGTAAAATTAAAGGTAGGGCCTACATATTTGTGTCTGTGAGTGAGTGACCAGTGTGTACAAGCTTGACTGCTGAAAATAAATGGACTATTAAAAACTGAATATTAGTATAAAAATAATATATATTGTTTAAATTGTTACTGCCTTTAGTTATTATTTTGGAATAAATGTAAAAATGTGTAAAAACACATGAAATTTATACTTGGTTTTAATAAACATAACACTACATAGTGTAAAAATAACAAAATAGAATTGTATTTGGTCTCTCTTTTTATATAATGTTAACTTAAAATTGTGTAACAGGGACATAAATTAGGACTTTGCCTCCTCATTTTAAAACACCACCACACACCACTGAGATAAATATATATATAATTTTTTATTGTATTCTCTAAAGTAAAATTAATTCTCAAAAGCAGTTTGTTTTGAATGTTTTACAACAATTAAAGCTATTAAATCAGAAAGCAAGATATTTGTTTCTACTAAAATTGCATGTTGAATGTGTATTCTGCATTCTGAATGCATTTTCATTTTCACTTGAGACTGAAGATGCCCAGTGCATCCCACTCAGATTTCATATCAGACGTCTAGCAATAAGCAATGCGTGCACTCATTTCACTCACATGAGGGGACATTATGGTCACAAATTACAGAGAATATGACTGTTTTGTACACAAATACCACATCTGCTCATGCACAACTTGTTTTCCATAAATAAATAAATAAGTTGGAATCTGTCACAGGTTGTTTCCACACAGAGATCTATTTGCAGCAGTCTTACTTCATTAAAGCTGCAGTCCGTAACTTTTTTTGGTTAAAAATATCCAAAATCAATTTTTGAGCAAGTACATAACCAGCCAGTGTTCAAAACTATCTCCCTACCATAGCCAGAGTCACAATGGTAAGCTTGTAATAATGTTTTCTAATAAGAGCGGTACTGGTGGGTTTCCGCGGGTTTCTGCGTCAAAAGCAAAAGACTTTGGACTGCGGAGTGGCCACAGAAATCTACAGGTAACGCTGATACACACTAAAAACACATAGTCACGCAATGCTGATATTGTTAACATTAAAGAGAATTCTTATTTTGGTCATACTTCCAAGAAGTAGAATCTGTGATTCCGAAGTACAGTATCACCGATGTGGTGACTGACAGCAAACATTAGATTCATCCGCGCTGAGGAGCCGTGCCAAAGCACAACCCATGTAAAGATGATAATTCTGCAAATAACTGCAATTGCAGGTTTCAAACAGAGATGGCAATAAAGAGGCAAAACTTATGGACTGCAGCTTTAATCTAAATAAACAAAACAGAAGTACATTGCAGAAGTAACATACTGTAAACCAACCTTTAACACTGAGGACACCAGACAAAGAACTGAACTGAACAAAGGGTTTAAATACACAGACCATGGATGGAGCTAAACAAGACACAGGTGAACACAATGGGTTGCTATGGAAACAAGTGATGAGCTGGAACATGGGGAACAAAGGAAACAGAAAAACAAGGTGAAACAAAATGACATAACCGTTACAGAATCAAGTTAAAAATTGATTTATTGAGCAAGGGACCAGTGCAAAACCATACTTCCTAAACATTTATAGTTCATAAACATTTCTACAGTCTTCATGGAGTGAAGGGAAAGAGATTCACCTTGTTTCTTTCCAAGCTTTCATCTCAGATTATTCCCTGCAAGTAAATGGGTACAGGGAAGAGGATAGCCTACCTGAGAAGCTGTGGGGTTGCATTTACATTATTTGATTGATATACTTTATTCCTTACATTTTGTGAGAAAACTAAGAATTCACTTGTAAATGGACTTTAACATTCATGCCTGAGAAGTTAATTTGAGTAAAAAGGTGTTTTCTTTACCAAGAAAGCAGCAAGATGAAAACCACCATTTTTTGTTTCAAACTTTCACATAGCATCTTTTGGTTATAAAAACATTAAAAATTCAAATCTACATTTTGATTTTAAAAGGTTTATTATAAAAACGGATTATTTTTTCCCCAAAATGCAATAAATTCATGACACGTTTTTTTTTTTTTTCAAATTGCAATTAATCCATCAATATAAAAGTTGTTTTTCATATTGAAAATACACAATAAAGTAGGTTGATTCACATATATGACAGCCTCTAAACTTTGTCAATACTAATCTTATATACAGTCATTTGACTAAAAATAAATTCAGTCGTCGCTCCCAAACTGAATTCAACGAGTCACCTTGTTAATGTTATAAATTAATTATGACTCCGCTTGTCATTACCGATTAAAGAGTATCTGGCGCCACCGCACGGTTAAAATAAACACATTTGCCGAGTACATTGGTATTAAAAACGGCTTTTAAAAACTGTTCATGATTCAGTTTTGGGGACCGTGACAGAAGTTTGATGCTGTCGTGGAACAAGCAACAGCTTGACCGAGTGCCTCATCTTCTTAATCTCCTCACGTAAATGATTACATTTCGATGACTTACGTTGCTTCCCTACCGCAGAAACCACCACAAGTTCATCAATGCCGTCAAAAAGTTTTTGTTGATCACAAAGTACAAAGCAGATAAAGGAAAACTAGGATGCCGGATGTATTCAGAGCGCCGCCATTACTGTTTACAGTGCGTGGAATGGTGCGCTGTGATTGGTTGAGCGGATATATCGCATTCTGCAGAGAAAGGAGACTGGCGTTTGTCGCTTCTCCATGGTTTGGAAAGAAAGGGAGAAAACATGACAGAATAACACGACGGATATCGCATTTTGCGCAAAATTAATAAATGACTTTTCAATACCGACCAGATACAATACTGATTTTGGCGGAAACTTAAACTTAATTTAAAAATGCGGTTGTCGCGTTTTGGAACCAAACTCTTCATATATGTTCAATATTGTAAGAAAAAAATGACGAGGTTACTGAAGATTCATTGATGAAATTTATTGCAGCATAGCAGTGATAAAATACATGTAGCACTTTGGGTTCAACGGAGTCGAATCCCGAATCATCTCTGCTCGAACATTTTACTAGGTTATTACATTCGTCTTCCCGCTAGACATGTAAATGAAGATTTCTCTTAAATGTAAATTTAGCATAACAATGAAAGCGATAGCCTTCCGTTCCCACATCTTTGATATTCTTTCAGATAGGAACACTCTAATGTTAAGGTGATGAGATTGACTGAAAAGCCTGGTAATCACATTCATGTATCCTTCTGAACACGGGATGGTTCTTGATGGCCCATTGTCGCTCCCAAGCTCTACGTGAAATAATATCACTCCGATGGTACTATTTACATATTATTGAGTTTGGGAGGATTGTCTCCATGATAATAAAGCTCTTTTTAGGGAAGGAGCAACACACACACTATTATACATTCATTTATTTAACACACATACTTATTTACACTCTAATTTACACCTAACACATCTGTACACAGTAAATTGCCTATTTTAATTTATTTTAATTTGTATATTGTGTCTTTGCTATTTTGCACATTGTCTGTATATTTGTATATTGTTCTTTTTATTATCTGTGTCTTGTCTTGTCACTGTCAATCTGTTGCACTGTGAGGCTGCTGTCACTACAACACATTTCTAGTATGTGTAAACACACCAGGCAATAAAGCTCATTCTCATTCTCATAATAATACATATCTTGGAGTGGAAGCTGGGTCGGGCCAGGCTATAATTTTCTTACAATAGATATAAGTATGCAAATACACATGAAAATGAAAAGACAGAAAGGACAAAAAGTCTACATTTCTTTTGTGAAATATCAAAACAGAAAAATGCAAACAAGGATTTCACAACCACTTTAAACCATAGGCTACTAGAAAAATATGAAGACACTTGTTAGTGTACTGAATATGATGCTGCTATCATATGAGTGTTGGTAGTGGCTGTGGAGGATTCTGGTGAGCTGCAACAGTAGTAAAGAGACTTCATTATGTTGTCAACATCACTCCTTATGAACAAGTACAATAAACAGTCAGCAAGAGGGTTGAGATACAAAAGACAGTGACAAAATAAATAAACTTTAATAGCGGAAGGAGGAATATGCTCCAAAACCATCAAACATAAACTTGTAATTGAGAGGGGGAGGATAATAAATGTGTAGTTCAACAGCACAAGAGACAGACTACCCAAAATTAATTTCTGCTTATGAGAAGTAAGTGATATTGCATGAGAAAGACCCCTCCAAGTACCAACAAAACATAAGAGGATTACTGAATAAGGGATAAAACATGCTAGACATTGGGAAAACATGGTAAAAATTTCATGCTGTTCTATGTTTGTAAAGGTCAAAGGCACTAACCAGATGATGAAAGAAATAGAACAGGACATTTTTACTGAATGGTATGATCTGTACCAGTGAGGATGAGAAACTAAAATGTATCTTTCAACAGCAATACATGCCATGAAAAACAAGCCTACAATCAAACAATACTTATATGCACTCCATAATGTGGCATTCGCTAACTCGGTTGTTAATACCAATATAAAACAAATCTGTAACAGATCTGAAAGAATCAAATGTATCACATAAACCGAAGATGCACAATGAGACTTGATGAGAAAACACAATGCAAACAGGGTTAAGAGGACGACTGGAATCTCAAAGAGGCATACAATCCAGATAAACACTGCTTCTGCATGCTGTACTTTCTCAGGACTGATCACTATATGTGACTTGTTTAATTCATCGAAGACGGTGATGTTGAATTGTGTCATGGTCACACAAAGTCTCGGCAGTCAGCACTGAAATAACAACAAACCTGAGATTAGTTTTAATGTTTAAAATGTCTGAAACAGAAACACAAACATTCATTTCTGACTGAAACTGATTCATTCTGTTTAAGAATGAGTCATTGAATCATTCATTTAACAGAATCGATTCATTCAAAAACATTGATTCATTAGTACTAATTAACAATAGTTAACTAATGTTAACAAATTAAACCTTATTGTAAAGTGTTACCAATGTATCTTTCAAAAGCAATGCATGTCATGAAATACCCTTGTGCAAACAGTATTGATATGCTCTAACAAATGCAATTTCTTCCCTTTGGCTTGTTTAATTAATAAGTCTCTATAACAGAAAGAATCAAATGTATTATAAACTAAAGCATAATGATGAGACTTAATGAGAAAACATAGCAAACAGGGTTAAGAAGGTAAATCTCAATTTTTAAAATCCGTTTCAAAAATACAAAATAAATATTTTTATCCATAACATCTCTAATATCAAATAAGAATAAATAGTTCACAAAAATTAAGTGGAATGTGTAATAACTTTAATTCCTACAGCACATCAATATAGACTGGACAATTTCAAACATTAAACGACTTTATCTTACCCAGAATCAGACTGTAAATCCACACAGCACTGAAAATGTTGCTCATGTCTGAGAGGTTTAAAATGCAGTAAGTTTAAGCTCTGTTTTCCTCCATTCTAAACCACAGAGTGTTTTTGCTCAACATCCCTCAAGTATAATTACACTTTCTCTAGCAAACTGCTTTGGTCTCTGCAATTAGAACCCATTTCCCCATTAACAGCCTAAAAGCCTGTTTAAAATTTTTAAAAGCATGTAATCAGTTGATTACACTGGTTGCACATTTCAGATCTCCTCAGTCCACGTTCCTTAGATACGTTATCAATAAATACATCATATTTGTAATTTTTTTTTTATTGTTAATTTACAGTGGAAAGGAACATTTTCACTGAATAATGTTCCTGGTTGTCGTTAAGCCACCATTTCCGGTGAACTGTTAGCTGTTCATTCTGTAGTCGCTGCACATCGACACAAAACCATCAATGGTTGACTTTTTAATGATGTATTCATATTTTAATGCACTTATCACATTTACCTAATTTTCCAATAAACCAGTTTTACTGATTGCAATAAAGACGAAGCTATTGGGACCGTTAAAAACGCAGTGTCTGTAATTAGACACGCACGCATTTTTTCCCCCAGCACTTCAAATGTTATTTTTAATGTGATGACCACAAACATTATTTGTTCATCCTTCTGAGATTGTCCCCATCGTAAAACCGAACGTTTCAAAAGAAATTCAACATTTGATAGAAAACACTTTAAAAATAAAAAAAGACAATAATTACCACTTTAACCAGCAGGTGGCGGCAAAGTAGCATTTATTTGCGCATATCAGCCATTTCCTCTAATCGTTTTTCACTTCGTTTTTGACTAAATATTAAACATTATAAAATAACTAAGTTTAAAAATACATTTTGTCAATGTGAAGTATGAAATAATCAAAAAATATTTTTATAAAATATATTGAAAAACAATAACTTTTCTTGTGATTCATCATGACAGAAAGCGAGCACCGCGCTTTCCCTTTGTAATTACAGCAGCTGCCAGTCAGTGCAGCGCAAGATCAATGATTTCAGCACATTTATAAAAACACACATTTTATTAAATTAATCTAACTAAAGTGCACAATAAATAATTTTTGAAGCTTTTTTTTCCACATAAAAGTGTGAAAACTGATGGTCAAATTGAATTTAGCCGAGGAGGAACAATGAGGTAGGCTACGTCTTTATTTATTTATTTTTTTATGCCGTCTTACGTTTGAATAACTAAATTAATGCTATGCCTGACTATTTAAGTGACTATATTCTGATTATAAACTAAGTATTACACTACTGATGCTCAACACACAAGCAAATTACATCTCACCGGAAGTTTTCGAGCTGGCTTATATTAATGCGGAAGTTCTAAAGAACGCTCCGTGCATATAGTCCATAGCTTCATATAAAGCTATTGTATGACTTCAGAAGACCAAAATCATAATTGGAAATCATCTTGTGGCCTCCTTAGGTGTAAGCTGTTGGTGAATGAACTGATTTTAAATTAACATCAAGATGATCAAGATATAAATATATTACATATACTATATAATATGTACATAGAATATGCAACCAAAATGGACAAATAAAACTGGGAATTTGTTTTTACCAGACATTGATTAATTAATGAAGAGAATATGCAAACAGCTGAGGCATGTGTTTATATGAGTGGATTTCAGATACTCCACAAATTATTTATTCAGAGAGATAATTAATATATCAGTATTAAGAAAAAATGGATGCAACAATTTCACAACCACAGCAAATAAAGTACTCTGGGGTACGGAAACATCCTTCCTGAGTAAAGTGGTGAATTTGTAATTGGCTGTGATTGGGCACTTTCACCTGCATGTGGTTATTGGGAGGAGAGGTTTTAGATGGGAGAAACTGTGAAAGGACACAGAGGGGTGGTGACTAATGTGGGGAAAGTGATCTCAGAGCAGCTTTACAGTGATAACAGGAAATTTATGCAGTAAAGTTTGTTTTGGTTGTACAGCAGCTCTAGAAGAAAATAGTGTCATTGTCCAGCTTAAGTATGTTCAGTGTAAATTCAGTTCTGTTGTAAAAATCATTAGTTATTAATTTAGTTAATTAATCTATACAGCAGCTCTAGAGAAAACAGTGGTGTCATCGTCCAGGTCAGTTCAGTTCACATACAATAGTACAAAATTAGCAATGTCAACATGTGTGGACCATCAACAGCATTTAGTCAGAAAGTATTTTTCCTACACTCTGATGAAATATGGTTCAAGTACCAAATAGGGTTCTTCAGCTTGTAACAATAGCAGAACCCTTTTTATAAGGTTCCATAAAGAACAGTGCTTTATAAAACGGTTGGTTCCTGTCCTTGATTCTGATTGGTCAATAGCTGTGTTTTATCAAAGTCCCTTTAAGACAAGTCATTTCACTCGGCGGCCATCTTTGAAACGCCTCTCGGGCATGCAAGTGTAGCTCTTATCTCTTTGAATGGGGAAACATCAAATTCTCTAAAGCTGTTTGCCAAGCTTTCGATTAAATTTAATATTTGAAATCACCAATGAAATCTGACAACAACTGTCTCATAAATTTTGTTTCTGAACGCTGGAATCATGACAAAAAAAGGCATTTTTTCAGGCTAGATCAAGCAGTGACACGATGACTTTACCAATCAGCGATTGGCTCTTATTTAGGAGGCGGGACTTATTCCGCCATATTGCGCGTTGCACATTCTCCCATTCAGAACAATACGAGTGACACGTTATTCTATAGTCTTTGGTTTTATTTACGATAAAACACGGCTATGACCGCTTCACCCATCGGTTCTGTGTAACACTACACAACACTCTTAGCAACGTAAACTGTATGTTCTCAATTGATATTGTTCAGTGAAGCTTACTGTATTATGTAGAAGAGTTTTGTGAGAAAGAGATCGAGTGAGCGAGTTTATTACCTGCATTCAGATTTAGCATTTTCCTTCAGGTCAGTCCTATGTTCATAATAAAAAAATATGTTAAATTTGTCCGATGTATCATCTTGTCCTTTTTAACAGTTAGGGGGTTTTCCCGTGACTGACAGCACTAGTCAAAGCATTTGTCAGTTGCGTCTTGTTCACTACAATTCAGTCTTTTCAGTATAAATGTCTTTGCTACTGACTGACACACTCATAAAGACAGTATTTGCCGCCATCTAATGGCGTAATAATGTAACTTCTGTTGCTGTTCACGGTCAGGGACTATTTTTTCCGGCGGAAGGTAGGCTTTTAGAAAAAGTTTACTTCATGAAAATTGCATTGATACATATTTCTGGCTTTAATATTTGTATTATATATTGTAGCCTCTCGTACCTTATTGCTTACATAAATAACCTCTTTAATAATAGTTTATTTTCATTAATATTAGTATATTATTATCTTTATCATTAATATTATTTTTTTATATATTATTATTTATTATTAATATTTTGTTATCGGCCTGGTCTTGTAGCCTCTAATAGGGGATACATAAAAAACAGCATGTTGTGTCAATTTTATTTTTTATTGACGTGAAATTGTAGCAAAAATGTGTGACGGACAGTGCTCTAACAAGTTATTAGCTGAATACATTAATAAATGACAATTGACATCGAACCTGTATAAATACATAAGGAAGTAAAACAAATATTAGAAACAGAAAATAAGTCCATCTTTAAGTCCATCATTTTGGTGTAATTGAGGGGCGTTTTCTCTCTGATGAGGTTGTGAGATGTGACAGCATTTGAAATACACAGTCTGTCTCTTCCATTTGTTTATGTAAAAATAATGTATGTTTATGAAGGCCAAAAGTAGCAAAAATTGACAGCATGTAAGCCCTTTACAATGTAGAAAAGGAAAAGTGATATAATAGCTTTAATACTTGTTTGTTTGTTTTTTTGTTACTGGGTATGTTTCTGTATAAACCTAAGTAATAATTAAAAAAAATCTAACAATATAAATTATAAATTCAATATCTCTGTTACTTACGTAAGTGGAGAAGAGGAGAGAAGTATCCTTAACTGAACAGAGCTGGTCACATCTACATGTTCTGTTAAACTAAAAAAAGAAGAAAAAAAAAAAACATGATTGGTAGGAAACCAGTTACAATTTGGAACTTAAAATTGCTCTTTAATTATACAGAACATTCTACTCCTGAAAACTTGCTTATCTGCTTCCTTTCCACATTTTCAAGTAATTTTCAGAAAGATCTTAAAGGAAACATTTTGATGCGTTTAGGGTACATTTACAAGATGACAATGTACTAAACACTTTTCCTTTGCGTTTTTGCGTTCAGATGAAAATGTTTTTAGAACGATCCCCATTCACACGGATTTATGGAAACGACTAAAAACACTGTATTACGCATACCAAGCCAGTAGTTGGCGAGGTCACTTTGTAAAGAAACACTATGCGCCTTTAGACTGAATGAACTTGCACTTTGAAACCATTTTTCAAAAGTTTGCATTTTCATGCCCCAAAAGACCGTTATAGTGTAAATGAACAGCCAAAACGCAAGTTCCACGTTTTGAAAACAGTGTTGTGTAAACGGCCCCTAAGGTTATCAAAAAACCCTTTGGACACCTGTTAGTTACTGCACATCATGATGATGAGTGCTAGTACTGGTTGCATGTTGTGCTGGATTCTGATGTCTGTCAGAGCCACTACAAATGAAATTTTAGAGTGTGATTTTTATCCCTGCAAAGAGCAGAGGCACTAACCAGATGATGAAAGAAACAAAAGAGGATAATTTGACTGAATGGTGAGATCTGTAGGATGAGAAACCAAAAGGTATCTTTCAAAAGCAATACATGCCTACAGACCTACAATCAAACAATACTTATATGCATTCTTCGATTAACTGTTGATATAAACATAAGAATGATCTGTAACAGATCTGAAAGAATCAAATGTATCACATAAATCGAAGCAGCACAATGAGACTTGATGAGAAAACAATGCAAACAGGGATGACTGGAATTTCAAAGAGGCATACAAGATAAACACTGATTCCGCATGCTCTGATCTAAAGTACACAGAGCCGGTGGTGTTGAATCATGGTCTCACAAAGTCTTGACAGTCAACACTGAAATAATAATAAATGGGAAAATGAAAAGAAACAGGTTTTCACACACAAAACTCTTTTCTGACTGAAGGTGTCAGACAGTGTCCAATACAAGCCTAATCAGTTCCAGTGACAATTCACACATGATCTGGACATAATCTTACCTTAAATCAGACTGTAAATCTACTTACATGCTTGACATATTTTAATAGTCAAAATGAACTAGTGAAACATCACTTTGGAGAGTTGTTATATCAGAAAATGACCTGAAAGTAATACCCCAAATTCCCTTTAAATATCATCTACCTATAATAAAGGTTTTTTTTTTTTTTTTTTGGTTAACTGCACAGTAGTATTAAATGTTAAATGTTCAGTTGAAAATACTTCTTATATTGGATATATGTTGAGAAAAGTCATTGTTTATTTTTGTTTTCTTACCATATGGACAAAACCTTGAATTATACTGTTATTATTATACAGTATATAATCATCCACATCTGGTGAATACTCAGTTTTAGCAAACACAAGTCATTTTTTTTAGAAGTCATTTTTATTTTCTCTACTCAAACATAATACTATATACTATATTATAATACTATGTGTGTGTGTGTGTGTAAATGATATAAATATATGAAATATATGTATAAGACTCTAAATAATTATAAGACTCTAAATCTGGCAAGCTCCATCAGATGGTAAACATTTGAACAAGTTTTGATAAGTTCTATTAAAAAACAAAAAGCCAGTAACTTCAAAGTGTAGCAAACAAGAAGTCAATGCTTAGATAAAAATAATCCATTGTTTCATAAAATGACAATCTTACCTGGAATTAGACTCTGGATCCTTTTAGGAACTCAAGATGTGATTATGAGCTGTTCATGGTTATCATCCTCCTTTTATAGTATGTGTCATGTCACTTAAAAGGGAAAGTGGTTTATGTCCCGATAGGAAAACTGCACTTCCATTACTAAGCATAATGAGATTGATAAAACACTGTACATTTATTTCTAATGGCAAATGTTTCATTGTCAATGATAAATTATGCATTGATTCTACCAATGTCTCCTTTATTGCATAATGTGCTTCCGTCTTTGAATTTGATTTCTCTTTGAAAAAAATCATTCCTGATTTTCTCTAAAATGTTTTGTGTGACAAAGAGAAATCCCACATAATATTTTCCCTATGTTCCTGTATTATTTATTTAATAATGTCTTAAATTGTCTCTTTTTTAGACATAATACTTGACCTTGTACATGTCATGTTTACATGTTTATACTGTGGTTGCCAGGACAAAAATTGAGCGTGATTACTGTATGAGTTGTAAAATTCCTTTCACAGTGTCCTCAGGCATGGAAACACTGGTACAACTGGTTGAACGGTATATGTATAACTGAAATTAATTTAAAATCAAGATATATCACTAGAAAACTATGCCCTTTTCTATCAGTTCAAAAATACAGTAGTCTACTACATAAAAAGTTTACATTTGTAATCACACGACTTCATTCCTCCCTCCACCAATGTGCACACTCACTGTCGCGCGCGCATGCGCAAACAGAATCAAAATAATGATGCCGTGGCTAGCCTCTGTTGAACAGGACGCGATGGGCGGGGTTTAGAGAAATATCAGCCAATCAGAGGGACCCACGACCAGTGGGCATGATGTCTGCTGGCCTGACAGCTATGCGAATGTCCAGCGTGTCTTTAGGAACTTTATACGTTAAATCAGTGATTTGACGGAGAAAAGAAAAAGAAAACATGGTTGCCGTAAGTCCAGTGGCGCACAAGTTACTAAGCTACGTTCCTTTTTTACTAGTTTTGATCGATCTTCGATACGAAGGTAAGTGATCAGTGCTAGTGCTGGTTAATTATAAGAAATGTTTTTAACCATGTTTGTAGTAAACTATACGTTTGTCTTCAAGGCAGTTGTTTAGAGAAAGTTTTTTTGTTGTTCTTAAAAATAAACTCAAAACAAAGTAAGTGAGAGCTGAAAAATCCCAGCTGTTAGATGTCCACGTTACTCATAAAATACATGTCACATTAGTTCAGAAACGCAGCTGAGGATTCAGTTACCTGTCAAGCATTTTTTTTTTAAACATTAATGATGGTTATTGTGGTGTTATTTTGAATATAGTATGTTTTATTTTACTGTGTTTTCTGTTTTACTGCTCTAAAGTCTGAAACACTTGCTGAAACACTGTGGTTCCACTGCAACAATGCAGACAGTGTTGCACGTATCTAAAATGTTTACTAATCTTGTCAGTTTTAGTGGACATGCTATGTGAGGCATACTATGCCATACTAACTTTACTCTAATGTGCACTATACTACTTTAGTGTACTCTACTGTCTACTACTGAATACATGATGCAGGTATTGCATGTATACCTTGTTATACTGTGTGATTCATTCTAGACTTCAAACATATTTGCTTTTCACATGTATTGCAGGAGTTAATGGTGGGAAGAATGGTGGTGTTGAGAATCATTTGGAGATGGGGAAGAAGCTTCTGGCCGCAGGACAGCTGGCTGATGCTCTATCTCACTTCCATGCTGCTGTCGGTGAGTACTGGATCTTTTTACATGTTTTTCACTGAATGCAGCTTTGATGTAAGCAGTGTGTCTAGATTCATTCATTCATATATTTATTTATTTATTTGATTTAATTATCAGACGGTGACTCCAAAAATTACATGGCATACTATAGGAGAGCAACTGTGTACCTAGCAATGGGAAAGTCAAAATCTGCACTACCAGACCTCAGCAAAGTCATTGAGCTTAAACCGGATTTCACATCGGTGGGTTTTCAGAATCGTTTCACACTGTAAAAATATGTGCAATATTTTTATATGATTTACCAAAACCTGTTACCCAGAATTTAACCAGTGTTTCTTCTTAATCCAAAGGCTAGGCTTCAGAGAGGAAATCTACTGCTGAAACACGGCAAACTTGATGAAGCAGAAAATGATTTCAAAAAAGTGGTGAGTGACATTTGTTTAGCATAAAAGATGCACCAATCGGACACAAGCAGATCATTATCGGCCATCTTTAACTTGATCAGGGGTAGTGCTTTAGTTCAGAGTCTATATTTAAAATAGCTTCTTGCAAATTGTGGAAGTCATACCTATTTTATAAATAATGCCAGGTGTTGACATTTCACCTAAATGTAAAAAAAAAGCGTAGTGCATTTTGCTGCAGTATATGGTTTAATATTTGTAAAACTGGTAAAAGTGTCTCTTTGAAGATAAGTATTGCAGACAAGGTCAGTATTTGTTTGAACATAATGCTAAAATACAGGTTATTGGTTTTGGCCTCAAATTTTCTGATCAGTGTATGTCTATAGCATGGCCACATAAGTTCTGTGATTATTCTTTGTTCATCTTTGCAAAATCTTTAGAAAATTACTGTGCGTTCTATATCTCCTCTTAAAGGGTTAGTTCACCCAAAAATGAAAATAATGTCATTTATTACTCACCCTCATGCCGCTCCACACCCGTAAGGCCTTCGTTCATCTTCTGAATGCAAATTAAGATATTTTTGTTGAAATCCGATGGCTCCATTAATGTACTAAATCCATTAATCCATTGATGTACTAAATGGTCCATTAATGTACTAAAAACATATTTAAATCAGTTCATGTGAGTACAGTGGTTCAATATTAATATTATAAAGCGACGAGAATATTTTTGGTGCGCCAAAAAAAACCTAAATAACGACTTATATAGTGATGGCCGATTTCAAAACACTGCGTCAGGAAGCTTTGGAGAGTTATGAATCAGCGCGTCGAATCATGATTCGGATCGCGTGTCAAACCGCCAAACTGCTGAAATCACCTGACATTGGCGCTCCGAAACGCTGATTCGACACGCTGATTCATATCACTCCGAAGCTTCCTGAAGCAGTGTTTTGAAATCAGCCATCACTATATAAGTCATTATTTTGTTTTTTTTTTGCACACCAAAAATATTCTCGTCGCTTTATAATATTAATATTGAACCACTCACATGAACTGACTTAAATATGTTTTTAGTACATTAATGGATCTTGAGAGAGGAAATGTCATTGCTGGCTATGCAGGCCTCACTGAGCCATCGGATTTCAACAAAAATATCTTAATTTGCGTTTCGAAGATGAACAAAGGTCTTACGGGTGTGGAACGGCATGAGGGTGAGTAATAAATGACATTATTTTCATTTTTGGGTGAACTAACCCTTTAATATATTAATTGTATCACCTATGAGGAAACATTTAATTAAGTCTCCCTGAAGTGCCCTGATTCTTCTCCAGTTTTCTTAGTTGGGTCAGTCAGTGGGGTATATTACCAGCCTAATACCCCAAAGGCTTAATTTAACCTGCACAGTGCACACTTGAACTGTTATGCTGTTCTGATACTTGCTAGCTGTTAATTCATTTAGGGATGACATTTTTCTTTCTTTCATCCAGCTCAAATCAAACCCAAGCAGCAGGGAAGAGCAGGAGGCACAGAGCCAGCTGAAGAAATCTGATGAAATTCAGAGACTGGTGGCCCAGGCACAGAATGATTTCAACCGCAAAGACTACGGCTCAGCCACATCGCACCTCGACATCATTATTGATGTGAGTTAACCTGGATCAAGTTATTATCCGTAACTAAAACTAAAACCATACAATGTGTATACTGTATGTATGTATGCGTGTGTGTGTATGTAACACTAATAAAAGTGACAAAAACACACAACAAAATTAATAAGACTTTAACTAAAATTAAAGTGAAAGCAAAAAATATAAACAAAATCTCATTCAAAACATTAACAAACATTATAATATGTCAATGATACTAAAATAGCAGTGACCTGGATAATGTCCCTCCCTTTAGTAATACAAAAGTTTGTATTGACCTTAGAGGTTCCTGTTGGTGATCCATCCTGGTGCAGAAAAGGATTGTTTGTGCTCAATAAGAGCTCTCTTTGTTCAGAAATATCATGTTAGTTTGCTTTATGCAAACTGAAAACAGAACAAATATCATATTAATTGTCAACAGCAAAGTATTCATATTTAAAATACAAAACAAACAATGGATTACATTTGCTTGTCATCTTCTCAGACGTGTGCTTGGGATGCGGACTCCAGAGAGATGCGGGCCGAGTGTTTTTTTCAGTTGGGTGAAATGGGCAAAGCCATCAGTGACCTCAAGGCTGCTTCAAAACTCAAAAGTGACAACACACAGGCTTTCTACAAGCTCAGCACTATCTATTACAACCTGGGAGACCATGAGATGTCCCTCAAGTAAGTCAACATGTGGTTATTTCTGCATTAAGTCTGGGAGTTTATAGTGCACAATATAAGCCTAGACTGACCCTGTCCCAAATGGCAGCCTAAACACTTGCGGCCTTCCTACGAGTCCGCAATTTTGTGACGTAACGCTGCTTTGACTGTCAAGAAGAAGTCCGCTGCAGAGCTCGCTTCAGTGCTTGCTTGGCAAAAGTGCACATCGAGGCCACATATCGACCGCTTGTGAGCACCTTCTGAAACCTAAAATGACAAATGGGACACGCGTACGCGGCAGCCATTTTAAGTCCACAAGTCCGTGAGTGCATATGAAATGTGCCATTTGGGACAGGGCCACTGTACAAGTGTACTACCTACATTGTTTTAATAATAGTATGTGAAACGAATTGCAATATGTAAAGATAAATGTACATAATGTAGCTGCCACACCATGTCCAAAGTGAGTGAAATCCTGGTTTTCATCCTGGCTATTTTTTTTGTGTGCAGTGAAGTGAGGGAGTGTTTGAAACTGGACCCGGATCATAAGCAGTGCTTCAGCCACTACAAGCAAGTTAAGAAGCTCAACAAACAGATACAAGCTGCTGAAGAACTGATCCAGCAGGAGAAGTATGTCCCAAAATATTTATAAAACTGTAACATCAATGATATTGCATATTACAATACAGCATTTATTTGAAATGGAGTAGTCTTAAATATGACGTTTTGATAAATTTAATGCGTTCTTGCTGAATAAAAGTTTTTCCTTTGGTCAGAATAAAGTTAATTTATTTGTGAAAGGTAATGCACATGCACTGATTGACAACTAAATGGTTGTTTTTCTAAATCCACAGGTACAGTGATGCAGTTAGTAAATATGAGTCTGTTATGAAGACTGAACCAAATGTTCCTCAGCTCATACTGAATGTCAAAGAGCGCATATGCCACTGTTTGTCTAAGGTGAGACTGAGCTCCATGACCACAAGGTGTCGCCGTCTACTAAAGCATACACTGCATCTGTACGTAACTGATAGAATAACGTGAATATGTATTGGTCTCATTCCACAGGACCAACAAACTGATAGAGCCATCTCAATGTGCAGTGAAGTTCTGAACACAGACCCTCATAATGTGAATGCTTTGAAAGACAGAGCAGAGGCCTTTCTCCAGGATGACCAATATGAAGAAGGTAGCTCTAGATTCACTAGACATTTTTACTTAACCAGACTTTTATTTTGAAATATGAACATGAAAAATTATGAAATATTGGTAGAAACCTCAGTTTGTTTTCAAGAGTTCACAATATAACATCTATTTTATATTTTGAGAAAAAAGGTCTGAAAATGTTTTAAATCTAAAAGTAAAAAACATTTGATGCTCGGCGAGCCGTGTTCTTTCCGCATGTTTTTTGTGTTTGTTAGAGGTTGAATTTCAATCAAATACTGTCAAACTGCACATTCTACTTCTGAATAGGATGTCTACAATATAAATTGTATGAAAATTATGGAAATATATGGTTCAGATCACTCAAGCTATATTTGGAAGAGTCCTTATGTGGTCACCAATGGAGCCTGGATGTCATCAAGTGGAAAAGTTTGTTACTGCGCCCAAACAAAATCTTACTGAATGCTAATTTTTTGAGATATCAACCTAAAATTTGGAGCGAAATTTAAGATTTTTGGCTTTGATATTCTTGCAGTTATAGAGTCGAACATGTTTTGTAAAATATGTATTTTGTATAAATTTTTTTTTTTATATATATTTTTATAAACGTAACTTTTTTTTTTTTTTTCATTTTCATGAATTGATTTTTTTTTAGCAATAATAAATAATCTAATTGAATTAAAATAAAATTACATTCTGGGCTATATTATCAGCATTTACCAGTATTTTCTGTAGTTATTTTAGCAAAACCTGAAGAATAGTCCTTAAATATGGCAATAAAAATTCAAATGTTGTCCAAGACAGAGATAAAATGGCACAGTAAAGGCTTTTGAAAAGATCATTTATTGTTAAGGTCACTGTATGTTCATTTTTTTTTATTTTTATTTTTTTTAACTTTCCTGTTTTAAAGAATAAACAGATGCTGTTTTCTCAAGATTGCTCTTAAAATGATCAGGTGTGTGGTGACATAATTGTTCTTTTGGCAGCCATTAAGGACTTTGAGAGTGCTAAAGAACAGAGTGAGAATGACCGGCAGATCAAGGAGGGTCTGGAGAGAGCACAGCGGCTCCTCAAACAGTCCAAGAAGAGAGATTACTACAAGATCCTGGGTGTGAAGAGGTTAGAAAAACAGATGATGCAAGTGTTGTAGTATGTGTTACCAATGCAGAGGCCTAATACTCATTTTGAAATGAGTAAACTTCTGTGGTTGCAGAACCGCCCAAAAGAAAGAGATCCTGAAAGCATACAGAAAGTTGGCGCAGCAATGGCATCCAGACAACTTCCAGGATGCAGAAGAAAAGAAAAAGGCAGAGAAGAAGTTCATAGACATTGCTCAAGCCAAAGAAGTTCTCACCAACCCAGGTATATTTTAGTGGTTTAAGCCAGTAACTTTACCCTGTTGTTGCTCGGTTCTGTGGTAATTTAGTCCTGTTCTTCTGTTTCTCTGCAGAGATGAGGAATAAGTTTGACCAGGGCGAGGATCCCATGGACCCAGAGAGTCAGCAGGGTGGGGGACATCACCATCACCACTTCCACGGTGGCTGGGAAAACTTCCAGGGATTCAATCCTTTCGGTTCTGGACCATTTAATTTCAAATTCGGTTTCAACTAAGGCTTGGCTAAAAGGACCTAGGGCCTGAATATGTGCTGGAGTAAGCCAATAGGAACTGGCACCTTCTGAACCCGCCCACAGGCACGGTTCTGACTTGACAAGCGCCTTAAAAACAGGCTGTCACGTGATCCCGCTTGCTAGCTGCTTGTTCTTGGAAGCAGCTCCTCTACTTTCAGGGATCTTACAATCCAGAGCGCAAGGTTAATAGCCAAGCAACGTCTATACATGTTGAATGTTTCGTTCCTGAGAACAATATGTACATAGAAAATGAAACTATTTTTCTATGAATCAAATAATGCTGTAAATAATTAAATAAAGAGATATGAATGCTTATTTAAATTAATAGGATCTTTTTGTCTGTTTTAGACACACCGTAAAACACAAGTCAACATTAACATGAATGAATTTAAAACCCAATATGTCATAAAAGACTTATCCTTCTCAGAATAAAAATATCACTTTATTCCTGAGAAATACCACATCCTTGAACATCAAGGCATAGAAACAATGATGTAACATAACAACATAAATAAAATGGGGAATGTGAAAGATCCTCCTCAATACCTGGGATACAGAGACCGTGTGGGGATGGGACCTGCAGAGTTGACAAACTTTGACAGCAATGAGGTTATTTTCCCCCAATAATGGTTCACAATTGTATGGTTCATTCTGGAAATAAACATCTTTGAGAGCCCTACTTCATAGTATTTAATATTTCAAAATGTCAAAGCAATTTAAAAGTGAATTTATTAGTGAGACCTTTGTTATAAAGCAACCATTTGAAATCTCAGGTACCCTTCATTTGCAAACACTGACTGATAAAATACAGTGAGAATATTTACTGAAAATGTTACAAAAAAGCATTTACATTTAGTCTTCTCTAGAGGAATGTACACAATATTGGCATATTTTCCCTTATAATACTACAGATATACACCAGTGCCATTGTAAGTTCGTAGACCTGTCAAAAATATCAGATAACACTGCAATTTCTTTACACCAACAATTTATAAAAAGCTATGTCATGTATACAGTTTACATCTTGAAATTAGAAAGAATTCAAACTGAACTCTCTTTCAAAATAATATGCATTAAAAATGAAATAAAGTCCATTAATATGTTTCCTAGTGTGTATTTCCTCAAGTGTTCCTGTTGTGGAAAACATCTCTGTATGGTTGAGTTCAAGATTCACAGGAAGTTTAGGTGCAAACATCAAGTGCTAAAGTTCATCACGTCGAGTGCCTGTTAAAATACAAATGATGTTCATGAACGTATTTAATCACAAGGCTTACTGGAAAAAATATTGTCATTTTAGTGATGAATAAGTCTTACCTGTGTGCTGCGGTGATGGTTTACCCTGGGTAATTTTCTCCTTTTGCTCTTTCACCTGTTTCAGAAACTGCTTTATCTCATTGTCATACTCAGACCATTCTGGAACAATCCTCACGGCTGCACTCAGCTTGGGCTCTTTGGTCTTTGGGTTATTGCACTGCAATAAATCAACCCAAAGAAAGAGTCAATTGTGGTGGTAAAACACTTCCTTCCACCTTTTCCAACAGCGCCTTGAGTGGCTTTATTTCATTTCTTGAGCACTTCAAGTGAAAACTGCCAATGCCGTTCATCTATAATATAGCTTGATATCAACACTTTCACGACTTTTGAGTCACAAAGCACATTTTTACAACATAACGGCACTTTTGTTGTGCCACTTTTTTTTTTCTTTTTTTTTTTTTTAAAGTTGCATCAACTCTTTAGAAATGACGCCAAAACTAAAAGCACACCACATTATTTCAGGCATTTAAGCATAATCCTCAAAAGGTTAAGATCATGAGAAACATACATTATCAAGGGTGTCCATATTTTTCACGGGTAGGGCTGGGGGCTAGTGAATTTTATCATGGCAGTGATAACAGAATCAAGAAAAGTTTTGCTGCAAATTATATAGTAAATTATTGTCAGTGAACCGATTTAAAACTGTACACTGCTGTTCAAGAGTTTGGGGTCAGCAAGATTTTATTTATTTATTTATTTGAAAGAAATTAATACTTTCATTTAGCAAGGATGCATTATATAGATTAAAAGTGACAAAGACTTTTATAATGAATATTCATGCAATGAACATTATTTAATTAAAGTTTTCAAAGGCTTTTCTTGTCAGCTGATCAATATTTATATTTACTTAAATGGATTTAACTTATTTTCAGTAGGTAGCACTTAGACATCTTTAAAGAAAAAAAAATGTATTAGCAGCACTATATAAAGTAGAAAACTATTAATTATTACGGAATAGTAAAGCAATGATAATATGGAGTGACTGCAACCACAAGTTGGCAAAAAAAAAAAAAATCAATTTCAATAGTACATTGAGTTTAATTTATCGACATAGAAGTCATGGTTAATGTGATAGTTTTATAATACAATATATTGTTAATCCCAAGATTCTTCATTTCAGTGAATAAATATATAGATCCTGCAATAAATTTTTGAGGGCCCTAATGGTCTGGTGGTAGAGCTTTTGTTAAGCGAGTCAGAAGTTCTGGGTTCTAATCCGCCTTTGTATATTGTTTTTCTTTTCTCATTAAAACCAAAGATGTTCATCAGTGATTGTAAATCAAAAGCAGGGACACGTTTGTGTGCATTTTGTTTTGTGATTTCACTGGATTGAATAGAGAGTCTCTGCAATGGTGTTAAGCAATAGATTGAAGCATTCATCTGTATGACACTGCACGAGCCACAGGAGAACACTATTGTCTTTCGCCACTGATAACAGCGGCAATGAACGCTCAGCATGATTTCAAAAACAACACATTCTAGCGCCAGATCACCTCTTATTTAACAAACAAATAATATGAATATTCTGCTAGTCAACTGGAGATGTTTCATTTGTATTAGGTACATCCGTGCCGCAAGATGATTCAAAAAATGGTGGGGACATGTCCCACCCGCAAATTGTACCTATGGTAAAAATAAACCCATACGCCACTGAAGTAAAAGACTTTCACAGCTAAACTTGGTATACATTAATGAGGTGAATGGAATGCAGTGGTCAGCACTCTTGTGAAGCTGAGAGAGTGAGTCCAGCCTGTGCTGTGAGCTGCAGCCCTTGCACACATTTCCCTCACTGCCGTCTCTAATGAGACGTTTCCCTCTCCATTTCCCAGGAGCAGCCGGCAGGGAGGAAGAAGGTGTAAATGAGACTACTATTTTTGTCGCACTGTGTATGTGTGTTAGCCAGGGAGGGAATGAAGAAATCTGGGTATGATCAGACTGCAGGCATTTCACCTCACATAATGTCTTCAAGGCAATTTTTCATAAAAATGAAACCAAGTAATTTGATCATCATTGCTAAAATTATAATCAGTGCCAAATAAAACAGGGTTATGCTGGAAGATATAAAATATCTATACTCTGTAATGTATATTGGTAACACTTTACATAAGGTCTCATTATGTTAACATTAGTCAACTGCATTGCACCTGCTATCATGAACTAACAATGTACGTTACTACTACAGCATTTATTATTCTGTAAAAATGCTGTAAAAATTACATTAACTAATGTTAACAAATGAGACCTTTTAAGCATTTTGATCCACAACAACTGCTAATAAACATTCAGTCAAGGTGCGGTCACACTTACTGCTGTTGGGTGAAATTTTGCAGGCGATACAGTTTGTTTAAATAGGAATCTGTGCAATTGAGAGTTTCACATAAGGGTGAGAAATTTTCTCATGCAGATTGAGCTTGTGTTCAGGTTGCTCATCCAAATTCACCACATTGACCAACTGCTTGAGTTCTTGCCATTTTTCACCCACAAAATGTTGCCAATATGACAGCATCTTTACATTTAAAACAGCTATATAAACCATACCTATTTTGTTATCCTTTTAAATACCATGCAAGTTTCCTGGATTTACTTACATATTCATGACAGTAGTTGACATAGATTTTTATTTACTCTCCCCACCTTCCAAATGGGTCTCCAATTCTTGCTTAGCTGTAGCATGTTGCTAGTGTGCTGAAAGATAGTGTGTTGTGAATGCATACTAACCAGATCTATGGTCTTGGCTGTAGCTTTGGAATTGTCATCACACCAGGTCTCACACCACAGCCACTCCTGAGGTAAAGACTTGATGGCTACTTGATGGATCATGTTGTTGGGAAGGTCCTGTTAGCATGAAGAGAAACATTCAAATCACATGAAAGTCCTTCACTAGTGGTGAACATATGGCTGTCTTGAGAGATATGTCAAGCTAATACCTGGTCCAAGTTGGACAGACTGTTGGGATCTTGGCTCAAGGCTTGGTATTGGCCTCTGAGCCGGTCTCCAGCTGCAATCTTTCTGAATTTCTTTAAGTCCACCACATATAATGCACTGGATGATAAGGACCACATTTACTGAATATTACATATCTCACAATTTCAGATATTCTTTTGATACTAAATTTTAAAATGTTATAGCATACTATAATTTATCACGTGGCTAGAATTTTGAAGACAAACATGATATTCTGTATTTTCAACGTACATTAATGTGATTTGCCTCAGTCTAACCTGATATGGTATCTCCTGTGTCCAAGATGGGAGGCCCAGTAGCCAGTCTTCCAAAAACGGTAGCCTTCCATTTCTTTTCGGCTGTCGCAGAATGGCGTGTAGCCATAGGGGGCGCCCTCTAAATCCAGATCTCTCAGCTCCTTCAAATCTGCCCTGACAATCTAAATATAAAGCATTCACAGGGGCAAGTTTTGCAATTAGAAGATATCACTATTTGCTCATGTGCTAACAGGATGAATTGTTGGAGAAGCGCTTGTGAATTAACTTGGCTGACGTTACGTAAAAAATGCCAAACCATAAGACATGTATTGTTAAATCAGATTCACAGGTTCGAAAATGATGCATATTACCATTCATAAATATAAACATACTATCACTATTTTACTACCAAATTTGTCAAAATGTGCAGAATACTGTATCTTTCAATGCAATACTCAATTTGCCCTTCAAATGCGAGAGATAAACTGGAAGTAATATCAGCCATGATTTTTAATATTTTTTTCTTGACTCATTATATGAGTATATCTACATGTAAATTATATATTATAGCCAAGAGTTAAGATGTTTTAAAGTGAAAATTCACCCAAAAATGAAAATTGTGTCATCATTTACTTATCCGCATGTCATTCCGAACCCATAAGACTTTCGTTCATCTTCAAAACACAAATGAAGATATTTTTCAAGAAATCAAAGTGATTTCTGTTCTACTGAAAGTCAATTACTCCATAACTTTTCTTTTGACGTGTTCATAAATATAGTAGTCAACATTTGAAGTGGATCAGAACCTTTCATCAAAGTTGTCTTAAAACCTTCTTCTTAGGACAACTTAGATTAACTTTTTTGATCCACTTCAAATGTTGACTACTGTACATTGTAAACGTATAAACATATGAACGGTTTAATCCAAGTCTTCAGAGAGACATGATCCTTTTAATATGATGAACAGTTTCAATTTAGGCTTTTATTTTAATATAATGCACATACGTAAGGCGCATCAAATACAGAAGTTCAACTGTACTGACTTGACGCGCAAGAACAAACCTCACTCAACAAAGATGAACAAACATTTTATGGGTATGGAACAACATGAGGGTGTCAATGATGACAGAATTAAAATTCATGAGTGAACTAACCATATAAAATAAAACAGGATTAAAAATGCAAAACAACTGTAATTTATTTTCACATGCTATTTTTACAAATATGCAGCAGGCTAGCATTCCATTCAGAACCACTGTTGTTTCTCATGTGTAAGGTCACCTGATCAGCATCAACAAAGATGATCTTGTCCACGGCCAGGGGAAAAAGCACATCCAGGAAGAGGATCTTATAACCCCAGATGATGCGCTGCTTTTCTGTCTGCTGGTGAAGCCAGCGGGGCCACTTATACTGGACCAGCTCATACTGGAAACCATATGCCTTCGCCATGTGAGAGATTGTGTCCTGTACACACGCAAACATAAAGGGATAAACTATAGAGGACGATAAACTATGGGTTATTTTTTTCCTCATTTTCTTTGGTTAAGATTAGGAAAAAACATTGATAAAAAAAAACTCCTATTCCCATCATCAGCTAGTACAATCACTATGTTGAAGAGTTCCTTGAGTAAAAGAAAGTCAACCGGTTACAATATGCACCTGTAAAGTCATATTTACATATGCTCACATATATGCATATACATATTTCCCTGACATATTTATCTTCCTTCTCTCTGTTGTGATACATACATTGTCCATTTTCCCCTGTCTCTTTCAAAAGGCTCTTCCTGTTATCTCAACTTGAATGTCAGTCTTTCCATATTGTAAATTTCTGTAACAATTTGTTCTTAATGAATTCTCCTTGGGGGAAGTTGTTGGAGTCATAGGCGAGTAATCGCTTTTTTTTCCACTGCTTGCCTCCAGCAAGGACCTTGATTTGTTACTCCTTTTTGTTCGGCTTTCACTTTAGGCATAATAAAGTAATGGATAATATTTTTCCAACAGAACTGCCTTAAAGCCCTGGAATGACTAGTTACACACTGTGAATGCCATAAATTTAGCCATTCTGCATCACAGATGTAAATTTGCATTCCTTTTCCCACTTTTCTTTAACATACCTTCCTCCCTTTTCTTTTGCTGATTGTAAAGTTTTAATTTTTTTTTTTTTTTTTTGCTACTCCAAATAAATCTAGAAATTATTCTGTTCCAGTCATTGAACTGTTTAAACAGATGTAATAAGTCAGGTACTTTATTAATTTTGACTGATTCTACTCTGTTACTTGTATCCAATGGGAGTAATTTCCACATATTCTGTCATATCTGTCTTATTAACGAGAGCATAGTTGCATTCATATATCAAAGTAGCCTTTTGGTATAGTTACCCCTAAATACTTAATGCTCTGAGAATCCCATTTCAAATTATATACTTATACAAAGCTTGAGAGGAGGAGTCTTGAAATTAAAAGTCATAATTTGTGTTTTGTTAATGTTCAATGAATAACCAGAAAGGTTCCCAAATGCTTTGAAGGAGGACCACAACCTTAGTATGGTGTGTTCAGGGTTGCTCAAATAAACAAGAATGTCGTCGGCATAAAGGCTTATCTTCTCTTATTCACCTTTAATATTTATACCCTGTATGTCCACATTTTCCCTGATTTATTGTGCCAGAGGTTCGATAAAAAACACAAATAGTGATGGGATAGTGGATAACCCCGCCAGGTTCCTCTCTCCAATGTAATAGTCTGGGACAGATAACCATTTATTTTTAATAATGCAGTAGGGACCGAATATGATGTTTTAATACATTTTATGAATTCTTCCTTGAAACCGAACCTGTGTAGCACTTGATATACAGTCATGTGAAAAAGTTAGGACACCCTATTGAATTCCATGGTATTCCATATCAGGACATAATAAAAAAAAAAAAAATCATCTAGTGCTTAGCAGGTCTTACATTTTGGAAAATAAAACCTCAGATGAACAACAACACATGACATATCACACCAATGTCATTATTTATTTAGCAAAAATAAAGCCAAGATGGAAAAACCATGGGTGACAAAGTTAGGACACCCTGATTCAATGCCTGTAGATCCACTTTTAGCAGCAATAACTTGAAGTAATCATTTTCTGTATGACTTCATCAGTCTCTCACATCATTCTGGAGGAATTTTGTCCCACGTTTCTTTACAGCGTTGCTTCAATTTATTGAGGTTTGTATGCATTTGTTAATGCACAGCTCTCGCCACAGCTTTTCAGTCGGGTTGAGGTCTGGATTTCGACAGGGCCATTGCAAGACCTTGATTCTTTTCTTTTTCAGACATTTTGTGGTAGATTTGCTGGTAATCTTCAGATCATTGTCCAGTTGCATGACCCAGTTTTGGCCAAGCTTTAGCTGTCGGACGGATGGCCTCACATTTGACTCTAGAATTCTTTGGTATACAGAGGAGTTCATGGTCGACTCAATGACTGTGAGGTGCCCAGGGCCCAGGGCTACAAAACAAGCCCAAAATCATCAGCCCTATACCCGCATGCTTGACATTTGTTATGAGGTGTTTGTGCTGATATGCTCTTTTGGTTTTCACTAAACTTGGCGCTGTACATTATGGCCAAACATCTCCACTTTGGTCTCATCTGTCCAAAGGACATTGTTCTGGAAGTCTTATTGTTTGTTCAGAAGCAACTTTGCAAACCTAAGCCATGCTGTCATGTTTTTTTTTTTTTTTTTGTTTTTTTTTTTTAGAGAGAAGAGGCTTACTCCTGGAAACCCTTTCAAACATGCCATACTTGACCCGTCTTTTTCTAATTGTACTCTCTTGAACTTGAAAGTACAATTACAACTGTCTGCAATTTCACGTGTCATGTGCCAAGGAGTCATGTGTTGTTGTTCATCTAAGTTTATATTTTCCAAATTTTAAGACCTGTCAAGGACCAGATTATTTTTTATTATGCCCTAATACAGAAAACCATGGAATTCAATAGGGTGTCCTAATGTTTTCACATGGCTGTAAGTACAGCCAACCTAGTCGAAAGCCTTCTCTGCGTCTAGGCTAAGGAGGATTGCACTTATTTGTTTTGAGCTATATGACTCATTATCTGAAGTGTATGTCTAATATTGTCATGGGTTTGTCTGTTTTGTACAAACCCTGTCTCATCCAAGTCTATTAATTCAGGTACAACTGTTTCTAATCTTTTTGCCAGGATTGAGGTATACAATTTGTAATCTACACTGAGTATTGAGATGGGTCTATATGAACTACATTCTTTCCTTGTTTATATATCACATATGATAGCCTCGCTCCATGACTGAGGGAGCTCTCCCTCTTTAAGTGTGTGGTTCTCCAAGAAGTAGGGAGGTTAATTTAGTGCATAAAATTTTATACCATTTATACAGGAATTAGTGTTGTCAGAAGACTCGGTACTTCGGTACCAAATCGGTACTAAAAAAATGAAAACGTCATGGTACCCAGATTTCTTAAGTACCAGTGGTACCGAAAACCCGGTCAACCCGGTTCTTGATGCGCTATCCGAAAGGTGCGCAGTTGCGTCGTCTTCATAAAAGCACTGAGACATGCCGACCGGCGGTGCTGGTGCGGTGGCTGTAAATCCACTTGTTGACAAGAAAGGAGGAAAGAGCCACGTATGGAAATATTTCGGATTTGGGGCTGATGACGAGGGGAACATCATAGATCATCAAAAACCAATTTGCAAACAATGTCATCAAAGTTCTCTCTCAAAAGGAGGAAACACATCAAACTTAATAAAACACCTTAAAGACCGACACCCGGATCTAATAAAAGAGTTCAAGCAGGCAAGTTTCAATTTTATTTCATATTTAGAGCTTCTGTTATGAATAATATACCATATTTTAATTTGAATGTCGGATTGAAATAAAACGTTAGCCATTTGCGTAGTAAATCTTTAGCATATGTGGTGCGGCTAACTCTAATATAATGAATGTTAGAATGACGCAGTTTAGATTAAATAAAAGTACATTAATATAAAACACGGTTTATCTTCTCCTGTATAGTGTGCTAAAACATTACAGTTAGATAGTACCATTAACTAACATTAGGCTACTTCATGCATTATCTAACATCAACTTACAGTGAGTGAACAATATATTTTTTACAACATTAATGTTTGTGAATGTTATTTAATACACACACTTGATTGTTCATGTTTGTTCATTGTGCATTAAATAATGTTAATAGATAAAACTTTTGATTTTAAAAATGTAATGGTAAATTTTTAAATTAACCCTAAGAATAATTACATCTTTGTAACAGTGATATACACATGTAATCTTATCTAAATTTATTATAAAAGCAGAGGTTTGTTATTTACAGAAAAGATGTATTTCAGCTGTTGTCAATGATCTAATGTTGCATTTGGTCAGAGTCAGCCCATTGTTTTACTTTTATATATTTCCTTTTACAGCTGCAGGCTGAGGAAGATCATGAAACATCTACAATGACACCCCAGCAAAACCCTCTAAAACGGACAACAGTTACAGATGCTTTTCGGCGGCAGCAGAAATAAGACAAAAACTCACCTGAAGCAAGAAAACTGAACCGAGCTGTTGCTGAATTCATATGTATGGATAAAGTGCCCATTTACACCGTTGAAAAATTTGGATTTCAGCAACTGCTTTATCACTTTAACCTAAAATACCAGCTTCCAAGCCGAAACTTTATGTACACAGAGATTCCCCGCATCTACAATGACACCAGAGACCTCATAATCCAGCATCTCGAAGAGAAACCATTTTACAGCTGCACAACAGATCTTTGGACAAGCAGAACTGCAGACACTTTCATGTCTGTAACTCTGCAGTACATTACTAAATCGTGGGAATTGCAATCCTGGTGTCTTGGCTGTTGTGGTCTCAACACAGATCGGACTGCTGAAAGTTTGAAGGAGGCCTTTGAAGAGAAACTTTAAGACTGGAATTTGGACATTGTAAAAATGTCAGGCATCATGACAGATAATGCCACAAATAACAAAAAAGCCTTCGAGGACTACCCCTGGATTCCTTGTTTTGGACACAATCTCCACCTTGCTGTAAATAAGGCATTAGACATAAACAGCTCTGCCAAGGCTTCGAAAAACTATTTCTGCCTTCACAAGATCACCAAAGCTTTCACGCCAGCTGGCCAAAAAACAGAAAGATCTGTCCTCTCCAGACCATAAACTCATTCACGACGAACCCACTCACTGGAATTCTTCATATGATATGGTGGAACATTTCTTGGAGCAGCAGCAGGTTGTCTGTGCTGTGCCGGCTGAAGACAGGACAAAAAACGGTATCTGATGCCAAAAGACTCAGACATTACAGTTTTAGAACCTGTTAAAGCAGTTCTTGAGCCAATCAGTCTTTTTACTGATGCACTTAGTGGGGAAAAACATACCACCCTGTCCTCAGTCTTGCCATTACTCTGGAAGGTATCTGAATCAGTAATGAACAAAGTGACTCTGCATTAGCCAAAGAAATGAAGGAAAAGATAAACGATTATCTTCAGCATCGCTATGATGACCTGCACCTGCGGCTTCTTTTCAACACTGCAAACTTAATCCAAGATTCAAGAACAGCTTTGTTTCTCTTAAGGTTGATGTGAAGAAAAGTCTCCTGGATGAGGCGAGGAAAATGGGCAAGGAAGAACGAAGTGCATCTCAGGTGTCTGGAGAGTCAAGTCAAGAAGTCAGGCCATCAAAAAAATCCAGAAATGACCTGAAGCAACTGCTTTCCACCATACAAGGGGAAAAGAAAGAAAAAGGAGAACCAACATCCTCAGGTCGAGCACAGCTTTCTGCAAGTGACGAGTTAAATG